>NW_026961692.1:0-300000 GCF_963924245.1 Chroicocephalus ridibundus
CTTCTTCTCAGTGTCTCTGAGAATTGCTCTGATTATCTGTGTGACCTCTTTGCTAAGACTCTCCAGAGAGCCGTCCTCAAAACCAACACACGTCTAGACATATCTCCCTACATTGATCGCAGTGTCTCCAGAAACGGCATTCAAGGAGCCAGGAACTTTTCTCCCTACACTGTCCATTGAGTTGTCCTCAAAACCAATATACATCCTGCTATTTCTCCCACACGGAATGTGCCAGGAGGGAAAAGTGAGGATTATGTTTAGACTTTCTCGGAACTGCTTCAAATCAACTAGATATCTTTGTGCTGTAAATCTCCCAACAGCCAAATGTAAAAGCAGCAAACATCTCGCTGTATGTCCCACATCCAAAGTGCCAAGAGAGAGCTTGCTCTCCCTGTCTTTGAGTACTGTTTGCACTGTCCCGATTACCTCTTTGCTAACATTCTCTTCAGAGCTGCAGTGAAACCAGGAACCACGTGGAGAAGGCACCCACACTGAAAGTGCCTGGAGGGAACATTGGGGCTTCTTCTCAGTGTCTGACATAGGGTTTCACTGTCCCGGGAAACTCTCTGCTAACACCCTGCAGAGCGCTGTGCCCAATATACAGAAACGTCTTGCGGTATCTCCTACAGGGAAAGTGCCAGGAGGGAAAAGTGAGGATTATGTTTAGACTTTCTCGGAACTGCTTCAAATCAACTAGATATCTTTGTGCTGTAAATCTCCCAACAGCCAAATGTAAAAGCAGCAAACATCTCGCTGTATGTCCCACATCCAAAGTGCCAAGAGAGAGCTTGCTCTCCCTGTCTTTGAGTACTGTTTGCACTGTCCCGATTACCTCTTTGCTAACATTCTCTTCAGAGCTGCAGTGAAACCAGGAACCACGTGGAGAAGGCACCCACACTGAAAGTGCCTGGAGGGAATTGTGGAGCTTGTTCTCAGTGTCTCTGAGAATTGCTCTGATTATCTGTGTGACCTCTTTGCTAAGACTCTCCAGAGAGCCGTCCTCAAAACCAACACACGTCTTGACATATCTCCCACATTGATCGCAGTGTCTCCAGAAACGGCATTCAAGGAGCCAGGAACTTTTCTCCCTACACTGTCCATTGAGTTGTCCTCAAAACCAATATACATCCTGCTATATCTCCCACACGGAAAGTGCCAGGAGGGAAAAGTGAGGATTATGTTTAGACTTTCTCGGAACTGCTTCAAATCAACTAGATATCTTTGTGCTGTAAATCTCCCAACAGCCAAATGCAAAAGCAGCAAACATCTCGCTTTATGTCCCACATCCAAAGTGCCAAGAGAGTAATGTAGAGCTTGCTCTCCCTGTCTTTGAGTACTGTTTGCACTGTCCCGATTACCTCTTTGCTAACATTCTCTTCAGAGCTGCAGTGAAACCAGGAACCACGTGGAGAAGGCACCCACACTGAAAGTGCCTGGAGGGAATTGTGGAGCTTGTTCTCAGTGTCTCTGAGAATTGCTCTGATTATCTGTGTGACCTCTTTGCTAAGACTTTCCAGAGAGCCGTCCTCAAAACCAACACACGTCTAGACATATCTCCCTACATTGATCGCAGTGTCTCCAGAAACGGCATTCAAGGAGCCAGGAACTTTTCTCCCTACACTGTCCATTGAGTTGTCCTCAAAACCAATATACATCCTGCTATTTCTCCCACACGGAATGTGCCAGGAGGGAAAAGTGAGGATTATGTTTAGACTTTCTCGGAACTGCTTCAAATCAACTAGATATCTTTGTGCTGTAAATCTCCCAACAGCCAAATGTAAAAGCAGCAAACATCTCGCTGTATGTCCCACATCCAAAGTGCCAAGAGAGAGCTTGCTCTCCCTGTCTTTGAGTACTGTTTGCACTGTCCCGATTACCTCTTTGCTAACATTCTCTTCAGAGCTGCAGTGAAACCAGGAACCACGTGGAGAAGGCACCCACACTGAAAGTGCCTGGAGGGAACATTGGGGCTTCTTCTCAGTGTCTGACATAGGGTTTCACTGTCCCGGGAAACTCTCTGCTAACACCCTGCAGAGCGCTGTGCCCAATATACAGAAACGTCTTGCGGTATCTCCTACAGGGAAAGTGCCAGGAGGGAAAAGTGAGGATTATGTTTAGACTTTCTCGGAACTGCTTCAAATCAACTAGATATCTTTGTGCTGTAAATCTCCCAACAGCCAAATGTAAAAGCAGCAAACATCTCGCTGTATGTCCCACATCCAAAGTGCCAAGAGAGAGCTTGCTCTCCCTGTCTTTGAGTACTGTTTGCACTGTCCCGATTACCTCTTTGCTAACATTCTCTTCAGAGCTGCAGTGAAACCAGGAACCACGTGGAGAAGGCACCCACACTGAAAGTGCCTGGAGGGAATTGTGGAGCTTGTTCTCAGTGTCTCTGAGAATTGCTCTGATTATCTGTGTGACCTCTTTGCTAAGACTCTCCAGAGAGCCGTCCTCAAAACCAACACACGTCTTGACATATCTCCCACATTGATCGCAGTGTCTCCAGAAACGGCATTCAAGGAGCCAGGAACTTTTCTCCCTACACTGTCCATTGAGTTGTCCTCAAAACCAATATACATCCTGATATATCTCCCACACGGAAAGTGCCAGGAGGGAAAAGTGAGGATTATGTTTAGACTTTCTCGGAACTGCTTCAAATCAACTAGATATCTTTGTGCTGTAAATCTCCCAACAGCCAAATGCAAAAGCAGCAAACATCTCGCTTTATGTCCCACATCCAAAGTGCCAAGAGAGTAATGTAGAGCTTGCTCTCCCTGTCTTTGAGTACTGTTTGCACTGTCCCGATTACCTCTTTGCTAACATTCTCTTCAGAGCTGCAGTGAAACCAGGAACCACGTGGAGAAGGCACCCACACTGAAAGTGCCTGGAGGGAACATTGGGGCTTCTTCTCAGTGTCTCTGACATAGGGTTTCACTGTCCCGGGAAACTCTCTGCTAACACCCTGCAGAGCGCTGTGCCCAATATACAGAAACGTCTTGCGGTATCTCCTACAGGGAAAGTGCCAGGAGGGAAAAGTGAGGATTATGTTTAGACTTTCTCGGAACTGCTTCAAATCAACTAGATATCTTTGTGCTGTAAATCTCCCAACAGCCAAATGTAAAAGCAGCAAACATCTCGCTGTATGTCCCACATCCAAAGTGCCAAGAGAGTAATGTAGAGCTTGCTCTCCCTGTCTTTGAGTACTGTTTGCACTGTCCCGATTACCTCTTTGCTAACATTCTCTTCAGAGCTGCAGTGAAACCAGGAACCACGTGGAGAAGGCACCCACACTGAAAGTGCCTGGAGGGAATTGTGGAGCTTGTTCTCAGTGTCTCTGAGAATTGCTCTGATTATCTGTGTGACCTCTTTGCTAAGACTCTCCAGAGAGCCGTCCTCAAAACCAACACACGTCTAGACATATCTCCCTACATTGATCGCAGTGTCTCCAGAAACGGCATTCAAGGAGCCAGGAACTTTTCTCCCTACACTGTCCATTGAGTTGTCCTCAAAACCAATATACATCCTGCTATATCTCCCACACGGAAAGTGCCAGGAGGGAAAAGTGAGGATTATGTTTAGACTTTCTCGGAACTGCTTCAAATCAACTAGATATCTTTGTGCTGTAAATCTCCCAACAGCCAAATGTAAAAGCAGCAAACATCTCGCTGTATGTCCCACATCCAAAGTGCCAAGAGAGAGCTTGCTCTCCCTGTCTTTGAGTACTGTTTGCACTGTCCCGATTACCTCTTTGCTAACATTCTCTTCAGAGCTGCAGTGAAACCAGGAACCACGTGGAGAAGGCACCCACACTGAAAGTGCCTGGAGGGAACATTGGGGCTTCTTCTCAGTGTCTGACATAGGGTTTCACTGTCCCGGGAAACTCTCTGCTAACACCCTGCAGAGCGCTGTGCCCAATATACAGAAACGTCTTGCGGTATCTCCTACAGGGAAAGTGCCAGGAGGGAAAAGTGAGGATTATGTTTAGACTTTCTCGGAACTGCTTCAAATCAACTAGATATCTTTGTGCTGTAAATCTCCCAACAGCCAAATGTAAAAGCAGCAAACATCTCGCTGTATGTCCCACATCCAAAGTGCCAAGAGAGAGCTTGCTCTCCCTGTCTTTGAGTACTGTTTGCACTGTCCCGATTACCTCTTTGCTAACATTCTCTTCAGAGCTGCAGTGAAACCAGGAACCACG
Organism: Chroicocephalus ridibundus; assembly: GCF_963924245.1. Classification (NCBI taxonomy): domain Eukaryota; kingdom Metazoa; phylum Chordata; class Aves; order Charadriiformes; family Laridae; genus Chroicocephalus; species Chroicocephalus ridibundus. The sequence continues at coordinate 4,199 of NW_026961692.1, forward strand.
TGGAGAAGGCACCCACACTGAAAGTGCCTGGAGGGAATTGTGGAGCTTGTTCTCAGTGTCTCTGAGAATTGCTCTGGTTATCCCTGTGACCTCTTTGCTAAGACTCTCCAGAGAGCCGTCCTCAAAACCAACACACGTCTTGACATATCTCCCACATTGATCGCAGTGTCTCCAGAAACGGCATTCAAGGAGCCAGGAACTTTTCTCCCTACACTGTCCATTGAGTTGTCCTCAAAACCAATATACATCCTGCTATATCTCCCACACGGAAAGTGCCAGGAGGGAAAAGTGAGGATTATGTTTAGACTTTCTCGGAACTGCTTCAAATCAACTAGATATCTTTGTGCTGTAAATCTCCCAACAGCCAAATGCAAAAGCAGCAAACATCTCGCTTTATGTCCCACATCCAAAGTGCCAAGAGAGTAATGTAGAGCTTGCTCTCCCTGTCTTTGAGTACTGTTTGCACTGTCCCGATTACCCCTTTGCTAACATTCTCTTCAGAGCTGCAGTGAAACCAGGAACCACGTGGAGAAGGCACCCACACTGAAAGTGCCTGGAGGGAACATTGGGGCTTCTTCTCAGAGTCTCTGATGTCGGGTTTCACTGTCCCGGGAAAGTCTCTGCTAACACCCTGCAGAGCGCTGTGCCCAATATACAGAAACGACTTGCGGTATCTCCTACAGGGAAAGTGCCAGGAGGGAAAAGTGAGGATTATGCTTAGACTTTCTCGGAACTGCTTCAAATCAACTAGATATCTTTGTGCTGTAAATCTCCCAACAGACAAATGTAAAAGCAGCAAACATCTCGCTGTATGTCCCACATCCAAAGTGCCAAGAGAGAGCTTGCTCTCCCTGTCTTTGAGTACTGTTTGCACTGTCCCGATTACCTCTTTGCTAACATTCTCTTCAGAGCTGCAGTGAAACCAGGAACCCCGTGGAATACGCACCCACACTGAAAGTGCCTGGAAGGAACATTGGGGCTTCTTCTCAGTGTCTCTGATATAGGGTTTCACTGTCCCGGGAAAGTCTCTGCTAACACCCTGCAGAGCGCTGTGCCCAATATACAGAAACGTCTTGCGGTATCTCCTACAGGGTAAGTGCCAGGAGGGAAAAGTGAGGATTATGTTTAGACTTTCTCGGAACTGCTTCAAATCAACTAGATATCTTTGTGCTGTAAATCTCCCAACAGCCAAACGCAAAAGCAGCAAACATCTCGCTGTATGTCCCACATCCAAAGTGCCAAGAGAGAGCTTGCTCTCCCTGTCTTTGAGTACTGTTTGCACTGTCCCGATTACCTCTTTGCTAACATTCTCTTCAGAGCTGCAGTGAAACCAGGAACCACGTGGAGAAGGCACCCACACTGAAAGTGCCTGGAGGGAATTGTGGAGCTTGTTCTCAGTGTCTCTGAGAATTGCTCTGATTATCTGTGTGACCTCTTTGCTAAGACTCTCCAGAGAGCCGTCCTCAAAACCAACACACGTCTTGACATATCTCCCACATTGATCGCAGTGTCTCCAGAAACGGCATTCAAGGAGCCAGGAACTTTTCTCCCTACACTGTCCATTGAGTTGTCCTCAAAACCAATATACATCCCGCTATATCTCCCACACGGAAAGTGCCAGGAGGGAAAAGTGAGGATTATGTTTAGACTTTCTCGGAACTGCTTCAAATCAACTAGATATCTTTGTGCTGTAAATCTCCCAACAGCCAAATGTAAAAGCAGCAAACATCTCGCTGTATGTCCCACATCCAAAGTGCCAAGAGAGTAATGTAGAGCTTGCTCTCCCTGTCTTTGAGTACTGTTTGCACTGTCCCGATTACCTCTTTGCTAACATTCTCTTCAGAGCTGCAGTGAAACCAGGAACCATGTGGAGAAGGCACCCACACTGAAAGTGCCTGGAGGGAACATTGGGGCTTCTTCTCAGTGTCTCTGACATAGGGTTTCACTGTGCCGGGAAAGTCTCTGCTAACACCCTGCACAGCGCTGTGCCCAATATACAGAAACGTCTTGCGGTATCTCCTACAGCGAAAGTGCCAGGAGGGAAAAGTGAGGATTATGTTTAGACTTTCTCGGAACTGCTTCAAATCAACTAGATATCTTTGTGCTGTAAATCTCCCAACAGCCAAATGTAAAAGCAGCAAACATCTCGCTGTATGTCCCACATCCAAAGTGCCAAGAGAGAGCTTGCTCTCCCTGTCTTTGAGTGCTGTTTGCACTGTCCCGATTACCTCTTTGCTAACATTCTCTTCAGAGCTGCAGTGAAACCAGGAACCACGTGGAGAAGGCACCCACACTGAAAGTGCCTGGAAGGAACGTTGGGGCTTCTTCTCAGTGTCTCTGATATAGGGTTTCACTGTCCCGGGAAAGTCTCTGCTAACACCCTGCAGAGCGCTGTGCCCAATATACAGAAACGTCTTGCGGTATCCCCTACAGGGAAAGTGCCAGGAGGGAAAAGTGAGGATTATGCTTAGACTTTCTCGGAACTGCTTCAAATCAACTAGATATCTTTGTGCTGTAAATCTCCCAACAGCCAAACACAAAAGCAGCAAACATCTCGCTGTATGTCCCACATCCAAAGTGCCAAGAGAGAGCTTGCTCTCCCTGTCTTTGAGTACTGTTTGCACTGTCCCGATTACCTCTTTGCTAACATTCTCTTCAGAGCTGCAGTGAAACCAGGAACCACGTGGAGAAGGCACCCACACTGAAAGTGCCTGGAGGGAACATTGGGGCTTCTTCTCAGTGTCTCTGACATAGGGTTTCACTGTCCCGGGAAACTCTCTGCTAACACCCTGCAGAGCGCTGTGCCCAATATACAGAAACGTCTTGCGGTATCCCCTACAGGGAAAGTGCCAGGAGGGAAAAGTGAGGATTATGCTTAGACTTTCTCGGAATTGCTTCAAATCAACTAGATATCTTTGTGCTGTAAATCTCCCAACAGCCAAACGCAAAAGCAGCAAACATCTCGCTGTATGTCCCACATCCAAAGTGCCAAGAGAGTAATGTAGAGCTTGCTCTCCCTGTCTTTGAGTACTGTTTGCACTGTCCCGATTACCTCTTTGCTAACATTCTCTTCAGAGCTGCAGTGAAACCAGGAACCACGTGGAGAAGGCACCCACACTGAAAGTGCCTGGAAGGAACGTTGGGGCTTCTTCTCAGTGTCTCTGATATAGGGTTTCACTGTCCCGGGAAAGTCTCTGCTAACACCCTGCAGAGCGCTGTGCCCAATATACAGAAACGTCTTGCGGTATCCCCTACAGGGAAAGTGCCAGGAGGGAAAAGTGAGGATTATGCTTAGACTTTCTCGGAACTGCTTCAAATCAACTAGATATCTTTGTGCTGTAAATCTCCCAACAGCCAAACACAAAAGCAGCAAACATCTCGCTGTATGTCCCACATCCAAAGTGCCAAGAGAGTAATGTAGAGCTTGCTCTCCCTGTCTTTGAGTACTGTTTGCACTGTCCCAATTACCTCTTTGCTAACATTCTCTTCAGAGCTGCAGTGAAACCAGGAACCACGTGGAGAAGGCACCCACACTGAAAGTGCCTGGAGGGAACATTGGGGCTTCTTCTCAGAGTCTCTGATGTCGGGTTTTACTGTCTCGGGAAAGTCTCTGCTAACACCCTGCAGAGCGCTGTGCCCAATATACAGAAACGACTTGCGGTATCTCCTACAGGGAAAGTGCCAGGAGGGAAAAGTGAGGATTATGCTTAGACTTTCTCGGAACTGCTTCAAATCAACTAGATATCTTTGTGCTGTAAATCTCCCAACAGCCAAACACAAAAGCAGCAAACATCTCGCTGTATGTCCCACATCCAAAGTGCCAAGAGAGAGCTTGCTCTCCCTGTCTTTGAGTACTGTTTGCACTGTCCCGATTACCTCTTTGCTAACATTCTCTTCAGAGCTGCAGTGAAACCAGGAACCACGTGGAGAAGGCACCCACACTGAAAGTGCCTGGAGGGAACATTGGGGCTTCTTCTCAGTGTCTCTGACATAGGGTTTCACTGTCCCGGGAAACTCTCTGCTAACACCCTGCAGAGCGCTGTGCCCAATATACAGAAACGTCTTGCGGTATCCCCTACAGGGAAAGTGCCAGGAGGGAAAAGTGAGGATTATGCTTAGACTTTCTCGGAACTGCTTCAAATCAACTAGATATCTTTGTGCTGTAAATCTCCCAACAGCCAAACGCAAAAGCAGCAAACATCTCGCTGTATGTCCCACATCCAAAGTGCCAAGAGAGTAATGTAGAGCTTGCTCTCCCTGTCTTTGAGTACTGTTTGCACTGTCCCGATTACCTCTTTGCTAACATTCTCTTCAGAGCTGCAGTGAAACCAGGAACCACGTGGAGAAGGCACCCACACTGAAAGTGCCTGGAGGGAACATTGGGGCTTCTTCTCAGTGTCTCTGACATAGGGTTTCACTGTCCCGGGAAAGTCTCTGCTAACACCCTGCACAGCGCTGAGCCCAATATACAGAAACGTCTTGCGGTATCCCCTACAGTGAAAGTGCCAGGAGGGAAAAGTGAGGATTATGCTTAGACTTTCTCGGAACTGCTTCAAATCAACTAGATATCTTTGTGCTGTAAATCTCCCAACAGCCAAATGCAAAAGCAGCAAACATCTCGCTGTATGTCCCACATCCAAAGTGCCAAGAGAGTAATGTAGAGCTTGCTCTCCCTGTCTTTGAGTACTGTTTGCACTGTCCCAATTACCTCTTTGCTAACATTCTCTTCAGAGCTGCAGTGAAACCAGGAACCACGTGGAGAAGGCACCCACACTGAAAGTGCCTGGAGGGAATTGTGGAGCTTGTTCTCAGTGTCTCTGAGAATTGCTCTGATTATCTGTGTGACCTCTTTGCTAAGACTCTCCAGATAGCCGTCCTGAAAACCAACACACGTCTTGACATATCTCCCACATTGATCGCAGTGTCTCCAGAAACGGCATTCAAGGAGCCAGGAACTTTTCTCCCTACACTGTCCATTGAGTTGTCCTCAAAACCAATATACATCCTGCTATATCTCCCACACGGAAAGTGCCAGGAGGGAAAAGTGAGGATTATGCTTAGACTTTCTCGGAACTGCTTCAAATCAACTAGATATCTTTGTGCTGTAAATCTCCCAACAGCCAAATGTAAAAGCAGCAAACATCTCGCTGTATGTCCCACATCCAAAGTGCCAAGAGAGTAATGTAGAGCTTGCTCTCCCTGTCTTTGAGTACTGTTTGCACTGTCCCGATTACCTCTTTGCTAACATTCTCTTCAGAGCTGCAGTGAAACCAGGAACCACGTGGAGAAGGCACCCACACTGAAAGTGCCTGGAGGGAACATTGGGGCTTCTTCTCAGAGTCTCTGATGTCGGGTTTTACTGTCTCGGGAAAGTCTCTGCTAACACCCTGCAGAGCGCTGTGCCCAATATACAGAAACGACTTGCGGTATCTCCTACAGGGAAAGTGCCAGGAGGGAAAAGTGAGGATTATGCTTAGACTTTCTCGGAACTGCTTCAAATCAACTAGATATCTTTGTGCTGTAAATCTCCCAACAGCCAAACACAAAAGCAGCAAACATCTCGCTGTATGTCCTACATCCAAAGTGCCAAGAGAGAGCTTGCTCTCCCTGTCTTTGAGTACTGTTTGCACTGTCCCGATTACCTCTTTGCTAACATTCTCTTCAGAGCTGCAGTGAAACCAGGAACCACGTGGAGAAGGCACCCACACTGAAAGTGCCTGGAGGGAACATTGGGGCTTCTTCTCAGTGTCTGATATAGGGTTTCACTGTCCCGGGAAACTCTCTGCTAACACCCTGCAGAGCGCTGTGCCCAATATACAGAAACGTCTTGCGGTATCTCCTACAGGGAAAGTGCCAGGAGGAATTGTGGAGCTTGTTCTCAGTGTCTCTGAGAATTGCTCTGGTTATCCCTGTGACCTCTTTGCTAAGACTCTCCAGAGAGCCGTCCTCAAAACCATCTTAACATATCTCCCACATTGATCGCAGTGTCTCCAGAAACGGCATTCAAGGAGCCAGGAACTTTTCTCCCTACACTGTCCATTGAGTTGTCCTCAAAACCAATATACATCCCGCTATATCTCCCACACGGAAAGTGCCAGGAGGGAAAAGTGAGGATTATGCTTAGACTTTCTCGGAACTGCTTCAAATCAACTAGATATCTTTGTGCTGTAAATCTCCCAACAGCCAAATGCAAAAGCAGCAAACATCTCGCTGTATGTCCCACATCCAAAGTGCCAAGAGAGTAATGTAGAGCTTGCTCTCCCTGTCTTTGAGTACTGTTTGCACTGTCCCAATTACCTCTTTGCTAACATTCTCTTCAGAGCTGCAGTGAAACCAGGAACCACGTGGAGAAGGCACCCACACTGAAAGTGCCTGGAGGGAATTGTGGAGCTTGTTCTCAGTGTCTCTGAGAATTGCTCTGATTATCTGTGTGACCTCTTTGCTAAGACTCTCCAGATAGCCGTCCTGAAAACCAACACACGTCTTGACATATCTCCCACATTGATCGCAGTGTCTCCAGAAACGGCATTCAAGGAGCCAGGAACTTTTCTCCCTACACTGTCCATTGAGTTGTCCTCAAAACCAATATACATCCTGCTATATCTCCCACACGGAAAGTGCCAGGAGGGAAAAGTGAGGATTATGCTTAGACTTTCTCGGAACTGCTTCAAATCAACTAGATATCTTTGTGCTGTAAATCTCCCAACAGCCAAACGCAAAAGCAGCAAACATCTCGCTGTATGTCCCACATCCAAAGTGCCAAGAGAGTAATGTAGAGCTTGCTCTCCCTGTCTTTGAGTACTGTTTGCACTGTCCCGATTACCTCTTTGCTAACATTCTCTTCAGAGCTGCAGTGAAACCAGGAACCACGTGGAGAAGGCACCCACACTGAAAGTGCCTGGAGGGAACATTGGGGCTTCTTCTCAGAGTCTCTGATATAGGGTTTTACTGTCTCGGGAAAGTCTCTGCTAACACCCTGCAGAGCGCTCTGCCCAATATACAGAAACGACTTGCGGTATCTCCTACAGGGAAAGTGCCAGGAGGGAAAAGTGAGGATTATGCTTAGACTTTCTCGGAACTGCTTCAAATCAACTAGATATCTTTGTGCTGTAAATCTCCCAACAGCCAAACACAAAAGCAGCAAACATCTCGCTGTATGTCCTACATCCAAAGTGCCAAGAGAGAGCTTGCTCTCCCTGTCTTTGAGTACTGTTTGCACTGTCCCGATTACCTCTTTGCTAACATTCTCTTCAGAGCTGCAGTGAAACCAGGAACCACGTGGAGAAGGCACCCACACTGAAAGTGCCTGGAGGGAACATTGGGGCTTCTTCTCAGTGTCTGATATAGGGTTTCACTGTCCCGGGAAACTCTCTGCTAACACCCTGCAGAGCGCTGTGCCCAATATACAGAAACGTCTTGCGGTATCTCCTACAGGGAAAGTGCCAGGAGGAATTGTGGAGCTTGTTCTCAGTGTCTCTGAGAATTGCTCTGGTTATCCCTGTGACCTCTTTGCTAAGACTCTCCAGAGAGCCGTCCTCAAAACCATCTTAACATATCTCCCACATTGATCGCAGTGTCTCCAGAAACGGCATTCAAGGAGCCAGGAACTTTTCTCCCTACACTGTCCATTGAGTTGTCCTCAAAACCAATATACATCCCGCTATATCTCCCACACGGAAAGTGCCAGGAGGGAAAAGTGAGGATTATGCTTAGACTTTCTCGGAACTGCTTCAAATCAACTAGATATCTTTGTGCTGTAAATCTCCCAACAGCCAAACGCAAAAGCAGCAAACATCTCGCTGTATGTCCCACATCCAAAGTGCCAAGAGAGTAATGTAGAGCTTGCTCTCCCTGTCTTTGAGTACTGTTTGCACTGTCCCGATTACCTCTTTGCTAACATTCTCTTCAGAGCTGCAGTGAAACCAGGAACCACGTGGAGAAGGCACCCACACTGAAAGTGCCTGGAGGGAACATTGGGGCTTCTTCTCAGAGTCTCTGATGTCGGGTTTTACTGTCTCGGGAAAGTCTCTGCTAACACCCTGCAGAGCGCTGTGCCCAATATACAGAAACGACTTGCGGTATCTCCTACAGGGAAAGTGCCAGGAGGGAAAAGTGAGGATTATGCTTAGACTTTCTCGGAACTGCTTCAAATCAACTAGATATCTTTGTGCTGTAAATCTCCCAACAGCCAAACACAAAAGCAGCAAACATCTCGCTGTATGTCCTACATCCAAAGTGCCAAGAGAGAGCTTGCTCTCCCTGTCTTTGAGTACTGTTTGCACTGTCCCGATTACCTCTTTGCTAACATTCTCTTCAGAGCTGCAGTGAAAACAGGAACCACGTGGAGAAGGCACCCACACTGAAAGTGCCTGGAGGGAACATTGGGGCTTCTTCTCAGTGTCTGATATAGGGTTTCACTGTCCCGGGAAACTCTCTGCTAACACCCTGCAGAGCGCTGTGCCCAATATACAGAAACGTCTTGCGGTATCTCCTACAGGGAAAGTGCCAGGAGGAATTGTGGAGCTTGTTCTCAGTGTCTCTGAGAATTGCTCTGGTTATCCCTGTGACCTCTTTGCTAAGACTTTCCAGAGAGCCGTCCTCAAAACCATCTTAACATATCTCCCACATTGATCGCAGTGTCTCCAGAAACGGCATTCAAGGAGCCAGGAACTTTTCTCCCTACACTGTCCATTGAGTTGTCCTCAAAACCAATATACATCCCGCTATATCTCCCACACGGAAAGTGCCAGGAGGGAAAAGTGAGGATTATGCTTAGACTTTCTCGGAACTGCTTCAAATCAACTAGATATCTTTGTGCTGTAAATCTCCCAACAGCCAAACGCAAAAGCAGCAAACATCTCGCTGTATGTCCCACATCCAAAGTGCCAAGAGAGTAATGTAGAGCTTGCTCTCCCTGTCTTTGAGTACTGTTTGCACTGTCCCGATTACCTCTTTGCTAACATTCTCTTCAGAGCTGCAGTGAAACCAGGAACCACGTGGAGAAGGCACCCACACTGAAAGTGCCTGGAGGGAACATTGGGGCTTCTTCTCAGTGTCTCTTGACATAGGGTTTCACTGTCCCGGGAAACTCTCTGCTAACACCCTGCAGAGCGCTGTGCCCAATATACAGAAACGTCTTGCGGTATCTCCTACAGGGAAAGTGCCAGGAGGAATTGTGGAGCTTGTTCTCAGTGTCTCTGAGAATTGCTCTGGTTATCCCTGTGACCTCTTTGCTAAGACTCTCCAGAGAGCCGTCCTCAAAACCATCTTAACATATCTCCCACATTGATCGCAGTGTCTCCAGAAACGGCATTCAAGGAGCCAGGAACTTTTCTCCCTACACTGTCCATTGAGTTGTCCTCAAAACCAATATACATCCCGCTATATCTCCCACACGGAAAGTGCCAGGAGGGAAAAGTGAGGATTATGTTTAGACTTTCTCGGAACTGCTTCAAATCAACTAGATATCTTTGTGCTGTAAATCTCCCAACAGCCAAATGTAAAAGCAGCAAACATCTCGCTGTATGTCCCACATCCAAAGTGCCAAGAGAGTAATGTAGAGCTTGCTCTCCCTGTCTTTGAGTACTGTTTGCACTGTCCCGATTACCTCTTTGCTAACATTCTCTTCAGAGCTGCAGTGAAACCAGGAACCATGTGGAGAAGGCACCCACACTGAAAGTGCCTGGAGGGAACATTGGGGCTTCTTCTCAGTGTCTCTGACATAGGGTTTCACTGTCCCGGGAAAGTCTCTGCTAACACCCTGCAGAGCGCTGTGCCCAATATACAGAAACGTCTTGCGGTATCTCCTACAGGGAAAGTGCCAGGAGGGAAAAGTGAGGATTATGTTTAGACTTTCTCGGAACTGCTTCAAATCAACTAGATATCTTTGTGCTGTAAATCTCCCAACAGCCAAATGTAAAAGCAGCAAACATCTCGCTGTATGTCCCACATCCAAAGTGCCAAGAGAGAGCTTGCTCTCCCTGTCTTTGAGTGCTGTTTGCACTGTCCCGATTACCTCTTTGCTAACATTCTCTTCAGAGCTGCAGTGAAACCAGGAACCACGTGGAGAAGGCACCCACACTGAAAGTGCCTGGAAGGAACGTTGGGGCTTCTTCTCAGTGTCTCTGATATAGGGTTTCACTGTCCCGGGAAAGTCTCTGCTAACACCGTGCAGAGCGCTGTGCCCAATATACAGAAACGTCTTGCGGTATCCCCTACAGGGAAAGTGCCAGGAGGGAAAAGTGAGGATTATGCTTAGACTTTCTCGGAACTGCTTCAAATCAACTAGATATCTTTGTGCTGTAAATCTCCCAACAGCCAAACACAAAAGCAGCAAACATCTCGCTGTATGTCCCACATCCAAAGTGCCAAGAGAGAGCTTGCTCTCCCTGTCTTTGAGTACTGTTTGCACTGTCCCGATTACCTCTTTGCTAACATTCTCTTCAGAGCTGCAGTGAAACCAGGAACCACGTGGAGAAGGCACCCACACTGAAAGTGCCTGGAGGGAACATTGGGGCTTCTTCTCAGTGTCTCTGACATAGGGTTTCACTGTCCCGGGAAAGTCTCTGCTAACACCCTGCAGAGCGCTGTGCCCAATATACAGAAACGTCTTGCGGTATCCCCTACAGGGAAAGTGCCAGGAGGGAAAAGTGAGGATTATGCTTAGACTTTCTCGGAACTGCTTCAAATCAACTAGATATCTTTGTGCTGTAAATCTCCCAACAGCCAAACGCAAAAGCAGCAAACATCTCGCTGTATGTCCCACATCCAAAGTGCCAAGAGAGTAATGTAGAGCTTGCTCTCCCTGTCTTTGAGTACTGTTTGCACTGTCCCGATTACCTCTTTGCTAACATTCTCTTCAGAGCTGCAGTGAAACCAGGAACCACGTGGAGAAGGCACCCACACTGAAAGTGCCTGGAAGGAACGTTGGGGCTTCTTCTCAGTGTCTCTGATATAGGGTTTCACTGTCCCGGGAAAGTCTCTGCTAACACCCTGCAGAGCGCTGTGCCCAATATACAGAAACGTCTTGCGGTATCCCCTACAGGGAAAGTGCCAGGAGGGAAAAGTGAGGATTATGCTTAGACTTTCTCGGAACTGCTTCAAATCAACTAGATATCTTTGTGCTGTAAATCTCCCAACAGCCAAACACAAAAGCAGCAAACATCTCGCTGTATGTCCCACATCCAAAGTGCCAAGAGAGTAATGTAGAGCTTGCTCTCCCTGTCTTTGAGTACTGTTTGCACTGTCCCGATTACCTCTTTGCTAACATTCTCTTCAGAGCTGCAGTGAAACCAGGAACCACGTGGAGAAGGCACCCACACTGAAAGTGCCTGGAGGGAACATTGGGGCTTCTTCTCAGTGTCTCTGACATAGGGTTTCACTGTCCCGGGAAAGTCTCTGCTAACACCCTGCACAGCGCTGTGCCCAATATACAGAAACGTCTTGCGGTATCTCCTACAGGGAAAGTGCCAGGAGGGAAAAGTGAGGATTATGTTTAGACTTTCTCGGAACTGCTTCAAATCAACTAGATATCTTTGTGCTGTAAATCTCCCAACAGCCAAATGTAAAAGCAGCAAACATCTCGCTGTATGTCCCACATCCAAAGTGCCAAGAGAGAGCTTGCTCTCCCTGTCTTTGAGTACTGTTTGCACTGTCCCGATTACCTCTTTGCTAACATTCTCTTCAGAGCTGCAGTGAAACCAGGAACCACGTGGAGAAGGCACCCACACTGAAAGTGCCTGGAAGGAACGTTGGGGCTTCTTCTCAGTGTCTCTGATATAGGGTTTCACTGTCCCGGGAAAGTCTCTGCTAACACCCTGCAGAGCGCTGTGCCCAATATACAGAAACGTCTTGCGGTATCCCCTACAGGGAAAGTGCCAGGAGGGAAAAGTGAGGATTATGCTTAGACTTTCTCGGAACTGCTTCAAATCAACTAGATATCTTTGTGCTGTAAATCTCCCAACAGCCAAACGCAAAAGCAGCAAACATCTCGCTGTATGTCCCACATCCAAAGTGCCAAGAGAGTAATGTAGAGCTTGCTCTCCCTGTCTTTGAGTACTGTTTGCACTGTCCCGATTACCTCTTTGCTAACATTCTCTTCAGAGCTGCAGTGAAACCAGGAACCACGTGGAGAAGGCACCCACACTGAAAGTGCCTGGAGGGAACATTGGGGCTTCTTCTCAGTGTCTGATATAGGGTTTCACTGTCCCGGGAAACTCTCTGCTAACACCCTGCAGAGCGCTGTGCCCAATATACAGAAACGTCTTGCGGTATCTCCTACAGGGAAAGTGCCAGGAGGAATTGTGGAGCTTGTTCTCAGTGTCTCTGAGAATTGCTCTGGTTATCCCTGTGACCTCTTTGCTAAGACTCTCCAGAGAGCCGTCCTCAAAACCATCTTAACATATCTCCCACATTGATCGCAGTGTCTCCAGAAACGGCATTCAAGGAGCCAGGAACTTTTCTCCCTACACTGTCCATTGAGTTGTCCTCAAAACCAATATACATCCCGCTATATCTCCCACACGGAAAGTGCCAGGAGGGAAAAGTGAGGATTATGCTTAGACTTTCTCGGAACTGCTTCAAATCAACTAGATATCTTTGTGCTGTAAATCTCCCAACAGCCAAACGCAAAAGCAGCAAACATCTCGCTGTATGTCCCACATCCAAAGTGCCAAGAGAGTAATGTAGAGCTTGCTCTCCCTGTCTTTGAGTACTGTTTGCACTGTCCCGATTACCTCTTTGCTAACATTCTCTTCAGAGCTGCAGTGAAACCAGGAACCACGTGGAGAAGGCACCCACACTGAAAGTGCCTGGAGGGAACATTGGGGCTTCTTCTCAGTGTCTCTGACATAGGGTTTCACTGTCCCGGGAAAGTCTCTGCTAACACCCTGCACAGCGCTGTGCCCAATATACAGAAACGTCTTGCGGTATCCCCTACAGGGAAAGTGCCAGGAGGGAAAAGTGAGGATTATGCTTAGACTTTCTCGGAACTGCTTCAAATCAACTAGATATCTTTGTGCTGTAAATCTCCCAACAGCCAAACGCAAAAGCAGCAAACATCTCGCTGTATGTCCCACATCCAAAGTGCCAAGAGAGTAATGTAGAGCTTGCTCTCCCTGTCTTTGAGTACTGTTTGCACTGTCCCGATTACCTCTTTGCTAACATTCTCTTCAGAGCTGCAGTGAAACCAGGAACCACGTGGAGAAGGCACCCACACTGAAAGTGCCTGGAGGGAACATTGGGGCTTCTTCTCAGAGTCTCTGATGTCGGGTTTTACTGTCTCGGGAAAGTCTCTGCTAACACCCTGCAGAGCGCTGTGCCCAATATACAGAAACGACTTGCGGTATCTCCTACAGGGAAAGTGCCAGGAGGGAAAAGTGAGGATTATGCTTAGACTTTCTCGGAACTGCTTCAAATCAACTAGATATCTTTGTGCTGTAAATCTCCCAACAGCCAAACACAAAAGCAGCAAACATCTCGCTGTATGTCCCACATCCAAAGTGCCAAGAGAGAGCTTGCTCTCCCTGTCTTTGAGTACTGTTTGCACTGTCCCGATTACCTCTTTGCTAACATTCTCTTCAGAGCTGCAGTGAAACCAGGAACCACGTGGAGAAGGCACCCACACTGAAAGTGCCTGGAGGGAACATTGGGGCTTCTTCTCAGTGTCTCTGACATAGGGTTTCACTGTCCCGGGAAACTCTCTGCTAACACCCTGCAGAGCGCTGTGCCCAATATACAGAAACGTCTTGCGGTATCCCCTACAGGGAAAGTGCCAGGAGGGAAAAGTGAGGATTATGCTTAGACTTTCTCGGAACTGCTTCAAATCAACTAGATATCTTTGTGCTGTAAATCTCCCAACAGCCAAACGCAAAAGCAGCAAACATCTCGCTGTATGTCCCACATCCAAAGTGCCAAGAGAGTAATGTAGAGCTTGCTCTCCCTGTCTTTGAGTACTGTTTGCACTGTCCCGATTACCTCTTTGCTAACATTCTCTTCAGAGCTGCAGTGAAACCAGGAACCACGTGGAGAAGGCACCCACACTGAAAGTGCCTGGAAGGAACGTTGGGGCTTCTTCTCAGTGTCTCTGATATAGGGTTTCACTGTCCCGGGAAAGTCTCTGCTAACACCCTGCAGAGCGCTGTGCCCAATATACAGAAACGTCTTGCGGTATCCCCTACAGGGAAAGTGCCAGGAGGGAAAAGTGAGGATTATGCTTAGACTTTCTCGGAACTGCTTCAAATCAACTAGATATCTTTGTGCTGTAAATCTCCCAACAGCCAAACACAAAAGCAGCAAACATCTCGCTGTATGTCCCACATCCAAAGTGCCAAGAGAGTAATGTAGAGCTTGCTCTCCCTGTCTTTGAGTACTGTTTGCACTGTCCCAATTACCTCTTTGCTAACATTCTCTTCAGAGCTGCAGTGAAACCAGGAACCACGTGGAGAAGGCACCCACACTGAAAGTGCCTGGAGGGAACATTGGGGCTTCTTCTCAGTGTCTCTGACATAGGGTTTCACTGTCCCGGGAAAGTCTCTGCTAACACCCTGCACAGCGCTGAGCCCAATATACAGAAACGTCTTGCGGTATCCCCTACAGTGAAAGTGCCAGGAGGGAAAAGTGAGGATTATGCTTAGACTTTCTCGGAACTGCTTCAAATCAACTAGATATCTTTGTGCTGTAAATCTCCCAACAGCCAAACGCAAAAGCAGCAAACATCTCGCTGTATGTCCCACATCCAAAGTGCCAAGAGAGTAATGTAGAGCTTGCTCTCCCTGTCTTTGAGTACTGTTTGCACTGTCCCGATTACCTCTTTGCTAACATTCTCTTCAGAGCTGCAGTGAAACCAGGAACCACGTGGAGAAGGCACCCACACTGAAAGTGCCTGGAGGGAACATTGGGGCTTCTTCTCAGAGTCTCTGATGTCGGGTTTTACTGTCTCGGGAAAGTCTCTGCTAACACCCTGCAGAGCGCTGTGCCCAATATACAGAAACGACTTGCGGTATCTCCTACAGGGAAAGTGCCAGGAGGGAAAAGTGAGGATTATGCTTAGACTTTCTCGGAACTGCTTCAAATCAACTAGATATCTTTGTGCTGTAAATCTCCCAACAGCCAAACACAAAAGCAGCAAACATCTCGCTGTATGTCCTACATCCAAAGTGCCAAGAGAGAGCTTGCTCTCCCTGTCTTTGAGTACTGTTTGCACTGTCCCGATTACCTCTTTGCTAACATTCTCTTCAGAGCTGCAGTGAAAACAGGAACCACGTGGAGAAGGCACCCACACTGAAAGTGCCTGGAGGGAACATTGGGGCTTCTTCTCAGTGTCTGATATAGGGTTTCACTGTCCCGGGAAACTCTCTGCTAACACCCTGCAGAGCGCTGTGCCCAATATACAGAAACGTCTTGCGGTATCTCCTACAGGGAAAGTGCCAGGAGGAATTGTGGAGCTTGTTCTCAGTGTCTCTGAGAATTGCTCTGGTTATCCCTGTGACCTCTTTGCTAAGACTCTCCAGAGAGCCGTCCTCAAAACCATCTTAACATATCTCCCACATTGATCGCAGTGTCTCCAGAAACGGCATTCAAGGAGCCAGGAACTTTTCTCCCTACACTGTCCATTGAGTTGTCCTCAAAACCAATATACATCCCGCTATATCTCCCACACGGAAAGTGCCAGGAGGGAAAAGTGAGGATTATGCTTAGACTTTCTCGGAACTGCTTCAAATCAACTAGATATCTTTGTGCTGTAAATCTCCCAACAGCCAAACGCAAAAGCAGCAAACATCTCGCTGTATGTCCCACATCCAAAGTGCCAAGAGAGTAATGTAGAGCTTGCTCTCCCTGTCTTTGAGTACTGTTTGCACTGTCCCGATTACCTCTTTGCTAACATTCTCTTCAGAGCTGCAGTGAAACCAGGAACCACGTGGAGAAGGCACCCACACTGAAAGTGCCTGGAGGGAACATTGGGGCTTCTTCTCAGTGTCTCTGACATAGGGTTTCACTGTCCCGGGAAACTCTCTGCTAACACCCTGCAGAGCGCTGTGCCCAATATACAGAAACGTCTTGCGGTATCTCCTACAGGGAAAGTGCCAGGAGGAATTGTGGAGCTTGTTCTCAGTGTCTCTGAGAATTGCTCTGGTTATCCCTGTGACCTCTTTGCTAAGACTCTCCAGAGAGCCGTCCTCAAAACCATCTTAACATATCTCCCACATTGATCGCAGTGTCTCCAGAAACGGCATTCAAGGAGCCAGGAACTTTTCTCCCTACACTGTCCATTGAGTTGTCCTCAAAACCAATATACATCCCGCTATATCTCCCACACGGAAAGTGCCAGGAGGGAAAAGTGAGGATTATGTTTAGACTTTCTCGGAACTGCTTCAAATCAACTAGATATCTTTGTGCTGTAAATCTCCCAACAGCCAAATGTAAAAGCAGCAAACATCTCGCTGTATGTCCCACATCCAAAGTGCCAAGAGAGTAATGTAGAGCTTGCTCTCCCTGTCTTTGAGTACTGTTTGCACTGTCCCGATTACCTCTTTGCTAACATTCTCTTCAGAGCTGCAGTGAAACCAGGAACCATGTGGAGAAGGCACCCACACTGAAAGTGCCTGGAAGGAACGTTGGGGCTTCTTCTCAGTGTCTCTGATATAGGGTTTCACTGTCCCGGGAAAGTCTCTGCTAACACCCTGCAGAGCGCTGTGCCCAATATACAGAAACGTCTTGCGGTATCCCCTACAGGGAAAGTGCCAGGAGGGAAAAGTGAGGATTATGCTTAGACTTTCTCGGAACTGCTTCAAATCAACTAGATATCTTTGTGCTGTAAATCTCCCAACAGCCAAACACAAAAGCAGCAAACATCTCGCTGTATGTCCCACATCCAAAGTGCCAAGAGAGTAATGTAGAGCTTGCTCTCCCTGTCTTTGAGTACTGTTTGCACTGTCCCGATTACCTCTTTGCTAACATTCTCTTCAGAGCTGCAGTGAAACCAGGAACCACGTGGAGAAGGCACCCACACTGAAAGTGCCTGCAGGGAACATTGGGGCTTCTTCTCAGTGTCTCTGACATAGGGTTTCACTGTCCCGGGAAAGTCTCTGCTAACACCCTGCACAGCGCTGAGCCCAATATACAGAAACGTCTTGCGGTATCCCCTACAGGGAAAGTGCCAGGAGGGAAAAGTGAGGATTATGCTTAGACTTTCTCGGAACTGCTTCAAATCAACTAGATATCTTTGTGCTGTAAATCTCCCAACAGCCAAACGCAAAAGCAGCAAACATCTCGCTGTATGTCCCACATCCAAAGTGCCAAGAGAGTAATGTAGAGCTTGCTCTCCCTGTCTTTGAGTACTGTTTGCACTGTCCCGATTACCTCTTTGCTAACATTCTCTTCAGAGCTGCAGTGAAACCAGGAACCACGTGGAGAAGGCACCCACACTGAAAGTGCCTGGAGGGAACATTGGGGCTTCTTCTCAGTGTCTCTGATATAGGGTTTCACTGTCCCGGGAAACTCTCTGCTAACACCCTGCAGAGCGCTGTACCCAATATACAGAAACGACTTGCGGTATCTCCTACAGGGAAAGTGCCAGGAGGGAAAAGTGAGGATTATGCTTAGACTTTCTCGGAACTGCTTCAAATCAACTAGATATCTTTGTGCTGTAAATCTCCCAACAGCCAAACACAAAAGCAGCAAACATCTCGCTGTATGTCCTACATCCAAAGTGCCAAGAGAGAGCTTGCTCTCCCTGTCTTTGAGTACTGTTTGCACTGTCCCGATTACCTCTTTGCTAACATTCTCTTCAGAGCTGCAGTGAAAACAGGAACCACGTGGAGAAGGCACCCACACTGAAAGTGCCTGGAGGGAACATTGGGGCTTCTTCTCAGTGTCTGATATAGGGTTTCACTGTCCCGGGAAACTCTCTGCTAACACCCTGCAGAGCGCTGTGCCCAATATACAGAAACGTCTTGCGGTATCTCCTACAGGGAAAGTGCCAGGAGGAATTGTGGAGCTTGTTCTCAGTGTCTCTGAGAATTGCTCTGGTTATCCCTGTGACCTCTTTGCTAAGACTCTCCAGAGAGCCGTCCTCAAAACCATCTTAACATATCTCCCACATTGATCGCAGTGTCTCCAGAAACGGCATTCAAGGAGCCAGGAACTTTTCTCCCTACACTGTCCATTGAGTTGTCCTCAAAACCAATATACATCCCGCTATATCTCCCACACGGAAAGTGCCAGGAGGGAAAAGTGAGGATTATGCTTAGACTTTCTCGGAACTGCTTCAAATCAACTAGATATCTTTGTGCTGTAAATCTCCCAACAGCCAAACGCAAAAGCAGCAAACATCTCGCTGTATGTCCCACATCCAAAGTGCCAAGAGAGTAATGTAGAGCTTGCTCTCCCTGTCTTTGAGTACTGTTTGCACTGTCCCGATTACCTCTTTGCTAACATTCTCTTCAGAGCTGCAGTGAAACCAGGAACCACGTGGAGAAGGCACCCACACTGAAAGTGCCTGGAGGGAACATTGGGGCTTCTTCTCAGTGTCTCTGACATAGGGTTTCACTGTCCCGGGAAACTCTCTGCTAACACCCTGCAGAGCGCTGTGCCCAATATACAGAAACGTCTTGCGGTATCTCCTACAGGGAAAGTGCCAGGAGGAATTGTGGAGCTTGTTCTCAGTGTCTCTGAGAATTGCTCTGGTTATCCCTGTGACCTCTTTGCTAAGACTCTCCAGAGAGCCGTCCTCAAAACCATCTTAACATATCTCCCACATTGATCGCAGTGTCTCCAGAAACGGCATTCAAGGAGCCAGGAACTTTTCTCCCTACACTGTCCATTGAGTTGTCCTCAAAACCAATATACATCCCGCTATATCTCCCACACGGAAAGTGCCAGGAGGGAAAAGTGAGGATTATGTTTAGACTTTCTCGGAACTGCTTCAAATCAACTAGATATCTTTGTGCTGTAAATCTCCCAACAGCCAAATGTAAAAGCAGCAAACATCTCGCTGTATGTCCCACATCCAAAGTGCCAAGAGAGTAATGTAGAGCTTGCTCTCCCTGTCTTTGAGTACTGTTTGCACTGTCCCGATTACCTCTTTGCTAACATTCTCTTCAGAGCTGCAGTGAAACCAGGAACCACGTGGAGAAGGCACCCACACTGAAAGTGCCTGGAGGGAACATTGGGGCTTCTTCTCAGTGTCTCTGACATAGGGTTTCACTGTCCCGGGAAACTCTCTGCTAACACCCTGCAGAGCGCTGTGCCCAATATACAGAAACGTCTTGCGGTATCTCCTACAGGGAAAGTGCCAGGAGGGAAAAGTGAGGATTATGTTTAGACTTTCTCGGAACTGCTTCAAATCAACTAGATATCTTTGTGCTGTAAATCTCCCAACAGCCAAACGCAAAAGCAGCAAACATCTCGCTGTATGTCCCACATCCAAAGTGCCAAGAGAGAGCTTGCTCTCCCTGTCTTTGAGTACTGTTTGCACTGTCCCGATTACCTCTTTGCTAACATTCTCTTCAGAGCTGCAGTGAAAACAGGAACCACGTGGAGAAGGCACCCACACTGAAAGTGCCTGGAGGGAACATTGGGGCTTCTTCTCAGTGTCTGATATAGGGTTTCACTGTCCCGGGAAACTCTCTGCTAACACCCTGCAGAGCGCTGTGCCCAATATACAGAAACGTCTTGCGGTATCTCCTACAGGGAAAGTGCCAGGAGGAATTGTGGAGCTTGTTCTCAGTGTCTCTGAGAATTGCTCTGGTTATCCCTGTGACCTCTTTGCTAAGACTCTCCAGAGAGCCGTCCTCAAAACCATCTTAACATATCTCCCACATTGATCGCAGTGTCTCCAGAAACGGCATTCAAGGAGCCAGGAACTTTTCTCCCTACACTGTCCATTGAGTTGTCCTCAAAACCAATATACATCCCGCTATATCTCCCACACGGAAAGTGCCAGGAGGGAAAAGTGAGGATTATGCTTAGACTTTCTCGGAACTGCTTCAAATCAACTAGATATCTTTGTGCTGTAAATCTCCCAACAGCCAAACGCAAAAGCAGCAAACATCTCGCTGTATGTCCCACATCCAAAGTGCCAAGAGAGTAATGTAGAGCTTGCTCTCCCTGTCTTTGAGTACTGTTTGCACTGTCCCGATTACCTCTTTGCTAACATTCTCTTCAGAGCTGCAGTGAAACCAGGAACCACGTGGAGAAGGCACCCACACTGAAAGTGCCTGGAGGGAACATTGGGGCTTCTTCTCAGTGTCTCTGACATAGGGTTTCACTGTCCCGGGAAACTCTCTGCTAACACCCTGCAGAGCGCTGTGCCCAATATACAGAAACGTCTTGCGGTATCTCCTACAGGGAAAGTGCCAGGAGGAATTGTGGAGCTTGTTCTCAGTGTCTCTGAGAATTGCTCTGGTTATCCCTGTGACCTCTTTGCTAAGACTCTCCAGAGAGCCGTCCTCAAAACCATCTTAACATATCTCCCACATTGATCGCAGTGTCTCCAGAAACGGCATTCAAGGAGCCAGGAACTTTTCTCCCTACACTGTCCATTGAGTTGTCCTCAAAACCAATATACATCCCGCTATATCTCCCACACGGAAAGTGCCAGGAGGGAAAAGTGAGGATTATGTTTAGACTTTCTCGGAACTGCTTCAAATCAACTAGATATCTTTGTGCTGTAAATCTCCCAACAGCCAAATGTAAAAGCAGCAAACATCTCGCTGTATGTCCCACATCCAAAGTGCCAAGAGAGTAATGTAGAGCTTGCTCTCCCTGTCTTTGAGTACTGTTTGCACTGTCCCGATTACCTCTTTGCTAACATTCTCTTCAGAGCTGCAGTGAAACCAGGAACCACGTGGAGAAGGCACCCACACTGAAAGTGCCTGGAGGGAACATTGGGGCTTCTTCTCAGTGTCTCTGACATAGGGTTTCACTGTCCCGGGAAACTCTCTGCTAACACCCTGCAGAGCGCTGTGCCCAATATACAGAAACGTCTTGCGGTATCTCCTACAGGGAAAGTGCCAGGAGGGAAAAGTGAGGATTATGTTTAGACTTTCTCGGAACTGCTTCAAATCAACTAGATATCTTTGTGCTGTAAATCTCCCAACAGCCAAACGCAAAAGCAGCAAACATCTCGCTGTATGTCCCACATCCAAAGTGCCAAGAGAGAGCTTGCTCTCCCTGTCTTTGAGTACTGTTTGCACTGTCCCGATTACCTCTTTGCTAACATTCTCTTCAGAGCTGCAGTGAAACCAGGAACCACGTGGAGAAGGCACCCACACTGAAAGTGCCTGGAAGGAACGTTGGGGCTTCTTCTCAGTGTCTCTGATATAGGGTTTCACTGTCCCGGGAAAGTCTCTGCTAACACCCTGCACAGCGCTGTGCCCAATATACAGAAACGTCTTGCGGTATCCCCTACAGGGAAAGTGCCAGGAGGGAAAAGTGAGGATTATGCTTAGACTTTCTCGGAACTGCTTCAAATCAACTAGATATCTTTGTGCTGTAAATCTCCCAACAGCCAAACGCAAAAGCAGCAAACATCTCGCTGTATGTCCCACATCCAAAGTGCCAAGAGAGTAATGTAGAGCTTGCTCTCCCTGTCTTTGAGTACTGTTTGCACTGTCCCGATTACCTCTTTGCTAACATTCTCTTCAGAGCTGCAGTGAAACCAGGAACCACGTGGAGAAGGCACCCACACTGAAAGTGCCTGGAGGGAACATTGGGGCTTCTTCTCAGTGTCTGATATAGGGTTTCACTGTCCCGGGAAACTCTCTGCTAACACCCTGCAGAGCGCTGTGCCCAATATACAGAAACGTCTTGCGGTATCTCCTACAGGGAAAGTGCCAGGAGGAATTGTGGAGCTTGTTCTCAGTGTCTCTGAGAATTGCTCTGGTTATCCCTGTGACCTCTTTGCTAAGACTCTCCAGAGAGCCGTCCTCAAAACCATCTTAACATATCTCCCACATTGATCGCAGTGTCTCCAGAAACGGCATTCAAGGAGC
The DNA here is from genome assembly GCF_963924245.1 of Chroicocephalus ridibundus. NCBI lineage: Eukaryota > Metazoa > Chordata > Aves > Charadriiformes > Laridae > Chroicocephalus > Chroicocephalus ridibundus. The sequence continues at coordinate 26,191 of NW_026961692.1, forward strand.
CAGGAACTTTTCTCCCTACACTGTCCATTGAGTTGTCCTCAAAACCAATATACATCCCGCTATATCTCCCACACGGAAAGTGCCAGGAGGGAAAAGTGAGGATTATGCTTAGACTTTCTCGGAACTGCTTCAAATCAACTAGATATCTTTGTGCTGTAAATCTCCCAACAGCCAAACGCAAAAGCAGCAAACATCTCGCTGTATGTCCCACATCCAAAGTGCCAAGAGAGTAATGTAGAGCTTGCTCTCCCTGTCTTTGAGTACTGTTTGCACTGTCCCGATTACCTCTTTGCTAACATTCTCTTCAGAGCTGCAGTGAAACCAGGAACCACGTGGAGAAGGCACCCACACTGAAAGTGCCTGGAGGGAACATTGGGGCTTCTTCTCAGTGTCTCTGACATAGGGTTTCACTGTCCCGGGAAAGTCTCTGCTAACACCCTGCACAGCGCTGTGCCCAATATACAGAAACGTCTTGCGGTATCCCCTACAGGGAAAGTGCCAGGAGGGAAAAGTGAGGATTATGCTTAGACTTTCTCGGAACTGCTTCAAATCAACTAGATATCTTTGTGCTGTAAATCTCCCAACAGCCAAACGCAAAAGCAGCAAACATCTCGCTGTATGTCCCACATCCAAAGTGCCAAGAGAGTAATGTAGAGCTTGCTCTCCCTGTCTTTGAGTACTGTTTGCACTGTCCCGATTACCTCTTTGCTAACATTCTCTTCAGAGCTGCAGTGAAACCAGGAACCACGTGGAGAAGGCACCCACACTGAAAGTGCCTGGAGGGAACATTGGGGCTTCTTCTCAGAGTCTCTGATGTCGGGTTTTACTGTCTCGGGAAAGTCTCTGCTAACACCCTGCAGAGCGCTGTGCCCAATATACAGAAACGACTTGCGGTATCTCCTACAGGGAAAGTGCCAGGAGGGAAAAGTGAGGATTATGCTTAGACTTTCTCGGAACTGCTTCAAATCAACTAGATATCTTTGTGCTGTAAATCTCCCAACAGCCAAACACAAAAGCAGCAAACATCTCGCTGTATGTCCCACATCCAAAGTGCCAAGAGAGAGCTTGCTCTCCCTGTCTTTGAGTACTGTTTGCACTGTCCCGATTACCTCTTTGCTAACATTCTCTTCAGAGCTGCAGTGAAACCAGGAACCACGTGGAGAAGGCACCCACACTGAAAGTGCCTGGAGGGAACATTGGGGCTTCTTCTCAGTGTCTCTGACATAGGGTTTCACTGTCCCGGGAAAGTCTCTGCTAACACCCTGCAGAGCGCTGTGCCCAATATACAGAAACGTCTTGCGGTATCCCCTACAGGGAAAGTGCCAGGAGGGAAAAGTGAGGATTATGCTTAGACTTTCTCGGAACTGCTTCAAATCAACTAGATATCTTTGTGCTGTAAATCTCCCAACAGCCAAACGCAAAAGCAGCAAACATCTCGCTGTATGTCCCACATCCAAAGTGCCAAGAGAGTAATGTAGAGCTTGCTCTCCCTGTCTTTGAGTACTGTTTGCACTGTCCCGATTACCTCTTTGCTAACATTCTCTTCAGAGCTGCAGTGAAACCAGGAACCACGTGGAGAAGGCACCCACACTGAAAGTGCCTGGAAGGAACATTGGGGCTTCTTCTCAGTGTCTCTGATATAGGGTTTCACTGTCCCGGGAAAGTCTCTGCTAACACCCTGCAGAGCGCTGTGCCCAATATACAGAAACGTCTTGCGGTATCCCCTACAGGGAAAGTGCCAGGAGGGAAAAGTGAGGATTATGCTTAGACTTTCTCGGAACTGCTTCAAATCAACTAGATATCTTTGTGCTGTAAATCTCCCAACAGCCAAACACAAAAGCAGCAAACATCTCGCTGTATGTCCCACATCCAAAGTGCCAAGAGAGTAATGTAGAGCTTGCTCTCCCTGTCTTTGAGTACTGTTTGCACTGTCCCGATTACCTCTTTGCTAACATTCTCTTCAGAGCTGCAGTGAAACCAGGAACCACGTGGAGAAGGCACCCACACTGAAAGTGCCTGGAGGGAACATTGGGGCTTCTTCTCAGTGTCTCTGATATAGGGTTTCACTGTCCCGGGAAAGTCTCTGCTAACACCCTGCACAGCGCTGAGCCCAATATACAGAAACGTCTTGCGGTATCCCCTACAGTGAAAGTGCCAGGAGGGAAAAGTGAGGATTATGCTTAGACTTTCTCGGAACTGCTTCAAATCAACTAGATATCTTTGTGCTGTAAATCTCCCAACAGCCAAACGCAAAAGCAGCAAACATCTCGCTGTATGTCCCACATCCAAAGTGCCAAGAGAGTAATGTAGAGCTTGCTCTCCCTGTCTTTGAGTACTGTTTGCACTGTCCCGATTACCTCTTTGCTAACATTCTCTTCAGAGCTGCAGTGAAACCAGGAACCACGTGGAGAAGGCACCCACACTGAAAGTGCCTGGAGGGAACATTGGGGCTTCTTCTCAGAGTCTCTGATGTCGGGTTTTACTGTCTCGGGAAAGTCTCTGCTAACACCCTGCAGAGCGCTGTGCCCAATATACAGAAACGACTTGCGGTATCTCCTACAGGGAAAGTGCCAGGAGGGAAAAGTGAGGATTATGCTTAGACTTTCTCGGAACTGCTTCAAATCAACTAGATATCTTTGTGCTGTAAATCTCCCAACAGCCAAACACAAAAGCAGCAAACATCTCGCTGTATGTCCTACATCCAAAGTGCCAAGAGAGAGCTTGCTCTCCCTGTCTTTGAGTACTGTTTGCACTGTCCCGATTACCTCTTTGCTAACATTCTCTTCAGAGCTGCAGTGAAAACAGGAACCACGTGGAGAAGGCACCCACACTGAAAGTGCCTGGAGGGAACATTGGGGCTTCTTCTCAGTGTCTGATATAGGGTTTCACTGTCCCGGGAAACTCTCTGCTAACACCCTGCAGAGCGCTGTGCCCAATATACAGAAACGTCTTGCGGTATCTCCTACAGGGAAAGTGCCAGGAGGAATTGTGGAGCTTGTTCTCAGTGTCTCTGAGAATTGCTCTGGTTATCCCTGTGACCTCTTTGCTAAGACTCTCCAGAGAGCCGTCCTCAAAACCATCTTAACATATCTCCCACATTGATCGCAGTGTCTCCAGAAACGGCATTCAAGGAGCCAGGAACTTTTCTCCCTACACTGTCCATTGAGTTGTCCTCAAAACCAATATACATCCCGCTATATCTCCCACACGGAAAGTGCCAGGAGGGAAAAGTGAGGATTATGCTTAGACTTTCTCGGAACTGCTTCAAATCAACTAGATATCTTTGTGCTGTAAATCTCCCAACAGCCAAACGCAAAAGCAGCAAACATCTCGCTGTATGTCCCACATCCAAAGTGCCAAGAGAGTAATGTAGAGCTTGCTCTCCCTGTCTTTGAGTACTGTTTGCACTGTCCCGATTACCTCTTTGCTAACATTCTCTTCAGAGCTGCAGTGAAACCAGGAACCACGTGGAGAAGGCACCCACACTGAAAGTGCCTGGAGGGAACATTGGGGCTTCTTCTCAGTGTCTCTGACATAGGGTTTCACTGTCCCGGGAAACTCTCTGCTAACACCCTGCAGAGCGCTGTGCCCAATATACAGAAACGTCTTGCGGTATCTCCTACAGGGAAAGTGCCAGGAGGAATTGTGGAGCTTGTTCTCAGTGTCTCTGAGAATTGCTCTGGTTATCCCTGTGACCTCTTTGCTAAGACTCTCCAGAGAGCCGTCCTCAAAACCATCTTAACATATCTCCCACATTGATCGCAGTGTCTCCAGAAACGGCATTCAAGGAGCCAGGAACTTTTCTCCCTACACTGTCCATTGAGTTGTCCTCAAAACCAATATACATCCCGCTATATCTCCCACACGGAAAGTGCCAGGAGGGAAAAGTGAGGATTATGTTTAGACTTTCTCGGAACTGCTTCAAATCAACTAGATATCTTTGTGCTGTAAATCTCCCAACAGCCAAATGTAAAAGCAGCAAACATCTCGCTGTATGTCCCACATCCAAAGTGCCAAGAGAGTAATGTAGAGCTTGCTCTCCCTGTCTTTGAGTACTGTTTGCACTGTCCCGATTACCTCTTTGCTAACATTCTCTTCAGAGCTGCAGTGAAACCAGGAACCATGTGGAGAAGGCACCCACACTGAAAGTGCCTGGAAGGAACGTTGGGGCTTCTTCTCAGTGTCTCTGATATAGGGTTTCACTGTCCCGGGAAAGTCTCTGCTAACACCCTGCAGAGCGCTGTGCCCAATATACAGAAACGTCTTGCGGTATCCCCTACAGGGAAAGTGCCAGGAGGGAAAAGTGAGGATTATGCTTAGACTTTCTCGGAACTGCTTCAAATCAACTAGATATCTTTGTGCTGTAAATCTCCCAACAGCCAAACACAAAAGCAGCAAACATCTCGCTGTATGTCCCACATCCAAAGTGCCAAGAGAGTAATGTAGAGCTTGCTCTCCCTGTCTTTGAGTACTGTTTGCACTGTCCCGATTACCTCTTTGCTAACATTCTCTTCAGAGCTGCAGTGAAACCAGGAACCACGTGGAGAAGGCACCCACACTGAATGTGCCTGGAGGGAACATTGGGGCTTCTTCTCAGTGTCTCTGACATAGGGTTTCACTGTCCCGGGAAAGTCTCTGCTAACACCCTGCACAGCGCTGAGCCCAATATACAGAAACGTCTTGCGGTATCCCCTACAGTGAAAGTGCCAGGAGGGAAAAGTGAGGATTATGCTTAGACTTTCTCGGAACTGCTTCAAATCAACTAGATATCTTTGTGCTGTAAATCTCCCAACAGCCAAACGCAAAAGCAGCAAACATCTCGCTGTATGTCCCACATCCAAAGTGCCAAGAGAGTAATGTAGAGCTTGCTCTCCCTGTCTTTGAGTACTGTTTGCACTGTCCCGATTACCTCTTTGCTAACATTCTCTTCAGAGCTGCAGTGAAACCAGGAACCACGTGGAGAAGGCACCCACACTGAAAGTGCCTGGAGGGAACATTGGGGCTTCTTCTCAGAGTCTCTGATGTCGCGTTTTACTGTCTCGGGAAAGTCTCTGCTAACACCCTGCAGAGCGCTGTGCCCAATATACAGAAACGACTTGCGGTATCTCCTACAGGGAAAGTGCCAGGAGGGAAAAGTGAGGATTATGCTTAGACTTTCTCGGAACTGCTTCAAATCAACTAGATATCTTTGTGCTGTAAATCTCCCAACAGCCAAACACAAAAGCAGCAAACATCTCGCTGTATGTCCTACATCCAAAGTGCCAAGAGAGAGCTTGCTCTCCCTGTCTTTGAGTACTGTTTGCACTGTCCCGATTACCTCTTTGCTAACATTCTCTTCAGAGCTGCAGTGAAAACAGGAACCACGTGGAGAAGGCACCCACACTGAAAGTGCCTGGAGGGAACATTGGGGCTTCTTCTCAGTGTCTGATATAGGGTTTCACTGTCCCGGGAAACTCTCTGCTAACACCCTGCAGAGCGCTGTGCCCAATATACAGAAACGTCTTGCGGTATCTCCTACAGGGAAAGTGCCAGGAGGAATTGTGGAGCTTGTTCTCAGTGTCTCTGAGAATTGCTCTGGTTATCCCTGTGACCTCTTTGCTAAGACTCTCCAGAGAGCCGTCCTCAAAACCATCTTAACATATCTCCCACATTGATCGCAGTGTCTCCAGAAACGGCATTCAAGGAGCCAGGAACTTTTCTCCCTACACTGTCCATTGAGTTGTCCTCAAAACCAATATACATCCCGCTATATCTCCCACACGGAAAGTGCCAGGAGGGAAAAGTGAGGATTATGCTTAGACTTTCTCGGAACTGCTTCAAATCAACTAGATATCTTTGTGCTGTAAATCTCCCAACAGCCAAACGCAAAAGCAGCAAACATCTCGCTGTATGTCCCACATCCAAAGTGCCAAGAGAGTAATGTAGAGCTTGCTCTCCCTGTCTTTGAGTACTGTTTGCACTGTCCCGATTACCTCTTTGCTAACATTCTCTTCAGAGCTGCAGTGAAACCAGGAACCACGTGGAGAAGGCACCCACACTGAAAGTGCCTGGAGGGAACATTGGGGCTTCTTCTCAGTGTCTCTGACATAGGGTTTCACTGTCCCGGGAAACTCTCTGCTAACACCCTGCAGAGCGCTGTGCCCAATATACAGAAACGTCTTGCGGTATCTCCTACAGGGAAAGTGCCAGGAGGAATTGTGGAGCTTGTTCTCAGTGTCTCTGAGAATTGCTCTGGTTATCCCTGTGACCTCTTTGCTAAGACTCTCCAGAGAGCCGTCCTCAAAACCATCTTAACATATCTCCCACATTGATCGCAGTGTCTCCAGAAACGGCATTCAAGGAGCCAGGAACTTTTCTCCCTACACTGTCCATTGAGTTGTCCTCAAAACCAATATACATCCCGCTATATCTCCCACACGGAAAGTGCCAGGAGGGAAAAGTGAGGATTATGTTTAGACTTTCTCGGAACTGCTTCAAATCAACTAGATATCTTTGTGCTGTAAATCTCCCAACAGCCAAATGTAAAAGCAGCAAACATCTCGCTGTATGTCCCACATCCAAAGTGCCAAGAGAGTAATGTAGAGCTTGCTCTCCCTGTCTTTGAGTACTGTTTGCACTGTCCCGATTACCTCTTTGCTAACATTCTCTTCAGAGCTGCAGTGAAACCAGGAACCATGTGGAGAAGGCACCCACACTGAAAGTGCCTGGAGGGAACATTGGGGCTTCTTCTCAGTGTCTCTGACATAGGGTTTCACTGTCCCGGGAAAGTCTCTGCTAACACCCTGCAGAGCGCTGTGCCCAATATACAGAAACGTCTTGCGGTATCTCCTACAGCGAAAGTGCCAGGAGGGAAAAGTGAGGATTATGTTTAGACTTTCTCGGAACTGCTTCAAATCAACTAGATATCTTTGTGCTGTAAATCTCCCAACAGCCAAATGTAAAAGCAGCAAACATCTCGCTGTATGTCCCACATCCAAAGTGCCAAGAGAGAGCTTGCTCTCCCTGTCTTTGAGTGCTGTTTGCACTGTCCCGATTACCTCTTTGCTAACATTCTCTTCAGAGCTGCAGTGAAACCAGGAACCACGTGGAGAAGGCACCCACACTGAAAGTGCCTGGAGGGAACGTTGGGGCTTCTTCTCAGTGTCTCTGATATAGGGTTTCACTGTCCCGGGAAAGTCTCTGCTAACACCGTGCAGAGCGCTGTGCCCAATATACAGAAACGTCTTGCGGTATCCCCTACAGGGAAAGTGCCAGGAGGGAAAAGTGAGGATTATGCTTAGACTTTCTCGGAACTGCTTCAAATCAACTAGATATCTTTGTGCTGTAAATCTCCCAACAGCCAAACACAAAAGCAGCAAACATCTCGCTGTATGTCCCACATCCAAAGTGCCAAGAGAGAGCTTGCTCTCCCTGTCTTTGAGTACTGTTTGCACTGTCCCGATTACCTCTTTGCTAACATTCTCTTCAGAGCTGCAGTGAAACCAGGAACCACGTGGAGAAGGCACCCACACTGAAAGTGCCTGGAGGGAACATTGGGGCTTCTTCTCAGTGTCTCTGACATAGGGTTTCACTGTCCCGGGAAACTCTCTGCTAACACCCTGCAGAGCGCTGTGCCCAATATACAGAAACGTCTTGCGGTATCCCCTACAGGGAAAGTGCCAGGAGGGAAAAGTGAGGATTATGCTTAGACTTTCTCGGAACTGCTTCAAATCAACTAGATATCTTTGTGCTGTAAATCTCCCAACAGCCAAACGCAAAAGCAGCAAACATCTCGCTGTATGTCCCACATCCAAAGTGCCAAGAGAGTAATGTAGAGCTTGCTCTCCCTGTCTTTGAGTACTGTTTGCACTGTCCCGATTACCTCTTTGCTAACATTCTCTTCAGAGCTGCAGTGAAACCAGGAACCACGTGGAGAAGGCACCCACACTGAAAGTGCCTGGAGGGAACATTGGGGCTTCTTCTCAGTGTCTCTGACATAGGGTTTCACTGTCCCGGGAAAGTCTCTGCTAACACCCTGCACAGCGCTGTGCCCAATATACAGAAACGTCTTGCGGTATCTCCTACAGGGAAAGTGCCAGGAGGGAAAAGTGAGGATTATGTTTAGACTTTCTCGGAACTGCTTCAAATCAACTAGATATCTTTGTGCTGTAAATCTCCCAACAGCCAAATGTAAAAGCAGCAAACATCTCGCTGTATGTCCCACATCCAAAGTGCCAAGAGAGAGCTTGCTCTCCCTGTCTTTGAGTACTGTTTGCACTGTCCCGATTACCTCTTTGCTAACATTCTCTTCAGAGCTGCAGTGAAACCAGGAACCACGTGGAGAAGGCACCCACACTGAAAGTGCCTGGAAGGAACGTTGGGGCTTCTTCTCAGTGTCTCTGACATAGGGTTTCACTGTCCCGGGAAAGTCTCTGCTAACACCCTGCAGAGCGCTGTGCCCAATATACAGAAACGTCTTGCGGTATCCCCTACAGGGAAAGTGCCAGGAGGGAAAAGTGAGGATTATGCTTAGACTTTCTCGGAACTGCTTCAAATCAACTAGATATCTTTGTGCTGTAAATCTCCCAACAGCCAAACGCAAAAGCAGCAAACATCTCGCTGTATGTCCCACATCCAAAGTGCCAAGAGAGTAATGTAGAGCTTGCTCTCCCTGTCTTTGAGTACTGTTTGCACTGTCCCGATTACCTCTTTGCTAACATTCTCTTCAGAGCTGCAGTGAAACCAGGAACCACGTGGAGAAGGCACCCACACTGAAAGTGCCTGGAGGGAACATTGGGGCTTCTTCTCAGTGTCTCTGACATAGGGTTTCACTGTCCCGGGAAAGTCTCTGCTAACACCCTGCAGAGCGCTGTGCCCAATATACAGAAAGGTCTTGCGGTATCTCCTACAGGGAAAGTGCCAGGAGGAATTGTGGAGCTTGTTCTCAGTGTCTCTGAGAATTGCTCTGGTTATCCCTGTGACCTCTTTGCTAAGACTCTCCAGAGAGCCGTCCTCAAAACCATCTTAACATATCTCCCACATTGATCGCAGTGTCTCCAGAAACGGCATTCAAGGAGCCAGGAACTTTTCTCCCTACACTGTCCATTGAGTTGTCCTCAAAACCAATATACATCCCGCTATATCTCCCACACGGAAAGTGCCAGGAGGGAAAAGTGAGGATTATGCTTAGACTTTCTCGGAACTGCTTCAAATCAACTAGATATCTTTGTGCTGTAAATCTCCCAACAGCCAAACGCAAAAGCAGCAAACATCTCGCTGTATGTCCCACATCCAAAGTGCCAAGAGAGTAATGTAGAGCTTGCTCTCCCTGTCTTTGAGTACTGTTTGCACTGTCCCGATTACCTCTTTGCTAACATTCTCTTCAGAGCTGCAGTGAAACCAGGAACCACGTGGAGAAGGCACCCACACTGAAAGTGCCTGGAGGGAACATTGGGGCTTCTTCTCAGTGTCTCTGACATAGGGTTTCACTGTCCCGGGAAAGTCTCTGCTAACACCCTGCACAGCGCTGTGCCCAATATACAGAAACGTCTTGCGGTATCCCCTACAGGGAAAGTGCCAGGAGGGAAAAGTGAGGATTATGCTTAGACTTTCTCGGAACTGCTTCAAATCAACTAGATATCTTTGTGCTGTAAATCTCCCAACAGCCAAACGCAAAAGCAGCAAACATCTCGCTGTATGTCCCACATCCAAAGTGCCAAGAGAGTAATGTAGAGCTTGCTCTCCCTGTCTTTGAGTACTGTTTGCACTGTCCCGATTACCTCTTTGCTAACATTCTCTTCAGAGCTGCAGTGAAACCAGGAACCACGTGGAGAAGGCACCCACACTGAAAGTGCCTGGAGGGAACATTGGGGCTTCTTCTCAGTGTCTCTGACATAGGGTTTCACTGTCCCGGGAAACTCTCTGCTAACACCCTGCAGAGCGCTGTGCCCAATATACAGAAAGGTCTTGCGGTATCTCCTACAGGGAAAGTGCCAGGAGGAATTGTGGAGCTTGTTCTCAGTGTCTCTGAGAATTGCTCTGGTTATCCCTGTGACCTCTTTGCTAAGACTCTCCAGAGAGCCGTCCTCAAAACCATCTTAACATATCTCCCACATTGATCGCAGTGTCTCCAGAAACGGCATTCAAGGAGCCAGGAACTTTTCTCCCTACACTGTCCATTGAGTTGTCCTCAAAACCAATATACATCCCGCTATATCTCCCACACGGAAAGTGCCAGGAGGGAAAAGTGAGGATTATGTTTAGACTTTCTCGGAACTGCTTCAAATCAACTAGATATCTTTGTGCTGTAAATCTCCCAACAGCCAAATGTAAAAGCAGCAAACATCTCGCTGTATGTCCCACATCCAAAGTGCCAAGAGAGTAATGTAGAGCTTGCTCTCCCTGTCTTTGAGTACTGTTTGCACTGTCCCGATTACCTCTTTGCTAACATTCTCTTCAGAGCTGCAGTGAAACCAGGAACCATGTGGAGAAGGCACCCACACTGAAAGTGCCTGGAGGGAACATTGGGGCTTCTTCTCAGTGTCTCTGACATAGGGTTTCACTGTCCCGGGAAAGTCTCTGCTAACACCCTGCAGAGCGCTGTGCCCAATATACAGAAACGTCTTGCGGTATCTCCTACAGCGAAAGTGCCAGGAGGGAAAAGTGAGGATTATGTTTAGACTTTCTCGGAACTGCTTCAAATCAACTAGATATCTTTGTGCTGTAAATCTCCCAACAGCCAAATGTAAAAGCAGCAAACATCTCGCTGTATGTCCCACATCCAAAGTGCCAAGAGAGAGCTTGCTCTCCCTGTCTTTGAGTGCTGTTTGCACTGTCCCGATTACCTCTTTGCTAACATTCTCTTCAGAGCTGCAGTGAAACCAGGAACCACGTGGAGAAGGCACCCACACTGAAAGTGCCTGGAAGGAACGTTGGGGCTTCTTCTCAGTGTCTCTGATATAGGGTTTCACTGTCCCGGGAAAGTCTCTGCTAACACCGTGCAGAGCGCTGTGCCCAATATACAGAAACGTCTTGCGGTATCCCCTACAGGGAAAGTGCCAGGAGGGAAAAGTGAGGATTATGCTTAGACTTTCTCGGAACTGCTTCAAATCAACTAGATATCTTTGTGCTGTAAATCTCCCAACAGCCAAACACAAAAGCAGCAAACATCTCGCTGTATGTCCCACATCCAAAGTGCCAAGAGAGAGCTTGCTCTCCCTGTCTTTGAGTACTGTTTGCACTGTCCCGATTACCTCTTTGCTAACATTCTCTTCAGAGCTGCAGTGAAACCAGGAACCACGTGGAGAAGGCACCCACACTGAAAGTGCCTGGAGGGAACATTGGGGCTTCTTCTCAGTGTCTCTGACATAGGGTTTCACTGTCCCGGGAAACTCTCTGCTAACACCCTGCAGAGCGCTGTGCCCAATATACAGAAACGTCTTGCGGTATCCCCTACAGGGAAAGTGCCAGGAGGGAAAAGTGAGGATTATGCTTAGACTTTCTCGGAACTGCTTCAAATCAACTAGATATCTTTGTGCTGTAAATCTCCCAACAGCCAAACACAAAAGCAGCAAACATCTCGCTGTATGTCCCACATCCAAAGTGCCAAGAGAGAGCTTGCTCTCCCTGTCTTTGAGTACTGTTTGCACTGTCCCGATTACCTCTTTGCTAACATTCTCTTCAGAGCTGCAGTGAAACCAGGAACCACGTGGAGAAGGCACCCACACTGAAAGTGCCTGGAGGGAACATTGGGGCTTCTTCTCAGTGTCTCTGACATAGGGTTTCACTGTCCCGGGAAACTCTCTGCTAACACCCTGCAGAGCGCTGTGCCCAATATACAGAAACGTCTTGCGGTATCCCCTACAGGGAAAGTGCCAGGAGGGAAAAGTGAGGATTATGCTTAGACTTTCTCGGAACTGCTTCAAATCAACTAGATATCTTTGTGCTGTAAATCTCCCAACAGCCAAACGCAAAAGCAGCAAACATCTCGCTGTATGTCCCACATCCAAAGTGCCAAGAGAGTAATGTAGAGCTTGCTCTCCCTGTCTTTGAGTACTGTTTGCACTGTCCCGATTACCTCTTTGCTAACATTCTCTTCAGAGCTGCAGTGAAACCAGGAACCACGTGGAGAAGGCACCCACACTGAAAGTGCCTGGAAGGAACGTTGGGGCTTCTTCTCAGTGTCTCTGATATAGGGTTTCACTGTCCCGGGAAAGTCTCTGCTAACACCCTGCAGAGCGCTGTGCCCAATATACAGAAACGTCTTGCGGTATCCCCTACAGGGAAAGTGCCAGGAGGGAAAAGTGAGGATTATGCTTAGACTTTCTCGGAACTGCTTCAAATCAACTAGATATCTTTGTGCTGTAAATCTCCCAACAGCCAAACACAAAAGCAGCAAACATCTCGCTGTATGTCCCACATCCAAAGTGCCAAGAGAGTAATGTAGAGCTTGCTCTCCCTGTCTTTGAGTACTGTTTGCACTGTCCCGATTACCTCTTTGCTAACATTCTCTTCAGAGCTGCAGTGAAACCAGGAACCACGTGGAGAAGGCACCCACACTGAAAGTGCCTGGAGGGAACATTGGGGCTTCTTCTCAGTGTCTCTGACATAGGGTTTCACTGTCCCGGGAAAGTCTCTGCTAACACCCTGCACAGCGCTGTGCCCAATATACAGAAACGTCTTGCGGTATCTCCTACAGGGAAAGTGCCAGGAGGGAAAAGTGAGGATTATGTTTAGACTTTCTCGGAACTGCTTCAAATCAACTAGATATCTTTGTGCTGTAAATCTCCCAACAGCCAAATGTAAAAGCAGCAAACATCTCGCTGTATGTCCCACATCCAAAGTGCCAAGAGAGAGCTTGCTCTCCCTGTCTTTGACTACTGTTTGCACTGTCCCGATTACCTCTTTGCTAACATTCTCTTCAGAGCTGCAGTGAAACCAGGAACCACGTGGAGAAGGCACCCACACTGAAAGTGCCTGGAAGGAACGTTGGGGCTTCTTCTCAGTGTCTCTGATATAGGGTTTCACTGTCCCGGGAAAGTCTCTGCTAACACCCTGCAGAGCGCTGTGCCCAATATACAGAAACGTCTTGCGGTATCCCCTACAGGGAAAGTGCCAGGAGGGAAAAGTGAGGATTATGCTTAGACTTTCTCGGAACTGCTTCAAATCAACTAGATATCTTTGTGCTGTAAATCTCCCAACAGCCAAACGCAAAAGCAGCAAACATCTCGCTGTATGTCCCACATCCAAAGTGCCAAGAGAGTAATGTAGAGCTTGCTCTCCCTGTCTTTGAGTACTGTTTGCACTGTCCCGATTACCTCTTTGCTAACATTCTCTTCAGAGCTGCAGTGAAAACAGGAACCACGTGGAGAAGGCACCCACACTGAAAGTGCCTGGAGGGAACATTGGGGCTTCTTCTCAGTGTCTGATATAGGGTTTCACTGTCCCGGGAAACTCTCTGCTAACACCCTGCAGAGCGCTGTGCCCAATATACAGAAACGTCTTGCGGTATCTCCTACAGGGAAAGTGCCAGGAGGAATTGTGGAGCTTGTTCTCAGTGTCTCTGAGAATTGCTCTGGTTATCCCTGTGACCTCTTTGCTAAGACTCTCCAGAGAGCCGTCCTCAAAACCATCTTAACATATCTCCCACATTGATCGCAGTGTCTCCAGAAACGGCATTCAAGGAGCCAGGAACTTTTCTCCCTACACTGTCCATTGAGTTGTCCTCAAAACCAATATACATCCCGCTATATCTCCCACACGGAAAGTGCCAGGAGGGAAAAGTGAGGATTATGCTTAGACTTTCTCGGAACTGCTTCAAATCAACTAGATATCTTTGTGCTGTAAATCTCCCAACAGCCAAACGCAAAAGCAGCAAACATCTCGCTGTATGTCCCACATCCAAAGTGCCAAGAGAGTAATGTAGAGCTTGCTCTCCCTGTCTTTGAGTACTGTTTGCACTGTCCCGATTACCTCTTTGCTAACATTCTCTTCAGAGCTGCAGTGAAACCAGGAACCACGTGGAGAAGGCACCCACACTGAAAGTGCCTGGAAGGAACGTTGGGGCTTCTTCTCAGTGTCTCTGATATAGGGTTTCACTGTCCCGGGAAAGTCTCTGCTAACACCCTGCAGAGCGCTGTGCCCAATATACAGAAACGTCTTGCGGTATCCCCTACAGGGAAAGTGCCAGGAGGGAAAAGTGAGGATTATGCTTAGACTTTCTCGGAACTGCTTCAAATCAACTAGATATCTTTGTGCTGTAAATCTCCCAACAGCCAAACGCAAAAGCAGCAAACATCTCGCTGTATGTCCCACATCCAAAGTGCCAAGAGAGAGCTTGCTCTCCCTGTCTTTGAGTACTGTTTGCACTGTCCCGATTACCTCTTTGCTAACATTCTCTTCAGAGCTGCAGTGAAACCAGGAACCACGTGGAGAAGGCACCCACACTGAAAGTGCCTGGAGGGAACATTGGGGCTTCTTCTCAGTGTCTCTGACATAGGGTTTCACTGTCCCGGGAAACTCTCTGCTAACACCCTGCAGAGCGCTGTGCCCAATATACAGAAACGTCTTGCGGTATCCCCTACAGGGAAAGTGCCAGGAGGGAAAAGTGAGGATTATGCTTAGACTTTCTCGGAACTGCTTCAAATCAACTAGATATCTTTGTGCTGTAAATCTCCCAACAGCCAAACGCAAAAGCAGCAAACATCTCGCTGTATGTCCCACATCCAAAGTGCCAAGAGAGTAATGTAGAGCTTGCTCTCCCTGTCTTTGAGTACTGTTTGCACTGTCCCGATTACCTCTTTGCTAACATTCTCTTCAGAGCTGCAGTGAAACCAGGAACCACGTGGAGAAGGCACCCACACTGAAAGTGCCTGGAGGGAACATTGGGGCTTCTTCTCAGTGTCTCTGATATAGGGTTTCACTGTCCCGGGAAAGTCTCTGCTAACACCCTGCACAGCGCTGAGCCCAATATACAGAAACGTCTTGCGGTATCCCCTACAGTGAAAGTGCCAGGAGGGAAAAGTGAGGATTATGCTTAGACTTTCTCGGAACTGCTTCAAATCAACTAGATATCTTTGTGCTGTAAATCTCCCAACAGCCAAACGCAAAAGCAGCAAACATCTCGCTGTATGTCCCACATCCAAAGTGCCAAGAGAGTAATGTAGAGCTTGCTCTCCCTGTCTTTGAGTACTGTTTGCACTGTCCCGATTACCTCTTTGCTAACATTCTCTTCAGAGCTGCAGTGAAACCAGGAACCACGTGGAGAAGGCACCCACACTGAAAGTGCCTGGAGGGAATTGTGGAGCTTGTTCTCAGTGTCTCTGAGAATTGCTCTGATTATCTGTGTGACCTCTTTGCTAAGACTCTCCAGAGAGCCGTCCTGAAAACCAACACACGTCTTGACATATCTCCCACATTGATCGCAGTGTCTCCAGAAACGGCATTCAAGGAGCCAGGAACTTTTCTCCCTACACTGTCCATTGAGTTGTCCTCAAAACCAATATACATCCTGCTATATCTCCCACACGGAAAGTGCCAGGAGGGAAAAGTGAGGATTATGCTTAGACTTTCTCGGAACTGCTTCAAATCAACTAGATATCTTTGTGCTGTAAATCTCCCAACAGCCAAACGCAAAAGCAGCAAACATCTCGCTGTATGTCCCACATCCAAAGTGCCAAGAGAGTAATGTAGAGCTTGCTCTCCCTGTCTTTGAGTACTGTTTGCACTGTCCCGATTACCTCTTTGCTAACATTCTCTTCAGAGCTGCAGTGAAACCAGGAACCACGTGGAGAAGGCACCCACACTGAAAGTGCCTGGAGGGAACATTGGGGCTTCTTCTCAGAGTCTCTGATGTCGGGTTTTACTGTCTCGGGAAAGTCTCTGCTAACACCCTGCAGAGCGCTGTGCCCAATATACAGAAACGACTTGCGGTATCTCCTACAGGGAAAGTGCCAGGAGGGAAAAGTGAGGATTATGCTTAGACTTTCTCGGAACTGCTTCAAATCAACTAGATATCTTTGTGCTGTAAATCTCCCAACAGCCAAACACAAAAGCAGCAAACATCTCGCTGTATGTCCTACATCCAAAGTGCCAAGAGAGAGCTTGCTCTCCCTGTCTTTGAGTACTGTTTGCACTGTCCCGATTACCTCTTTGCTAACATTCTCTTCAGAGCTGCAGTGAAAACAGGAACCACGTGGAGAAGGCACCCACACTGAAAGTGCCTGGAGGGAACATTGGGGCTTCTTCTCAGTGTCTGATATAGGGTTTCACTGTCCCGGGAAACTCTCTGCTAACACCCTGCAGAGCGCTGTGCCCAATATACAGAAACGTCTTGCGGTATCTCCTACAGGGAAAGTGCCAGGAGGAATTGTGGAGCTTGTTCTCAGTGTCTCTGAGAATTGCTCTGGTTATCCCTGTGACCTCTTTGCTAAGACTCTCCAGAGAGCCGTCCTCAAAACCATCTTAACATATCTCCCACATTGATCGCAGTGTCTCCAGAAACGGCATTCAAGGAGCCAGGAACTTTTCTCCCTACACTGTCCATTGAGTTGTCCTCAAAACCAATATACATCCCGCTATATCTCCCACACGGAAAGTGCCAGGAGGGAAAAGTGAGGATTATGCTTAGACTTTCTCGGAACTGCTTCAAATCAACTAGATATCTTTGTGCTGTAAATCTCCCAACAGCCAAACGCAAAAGCAGCAAACATCTCGCTGTATGTCCCACATCCAAAGTGCCAAGAGAGTAATGTAGAGCTTGCTCTCCCTGTCTTTGAGTACTGTTTGCACTGTCCCGATTACCTCTTTGCTAACATTCTCTTCAGAGCTGCAGTGAAACCAGGAACCACGTGGAGAAGGCACCCACACTGAAAGTGCCTGGAGGGAACATTGGGGCTTCTTCTCAGTGTCTCTGACATAGGGTTTCACTGTCCCGGGAAACTCTCTGCTAACACCCTGCAGAGCGCTGTGCCCAATATACAGAAACGTCTTGCGGTATCTCCTACAGGGAAAGTGCCAGGAGGAATTGTGGAGCTTGTTCTCAGTGTCTCTGAGAATTGCTCTGGTTATCCCTGTGACCTCTTTGCTAAGACTCTCCAGAGAGCCGTCCTCAAAACCATCTTAACATATCTCCCACATTGATCGCAGTGTCTCCAGAAACGGCATTCAAGGAGCCAGGAACTTTTCTCCCTACACTGTCCATTGAGTTGTCCTCAAAACCAATATACATCCCGCTATATCTCCCACACGGAAAGTGCCAGGAGGGAAAAGTGAGGATTATGTTTAGACTTTCTCGGAACTGCTTCAAATCAACTAGATATCTTTGTGCTGTAAATCTCCCAACAGCCAAATGTAAAAGCAGCAAACATCTCGCTGTATGTCCCACATCCAAAGTGCCAAGAGAGTAATGTAGAGCTTGCTCTCCCTGTCTTTGAGTACTGTTTGCACTGTCCCGATTACCTCTTTGCTAACATTCTCTTCAGAGCTGCAGTGAAACCAGGAACCATGTGGAGAAGGCACCCACACTGAAAGTGCCTGGAGGGAACATTGGGGCTTCTTCTCAGTGTCTCTGACATAGGGTTTCACTGTCCCGGGAAAGTCTCTGCTAACACCCTGCACAGCGCTGTGCCCAATATACAGAAACGTCTTGCGGTATCTCCTACAGCGAAAGTGCCAGGAGGGAAAAGTGAGGATTATGTTTAGACTTTCTCGGAACTGCTTCAAATCAACTAGATATCTTTGTGCTGTAAATCTCCCAACAGCCAAATGTAAAAGCAGCAAACATCTCGCTGTATGTCCCACATCCAAAGTGCCAAGAGAGAGCTTGCTCTCCCTGTCTTTGAGTGCTGTTTGCACTGTCCCGATTACCTCTTTGCTAACATTCTCTTCAGAGCTGCAGTGAAACCAGGAACCACGTGGAGAAGGCACCCACACTGAAAGTGCCTGGAAGGAACGTTGGGGCTTCTTCTCAGTGTCTCTGATATAGGGTTTCACTGTCCCGGGAAAGTCTCTGCTAACACCCTGCAGAGCGCTGTGCCCAATATACAGAAACGTCTTGCGGTATCCCCTACAGGGAAAGTGCCAGGAGGGAAAAGTGAGGATTATGCTTAGACTTTCTCGGAACTGCTTCAAATCAACTAGATATCTTTGTGCTGTAAATCTCCCAACAGCCAAACACAAAAGCAGCAAACATCTCGCTGTATGTCCCACATCCAAAGTGCCAAGAGAGAGCTTGCTCTCCCTGTCTTTGAGTACTGTTTGCACTGTCCCGATTACCTCTTTGCTAACATTCTCTTCAGAGCTGCAGTGAAACCAGGAACCACGTGGAGAAGGCACCCACACTGAAAGTGCCTGGAGGGAACATTGGGGCTTCTTCTCAGTGTCTCTGACATAGGGTTTCACTGTCCCGGGAAACTCTCTGCTAACACCCTGCAGAGCGCTGTGCCCAATATACAGAAACGTCTTGCGGTATCCCCTACAGGGAAAGTGCCAGGAGGGAAAAGTGAGGATTATGCTTAGACTTTCTCGGAACTGCTTCAAATCAACTAGATATCTTTGTGCTGTAAATCTCCCAACAGCCAAACGCAAAAGCAGCAAACATCTCGCTGTATGTCCCACATCCAAAGTGCCAAGAGAGTAATGTAGAGCTTGCTCTCCCTGTCTTTGAGTACTGTTTGCACTGTCCCGATTACCTCTTTGCTAACATTCTCTTCAGAGCTGCAGTGAAACCAGGAACCACGTGGAGAAGGCACCCACACTGAAAGTGCCTGGAAGGAACGTTGGGGCTTCTTCTCAGTGTCTCTGATATAGGGTTTCACTGTCCCGGGAAAGTCTCTGCTAACACCCTGCAGAGCGCTGTGCCCAATATACAGAAACGTCTTGCGGTATCCCCTACAGGGAAAGTGCCAGGAGGGAAAAGTGAGGATTATGCTTAGACTTTCTCGGAACTGCTTCAAATCAACTAGATATCTTTGTGCTGTAAATCTCCCAACAGCCAAACACAAAAGCAGCAAACATCTCGCTGTATGTCCCACATCCAAAGTGCCAAGAGAGTAATGTAGAGCTTGCTCTCCCTGTCTTTGAGTACTGTTTGCACTGTCCCGATTACCTCTTTGCTAACATTCTCTTCAGAGCTGCAGTGAAACCAGGAACCATGTGGAGAAGGCACCCACACTGAAAGTGCCTGGAGGGAACATTGGGGCTTCTTCTCAGTGTCTCTGACATAGGGTTTCACTGTCCCGGGAAAGTCTCTGCTAACACCCTGCAGAGCGCTGTGCCCAATATACAGAAACGTCTTGCGGTATCTCCTACAGGGAAAGTGCCAGGAGGGAAAAGTGAGGATTATGTTTAGACTTTCTCGGAACTGCTTCAAATCAACTAGATATCTTTGTGCTGTAAATCTCCCAACAGCCAAATGTAAAAGCAGCAAACATCTCGCTGTATGTCCCACATCCAAAGTGCCAAGAGAGAGCTTGCTCTCCCTGTCTTTGAGTACTGTTTACACTGTCCCGATTACCTCTTTGCTAACATTCTCTTCAGAGCTGCAGTGAAACCAGGAACCACGTGGAGAAGGCACCCACACTGAAAGTGCCTGGAAGGAACGTTGGGGCTTCTTCTCAGTGTCTCTGATATAGGGTTTCACTGTCCCGGGAAAGTCTCTGCTAACACCCTGCACAGCGCTGTGCCCAATATACAGAAACGTCTTGCGGTATCCCCTACAGGGAAAGTGCCAGGAGGGAAAAGTGAGGATTATGCTTAGACTTTCTCGGAACTGCTTCAAATCAACTAGATATCTTTGTGCTGTAAATCTCCCAACAGCCAAACGCAAAAGCAGCAAACATCTCGCTGTATGTCCCACATCCAAAGTGCCAAGAGAGTAATGTAGAGCTTGCTCTCCCTGTCTTTGAGTACTGTTTGCACTGTCCCGATTACCTCTTTGCTAACATTCTCTTCAGAGCTGCAGTGAAACCAGGAACCACGTGGAGAAGGCACCCACACTGAAAGTGCCTGGAGGGAACATTGGGGCTTCTTCTCAGTGTCTCTGATATAGGGTTTCACTGTCCCGGGAAAGTCTCTGCTAACACCCTGCACAGCGCTGTGCCCAATATACAGAAACGTCTTGCGGTATCTCCTACAGGGAAAGTGCCAGGAGGGAAAAGTGAGGATTATGTTTAGACTTTCTCGGAACTGCTTCAAATCAACTAGATATCTTTGTGCTGTAAATCTCCCAACAGCCAAATGTAAAAGCAGCAAACATCTCGCTGTATGTCCCACATCCAAAGTGCCAAGAGAGAGCTTGCTCTCCCTGTCTTTGAGTACTGTTTACACTGTCCCGATTACCTCTTTGCTAACATTCTCTTCAGAGCTGCAGTGAAACCAGGAACCACGTGGAGAAGGCACCCACACTGAAAGTGCCTGCAGGGAACATTGGGGCTTCTTCTCAGTGTCTCTGACATAGGGTTTCACTGTCCCGGGAAAGTCTCTGCTAACACCCTGCAGAGCGATGTGCCCAATATACAGAAACGTCTTGCGGTATCCCCTACAGGGAAAGTGCCAGGAGGGAAAAGTGAGGATTATGCTAAGACTTTCTCGGAACTGCTTCAAATCAACTAGATATCTTTGTGCTGTAAATCTCCCAACAGCCAAACGCAAAAGCAGCAAACATCTCGCTGTATGTCCCACATCCAAAGTGCCAAGAGAGTAATGTAGAGCTTGCTCTCCCTGTCTTTGAGTACTGTTTGCACTGTCCCGATTACCTCTTTGCTAACATTCTCTTCAGAGCTGCAGTGAAACCAGGAACCACGTGGAGAAGGCACCCACACTGAAAGTGCCTGGAGGGAACATTGGGGCTTCTTCTCAGTGTCTCTGACATAGGGTTTCACTGTCCCGGGAAAGTCTCTGCTAACACCCTGCAGAGCGCTGTGCCCAATATACAGAAACGTCTTGCGGTATCCCCTACAGGGAAAGTGCCAGGAGGGAAAAGTGAGGATTATGCTTAGACTTTCTCGGAACTGCTTCAAATCAACTAGATATCTTTGTGCTGTAAATCTCCCAACAGCCAAACGCAAAAGCAGCAAACATCTCGCTGTATCTCCCACATCCAAAGTGCCAAGAGAGTAATGTAGAGCTTGCTCTCCCTGTCTTTGAGTACTGTTTGCACTGTCCCGATTACCTCTTTGCTAACATTCTCTTCAGAGCTGCAGTGAAACCAGGAACCACGTGGAGAAGGCACCCACACTGAAAGTGCCTGGAAGGAACGTTG
Source organism: Chroicocephalus ridibundus (assembly GCF_963924245.1). Classification (NCBI taxonomy): domain Eukaryota; kingdom Metazoa; phylum Chordata; class Aves; order Charadriiformes; family Laridae; genus Chroicocephalus; species Chroicocephalus ridibundus. The sequence continues at coordinate 47,429 of NW_026961692.1, forward strand.
GGGCTTCTTCTCAGTGTCTCTGATATAGGGTTTCACTGTCCCGGGAAAGTCTCTGCTAACACCCTGCAGAGCGCTGTGCCCAATATACAGAAACGTCTTGCGGTATCCCCTACAGGGAAAGTGCCAGGAGGGAAAAGTGAGGATTATGCTTAGACTTTCTTGGAACTGCTTCAAATCAACTAGATATCTTTGTGCTGTAAATCTCCCAACAGCCAAACACAAAAGCAGCAAACATCTCGCTGTATGTCCCACATCCAAAGTGCCAAGAGAGTAATGTAGAGCTTGCTCTCCCTGTCTTTGAGTACTGTTTGCACTGTCCCGATTACCTCTTTGCTAACATTCTCTTCAGAGCTGCAGTGAAACCAGGAACCACGTGGAGAAGGCACCCACACTGAAAGTGCCTGGAGGGAACATTGGGGCTTCTTCTCAGTGTCTCTGACATAGGGTTTCACTGTCCCGGGAAAGTCTCTGCTAACACCCTGCACAGCGCTGTGCCCAATATACAGAAACGTCTTGCGGTATCTCCTACAGGGAAAGTGCCAGGAGGGAAAAGTGAGGATTATGTTTAGACTTTCTCGGAACTGCTTCAAATCAACTAGATATCTTTGTGCTGTAAATCTCCCAACAGCCAAATGTAAAAGCAGCAAACATCTCGCTGTATGTCCCACATCCAAAGTGCCAAGAGAGAGCTTGCTCTCCCTGTCTTTGAGTACTGTTTGCACTGTCCCGATTACCTCTTTGCTAACATTCTCTTCAGAGCTGCAGTGAAACCAGGAACCACGTGGAGAAGGCACCCACACTGAAAGTGCCTGGAAGGAACGTTGGGGCTTCTTCTCAGTGTCTCTGATATAGGGTTTCACTGTCCCGGGAAAGTCTCTGCTAACACCCTGCAGAGCGCTGTGCCCAATATACAGAAACGTCTTGCGGTATCCCCTACAGGGAAAGTGCCAGGAGGGAAAAGTGAGGATTATGCTTAGACTTTCTCGGAACTGCTTCAAATCAACTAGATATCTTTGTGCTGTAAATCTCCCAACAGCCAAACGCAAAAGCAGCAAACATCTCGCTGTATGTCCCACATCCAAAGTGCCAAGAGAGTAATGTAGAGCTTGCTCTCCCTGTCTTTGAGTACTGTTTGCACTGTCCCGATTACCTCTTTGCTAACATTCTCTTCAGAGCTGCAGTGAAAACAGGAACCACGTGGAGAAGGCACCCACACTGAAAGTGCCTGGAGGGAACATTGGGGCTTCTTCTCAGTGTCTGATATAGGGTTTCACTGTCCCGGGAAACTCTCTGCTAACACCCTGCAGAGCGCTGTGCCCAATATACAGAAACGTCTTGCGGTATCTCCTACAGGGAAAGTGCCAGGAGGAATTGTGGAGCTTGTTCTCAGTGTCTCTGAGAATTGCTCTGGTTATCCCTGTGACCTCTTTGCTAAGACTCTCCAGAGAGCCGTCCTCAAAACCATCTTAACATATCTCCCACATTGATCGCAGTGTCTCCAGAAACGGCATTCAAGGAGCCAGGAACTTTTCTCCCTACACTGTCCATTGAGTTGTCCTCAAAACCAATATACATCCCGCTATATCTCCCACACGGAAAGTGCCAGGAGGGAAAAGTGAGGATTATGCTTAGACTTTCTCGGAACTGCTTCAAATCAACTAGATATCTTTGTGCTGTAAATCTCCCAACAGCCAAACGCAAAAGCAGCAAACATCTCACTGTATGTCCCACATCCAAAGTGCCAAGAGAGTAATGTAGAGCTTGCTCTCCCTGTCTTTGAGTACTGTTTGCACTGTCCCGATTACCTCTTTGCTAACATTCTCTTCAGAGCTGCAGTGAAACCAGGAACCACGTGGAGAAGGCACCCACACTGAAAGTGCCTGGAAGGAACGTTGGGGCTTCTTCTCAGTGTCTCTGATATAGGGTTTCACTGTCCCGGGAAAGTCTCTGCTAACACCCTGCAGAGCGCTGTGCCCAATATACAGAAACGTCTTGCGGTATCCCCTACAGGGAAAGTGCCAGGAGGGAAAAGTGAGGATTATGCTTAGACTTTCTCGGAACTGCTTCAAATCAACTAGATATCTTTGTGCTGTAAATCTCCCAACAGCCAAACACAAAAGCAGCAAACATCTCGCTGTATGTCCCACATCCAAAGTGCCAAGAGAGTAATGTAGAGCTTGCTCTCCCTGTCTTTGAGTACTGTTTGCACTGTCCCGATTACCTCTTTGCTAACATTCTCTTCAGAGCTGCAGTGAAACCAGGAACCATGTGGAGAAGGCACCCACACTGAAAGTGCCTGGAGGGAACATTGGGGCTTCTTCTCAGTGTCTCTGACATAGGGTTTCACTGTCCCGGGAAAGTCTCTGCTAACACCCTGCAGAGCGCTGTGCCCAATATACAGAAACGTCTTGCGGTATCTCCTACAGGGAAAGTGCCAGGAGGGAAAAGTGAGGATTATGTTTAGACTTTCTCGGAACTGCTTCAAATCAACTAGATATCTTTGTGCTGTAAATCTCCCAACAGCCAAATGTAAAAGCAGCAAACATCTCGCTGTATGTCCCACATCCAAAGTGCCAAGAGAGAGCTTGCTCTCCCTGTCTTTGAGTACTGTTTGCACTGTCCCGATTACCTCTTTGCTAACATTCTCTTCAGAGCTGCAGTGAAACCAGGAACCACGTGGAGAAGGCACCCACACTGAAAGTGCCTGGAAGGAACGTTGGGGCTTCTTCTCAGTGTCTCTGATATAGGGTTTCACTGTCCCGGGAAAGTCTCTGCTAACACCCTGCACAGCGCTGTGCCCAATATACAGAAACGTCTTGCGGTATCCCCTACAGGGAAAGTGCCAGGAGGGAAAAGTGAGGATTATGCTTAGACTTTCTCGGAACTGCTTCAAATCAACTAGATATCTTTGTGCTGTAAATCTCCCAACAGCCAAACGCAAAAGCAGCAAACATCTCGCTGTATGTCCCACATCCAAAGTGCCAAGAGAGTAATGTAGAGCTTGCTCTCCCTGTCTTTGAGTACTGTTTGCACTGTCCCGATTACCTCTTTGCTAACATTCTCTTCAGAGCTGCAGTGAAACCAGGAACCACGTGGAGAAGGCACCCACACTGAAAGTGCCTGGAGGGAACATTGGGGCTTCTTCTCAGTGTCTCTGATATAGGGTTTCACTGTCCCGGGAAAGTCTCTGCTAACACCCTGCACAGCGCTGTGCCCAATATACAGAAACGTCTTGCGGTATCTCCTACAGGGAAAGTGCCAGGAGGGAAAAGTGAGGATTATGTTTAGACTTTCTCGGAACTGCTTCAAATCAACTAGATATCTTTGTGCTGTAAATCTCCCAACAGCCAAATGTAAAAGCAGCAAACATCTCGCTGTATGTCCCACATCCAAAGTGCCAAGAGAGAGCTTGCTCTCCCTGTCTTTGAGTACTGTTTACACTGTCCCGATTACCTCTTTGCTAACATTCTCTTCAGAGCTGCAGTGAAACCAGGAACCACGTGGAGAAGGCACCCACACTGAAAGTGCCTGCAGGGAACATTGGGGCTTCTTCTCAGTGTCTCTGACATAGGGTTTCACTGTCCCGGGAAAGTCTCTGCTAACACCCTGCAGAGCGATGTGCCCAATATACAGAAACGTCTTGCGGTATCCCCTACAGGGAAAGTGCCAGGAGGGAAAAGTGAGGATTATGCTAAGACTTTCTCGGAACTGCTTCAAATCAACTAGATATCTTTGTGCTGTAAATCTCCCAACAGCCAAACGCAAAAGCAGCAAACATCTCGCTGTATGTCCCACATCCAAAGTGCCAAGAGAGTAATGTAGAGCTTGCTCTCCCTGTCTTTGAGTACTGTTTGCACTGTCCCGATTACCTCTTTGCTAACATTCTCTTCAGAGCTGCAGTGAAACCAGGAACCACGTGGAGAAGGCACCCACACTGAAAGTGCCTGGAGGGAACATTGGGGCTTCTTCTCAGTGTCTCTGACATAGGGTTTCACTGTCCCGGGAAAGTCTCTGCTAACACCCTGCAGAGCGCTGTGCCCAATATACAGAAACGTCTTGCGGTATCCCCTACAGGGAAAGTGCCAGGAGGGAAAAGTGAGGATTATGCTTAGACTTTCTCGGAACTGCTTCAAATCAACTAGATATCTTTGTGCTGTAAATCTCCCAACAGCCAAACGCAAAAGCAGCAAACATCTCGCTGTATGTCCCACATCCAAAGTGCCAAGAGAGTAATGTAGAGCTTGCTCTCCCTGTCTTTGAGTACTGTTTGCACTGTCCCGATTACCTCTTTGCTAACATTCTCTTCAGAGCTGCAGTGAAACCAGGAACCACGTGGAGAAGGCACCCACACTGAAAGTGCCTGGAAGGAACGTTGGGGCTTCTTCTCAGTGTCTCTGATATAGGGTTTCACTGTCCCGGGAAAGTCTCTGCTAACACCCTGCAGAGCGCTGTGCCCAATATACAGAAACGTCTTGCGGTATCCCCTACAGGGAAAGTGCCAGGAGGGAAAAGTGAGGATTATGCTTAGACTTTCTCGGAACTGCTTCAAATCAACTAGATATCTTTGTGCTGTAAATCTCCCAACAGCCAAACACAAAAGCAGCAAACATCTCGCTGTATGTCCCACATCCAAAGTGCCAAGAGAGTAATGTAGAGCTTGCTCTCCCTGTCTTTGAGTACTGTTTGCACTGTCCCGATTACCTCTTTGCTAACATTCTCTTCAGAGCTGCAGTGAAACCAGGAACCACGTGGAGAAGGCACCCACACTGAAAGTGCCTGGAGGGAACATTGGGGCTTCTTCTCAGTGTCTCTGACATAGGGTTTCACTGTCCCGGGAAAGTCTCTGCTAACACCCTGCACAGCGCTGTGCCCAATATACAGAAACGTCTTGCGGTATCTCCTACAGGGAAAGTGCCAGGAGGGAAAAGTGAGGATTATGTTTAGACTTTCTCGGAACTGCTTCAAATCAACTAGATATCTTTGTGCTGTAAATCTCCCAACAGCCAAATGTAAAAGCAGCAAACATCTCGCTGTATGTCCCACATCCAAAGTGCCAAGAGAGAGCTTGCTCTCCCTGTCTTTGAGTACTGTTTGCACTGTCCCGATTACCTCTTTGCTAACATTCTCTTCAGAGCTGCAGTGAAACCAGGAACCACGTGGAGAAGGCACCCACACTGAAAGTGCCTGGAAGGAACGTTGGGGCTTCTTCTCAGTGTCTCTGATATAGGGTTTCACTGTCCCGGGAAAGTCTCTGCTAACACCCTGCAGAGCGCTGTGCCCAATATACAGAAACGTCTTGCGGTATCCCCTACAGGGAAAGTGCCAGGAGGGAAAAGTGAGGATTATGCTTAGACTTTCTCGGAACTGCTTCAAATCAACTAGATATCTTTGTGCTGTAAATCTCCCAACAGCCAAACGCAAAAGCAGCAAACATCTCGCTGTATGTCCCACATCCAAAGTGCCAAGAGAGTAATGTAGAGCTTGCTCTCCCTGTCTTTGAGTACTGTTTGCACTGTCCCGATTACCTCTTTGCTAACATTCTCTTCAGAGCTGCAGTGAAAACAGGAACCACGTGGAGAAGGCACCCACACTGAAAGTGCCTGGAGGGAACATTGGGGCTTCTTCTCAGTGTCTGATATAGGGTTTCACTGTCCCGGGAAACTCTCTGCTAACACCCTGCAGAGCGCTGTGCCCAATATACAGAAACGTCTTGCGGTATCTCCTACAGGGAAAGTGCCAGGAGGAATTGTGGAGCTTGTTCTCAGTGTCTCTGAGAATTGCTCTGGTTATCCCTGTGACCTCTTTGCTAAGACTCTCCAGAGAGCCGTCCTCAAAACCATCTTAACATATCTCCCACATTGATCGCAGTGTCTCCAGAAACGGCATTCAAGGAGCCAGGAACTTTTCTCCCTACACTGTCCATTGAGTTGTCCTCAAAACCAATATACATCCCGCTATATCTCCCACACGGAAAGTGCCAGGAGGGAAAAGTGAGGATTATGCTTAGACTTTCTCGGAACTGCTTCAAATCAACTAGATATCTTTGTGCTGTAAATCTCCCAACAGCCAAACGCAAAAGCAGCAAACATCTCGCTGTATGTCCCACATCCAAAGTGCCAAGAGAGTAATGTAGAGCTTGCTCTCCCTGTCTTTGAGTACTGTTTGCACTGTCCCGATTACCTCTTTGCTAACATTCTCTTCAGAGCTGCAGTGAAACCAGGAACCACGTGGAGAAGGCACCCACACTGAAAGTGCCTGGAGGGAACATTGGGGCTTCTTCTCAGTGTCTCTGACATAGGGTTTCACTGTCCCGGGAAAGTCTCTGCTAACACCCTGCACAGCGCTGTGCCCAATATACAGAAACGTCTTGCGGTATCCCCTACAGGGAAAGTGCCAGGAGGGAAAAGTGAGGATTATGCTTAGACTTTCTCGGAACTGCTTCAAATCAACTAGATATCTTTGTGCTGTAAATCTCCCAACAGCCAAACGCAAAAGCAGCAAACATCTCGCTGTATGTCCCACATCCAAAGTGCCAAGAGAGTAATGTAGAGCTTGCTCTCCCTGTCTTTGAGTACTGTTTGCACTGTCCCGATTACCTCTTTGCTAACATTCTCTTCAGAGCTGCAATGAAACCAGGAACCACGTGGAGAAGGCACCCACACTGAAAGTGCCTGGAAGGAACGTTGGGGCTTCTTCTCAGTGTCTCTGATATAGGGTTTCACTGTCCCGGGAAAGTCTCTGCTAACACCCTGCAGAGCGCTGTGCCCAATATACAGAAACGTCTTGCGGTATCCCCTACAGGGAAAGTGCCAGGAGGGAAAAGTGAGGATTATGCTTAGACTTTCTCGGAACTGCTTCAAATCAACTAGATATCTTTGTGCTGTAAATCTCCCAACAGCCAAACACAAAAGCAGCAAACATCTCGCTGTATGTCCCACATCCAAAGTGCCAAGAGAGAGCTTGCTCTCCCTGTCTTTGAGTATTGTTTGCACTGTCCCGATTACCTCTTTGCTAACATTCTCTTCAGAGCTGCAGTGAAACCAGGAACCACGTGGAGAAGGCACCCACACTGAAAGTGCCTGGAGGGAACATTGGGGCTTCTTCTCAGTGTCTCTGACATAGGGTTTCACTGTCCCGGGAAAGTCTCTGCTAACACCCTGCACAGCGCTGTGCCCAATATACAGAAACGTCTTGCGGTATCCCCTACAGGGAAAGTGCCAGGAGGGAAAAGTGAGGATTATGCTTAGACTTTCTCGGAACTGCTTCAAATCAACTAACTATCTTTGTGCTGTAAATCTCCCAACAGCCAAACGCAAAAGCAGCAAACATCTCGCTGTATGTCCCACATCCAAAGTGCCAAGAGAGTAATGTAGAGCTTGCTCTCCCTGTCTTTGAGTACTGTTTGCACTGTCCCGATTACCTCTTTGCTAACATTCTCTTCAGAGCTGCAGTGAAACCAGGAACCACGTGGAGAAGGCACCCACACTGAAAGTGCCTGGAAGGAACGTTGGGGCTTCTTCTCAGTGTCTCTGATATAGGGTTTCACTGTCCCGGGAAAGTCTCTGCTAACACCCTGCAGAGCGCTGTGCCCAATATACAGAAACGTCTTGCGGTATCCCCTACAGGGAAAGTGCCAGGAGGGAAAAGTGAGGATTATGCTTAGACTTTCTCGGAACTGCTTCAAATCAACTAGATATCTTTGTGCTGTAAATCTCCCAACAGCCAAACGCAAAAGCAGCAAACATCTCGCTGTATGTCCCACATCCAAAGTGCCAAGAGAGAGCTTGCTCTCCCTGTCTTTGAGTACTGTTTGCACTGTCCCGATTACCTCTTTGCTAACATTCTCTTCAGAGCTGCAGTGAAACCAGGAACCACGTGGAGAAGGCACCCACACTGAAAGTGCCTGGAGGGAACATTGGGGCTTCTTCTCAGTGTCTCTGATATAGGGTTTCACTGTCCCGGGAAAGTCTCTGCTAACACCCTGCAGAGCGCTGTGCCCAATATACAGAAACGTCTTGCGGTATCTCCTACAGGGAAAGTGCCAGGAGGGAAAAGTGAGGATTATGTTTAGACTTTCTCGGAACTGCTTCAAATCAACTAGATATCTTTGTGCTGTAAATCTCCCAACAGCCAAATGTAAAAGCAGCAAACATCTCGCTGTATGTCCCACATCCAAAGTGCCAAGAGAGTAATGTAGAGCTTGCTCTCCCTGTCTTTGAGTACTGTTTGCACTGTCCCGATTACCTCTTTGCTAACATTCTCTTCAGAGCTGCAGTGAAACCAGGAACCACGTGGAGAAGGCACCCACACTGAAAGTGCCTGGAGGGAACATTGGGGCTTCTTCTCAGTGTCTCTGATATAGGGTTTCACTGTCCCGGGAAAGTCTCTGCTAACACCCTGCACAGCGCTGTGCCCAATATACAGAAACGTCTTGCGGTATCTCCTACAGGGAAAGTGCCAGGAGGGAAAAGTGAGGATTATGTTTAGACTTTCTCGGAACTGCTTCAAATCAACTAGATATCTTTGTGCTGTAAATCTCCCAACAGCCAAATGTAAAAGCAGCAAACATCTCGCTGTATGTCCCACATCCAAAGTGCCAAGAGAGAGCTTGCTCTCCCTGTCTTTGAGTACTGTTTACACTGTCCCGATTACCTCTTTGCTAACATTCTCTTCAGAGCTGCAGTGAAACCAGGAACCACGTGGAGAAGGCACCCACACTGAAAGTGCCTGGAGGGAACATTGGGGCTTCTTCTCAGTGTCTCTGACATAGGGTTTCACTGTCCCGGGAAAGTCTCTGCTAACACCCTGCAGAGCGATGTGCCCAATATACAGAAACGTCTTGCGGTATCCCCTACAGGGAAAGTGCCAGGAGGGAAAAGTGAGGATTATGCTAAGACTTTCTCGGAACTGCTTCAAATCAACTAGATATCTTTGTGCTGTAAATCTCCCAACAGCCAAACGCAAAAGCAGCAAACATCTCGCTGTATGTCCCACATCCAAAGTGCCAAGAGAGTAATGTAGAGCTTGCTCTCCCTGTCTTTGAGTACTGTTTGCACTGTCCCGATTACCTCTTTGCTAACATTCTCTTCAGAGCTGCAGTGAAACCAGGAACCACGTGGAGAAGGCACCCACACTGAAAGTGCCTGGAGGGAACATTGGGGCTTCTTCTCAGTGTCTCTGACATAGGGTTTCACTGTCCCGGGAAAGTCTCTCCTAACACCCTGCACAGCGCTGTGCCCAATATACAGAAACGTCTTGCGGTATCCCCTACAGGGAAAGTGCCAGGAGGGAAAAGTGAGGATTATGCTTAGACTTTCTCGGAACTGCTTCAAATCAACTAGATATCTTTGTGCTGTAAATCTCCCAACAGCCAAACGCAAAAGCAGCAAACATCTCGCTGTATGTCCCACATCCAAAGTGCCAAGAGAGTAATGTAGAGCTTGCTCTCCCTGTCTTTGAGTACTGTTTGCACTGTCCCGATTACCTCTTTGCTAACATTCTCTTCAGAGCTGCAATGAAACCAAGAACCACGTGGAGAAGGCACCCACACTGAAAGTGCCTGGAAGGAACGTTGGGGCTTCTTCTCAGTGTCTCTGATATAGGGTTTCACTGTCCCGGGAAAGTCTCTGCTAACACCCTGCAGAGCGCTGTGCCCAATATACAGAAACGTCTTGCGGTATCCCCTACAGGGAAAGTGCCAGGAGGGAAAAGTGAGGATTATGCTTAGACTTTCTCGGAACTGCTTCAAATCAACTAGATATCTTTGTGCTGTAAATCTCCCAACAGCCAAACACAAAAGCAGCAAACATCTCGCTGTATGTCCCACATCCAAAGTGCCAAGAGAGAGCTTGCTCTCCCTGTCTTTGAGTATTGTTTGCACTGTCCCGATTACCTCTTTGCTAACATTCTCTTCAGAGCTGCAGTGAAACCAGGAACCACGTGGAGAAGGCACCCACACTGAAAGTGCCTGCAGGGAACATTGGGGCTTCTTCTCAGTGTCTCTGACATAGGGTTTCACTGTCCCGGGAAAGTCTCTGCTAACACCCTGCACAGCGCTGTGCCCAATATACAGAAACGTCTTGCGGTATCCCCTACAGGGAAAGTGCCAGGAGGGAAAAGTGAGGATTATGCTTAGACTTTCTCGGAACTGCTTCAAATCAACTAACTATCTTTGTGCTGTAAATCTCCCAACAGCCAAACGCAAAAGCAGCAAACATCTCGCTGTATGTCCCACATCCAAAGTGCCAAGAGAGTAATGTAGAGCTTGCTCTCCCTGTCTTTGAGTACTGTTTGCACTGTCCCAATTACCTCTTTGCTAACATTCTCTTCAGAGCTGCAGTGAAACCAGGAACCACGTGGAGAAGGCACCCACACTGAAAGTGCCTGGAAGGAACGTTGGGGCTTCTTCTCAGTGTCTCTGATATAGGGTTTCACTGTCCCGGGAAAGTCTCTGCTAACACCCTGCAGAGCGCTGTGCCCAATATACAGAAACGTCTTGCGGTATCCCCTACAGGGAAAGTGCCAGGAGGGAAAAGTGAGGATTATGCTTAGACTTTCTCGGAACTGCTTCAAATCAACTAGATATCTTTGTGCTGTAAATCTCCCAACAGCCAAACGCAAAAGCAGCAAACATCTCGCTGTATGTCCCACATCCAAAGTGCCAAGAGAGAGCTTGCTCTCCCTGTCTTTGAGTACTGTTTGCACTGTCCCGATTACCTCTTTGCTAACATTCTCTTCAGAGCTGCAGTGAAACCAGGAACCACGTGGAGAAGGCACCCACACTGAAAGTGCCTGGAGGGAACATTGGGGCTTCTTCTCAGTGTCTCTGATATAGGGTTTCACTGTCCCGGGAAAGTCTCTGCTAACACCCTGCAGAGCGCTGTGCCCAATATACAGAAACGTCTTGCGGTATCTCCTACAGGGAAAGTGCCAGGAGGGAAAAGTGAGGATTATGTTTAGACTTTCTCGGAACTGCTTCAAATCAACTAGATATCTTTGTGCTGTAAATCTCCCAACAGCCAAATGTAAAAGCAGCAAACATCTCGCTGTATGTCCCACATCCAAAGTGCCAAGAGAGTAATGTAGAGCTTGCTCTCCCTGTCTTTGAGTACTGTTTGCACTGTCCCGATTACCTCTTTGCTAACATTCTCTTCAGAGCTGCAGTGAAACCAGGAACCACGTGGAGAAGGCACCCACACTGAAAGTGCCTGGAGGGAACATTGGGGCTTCTTCTCAGTGTCTCTGATATAGGGTTTCACTGTCCCGGGAAAGTCTCTGCTAACACCCTGCACAGCGCTGTGCCCAATATACAGAAACGTCTTGCGGTATCTCCTACAGGGAAAGTGCCAGGAGGGAAAAGTGAGGATTATGTTTAGACTTTCTCGGAACTGCTTCAAATCAACTAGATATCTTTGTGCTGTAAATCTCCCAACAGCCAAATGTAAAAGCAGCAAACATCTCGCTGTATGTCCCACATCCAAAGTGCCAAGAGAGAGCTTGCTCTCCCTGTCTTTGAGTACTGTTTACACTGTCCCGATTACCTCTTTGCTAACATTCTCTTCAGAGCTGCAGTGAAACCAGGAACCACGTGGAGAAGGCACCCACACTGAAAGTGCCTGCAGGGAACATTGGGGCTTCTTCTCAGTGTCTCTGACATAGGGTTTCACTGTCCCGGGAAAGTCTCTGCTAACACCCTGCAGAGCGATGTGCCCAATATACAGAAACGTCTTGCGGTATCCCCTACAGGGAAAGTGCCAGGAGGGAAAAGTGAGGATTATGCTAAGACTTTCTCGGAACTGCTTCAAATCAACTAGATATCTTTGTGCTGTAAATCTCCCAACAGCCAAACGCAAAAGCAGCAAACATCTCGCTGTATGTCCCACATCCAAAGTGCCAAGAGAGTAATGTAGAGCTTGCTCTCCCTGTCTTTGAGTACTGTTTGCACTGTCCCGATTACCTCTTTGCTAACATTCTCTTCAGAGCTGCAGTGAAACCAGGAACCACGTGGAGAAGGCACCCACACTGAAAGTGCCTGGAGGGAACATTGGGGCTTCTTCTCAGTGTCTCTGACATAGGGTTTCACTGTCCCGGGAAAGTCTCTGCTAACACCCTGCACAGCGCTGTGCCCAATATACAGAAACGTCTTGCGGTATCCCCTACAGGGAAAGTGCCAGGAGGGAAAAGTGAGGATTATGCTTAGACTTTCTCGGAACTGCTTCAAATCAACTAGATATCTTTGTGCTGTAAATCTCCCAACAGCCAAACGCAAAAGCAGCAAACATCTCGCTGTATCTCCCACATCCAAAGTGCCAAGAGAGTAATGTAGAGCTTGCTCTCCCTGTCTTTGAGTACTGTTTGCACTGTCCCGATTACCTCTTTGCTAACATTCTCTTCAGAGCTGCAATGAAACCAGGAACCACGTGGAGAAGGCACCCACACTGAAAGTGCCTGGAAGGAACGTTGGGGCTTCTTCTCAGTGTCTCTGATATAGGGTTTCACTGTCCCGGGAAAGTCTCTGCTAACACCCTGCAGAGCGCTGTGCCCAATATACAGAAACGTCTTGCGGTATCCCCTACAGGGAAAGTGCCAGGAGGGAAAAGTGAGGATTATGCTTAGACTTTCTCGGAACTGCTTCAAATCAACTAGATATCTTTGTGCTGTAAATCTCCCAACAGCCAAACACAAAAGCAGCAAACATCTCGCTGTATGTCCCACATCCAAAGTGCCAAGAGAGAGCTTGCTCTCCCTGTCTTTGAGTACTGTTTGCACTGTCCCGATTACCTCTTTGCTAACATTCTCTTCAGAGCTGCAGTGAAACCAGGAACCACGTGGAGAAGGCACCCACACTGAAAGTGCCTGGAGGGAACATTGGGGCTTCTTCTCAGTGTCTCTGATATAGGGTTTCACTGTCCCGGGAAAGTCTCTGCTAACACCCTGCAGAGCGCTGTGCCCAATATACAGAAACGTCTTGCGGTATCTCCTACAGGGAAAGTGCCAGGAGGGAAAAGTGAGGATTATGTTTAGACTTTCTCGGAACTGCTTCAAATCAACTAGATATCTTTGTGCTGTAAATCTCCCAACAGCCAAATGTAAAAGCAGCAAACATCTCGCTGTATGTCCCACATCCAAAGTGCCAAGAGAGTAATGTAGAGCTTGCTCTCCCTGTCTTTGAGTACTGTTTGCACTGTCCCGATTACCTCTTTGCTAACATTCTCTTCAGAGCTGCAGTGAAACCAGGAACCACGTGGAGAAGGCACCCACACTGAAAGTGCCTGGAGGGAACATTGGGGCTTCTTCTCAGTGTCTCTGATATAGGGTTTCACTGTCCCGGGAAAGTCTCTGCTAACACCCTGCAGAGCGCTGTGCCCAATATACAGAAACGTCTTGCGGTATCTCCTACAGGGAAAGTGCCAGGAGGGAAAAGTGAGGATTATGTTTAGACTTTCTCGGAACTGCTTCAAATCAACTAGATATCTTTGTGCTGTAAATCTCCCAACAGCCAAATGTAAAAGCAGCAAACATCTCGCTGTATGTCCCACATCCAAAGTGCCAAGAGAGTAATGTAGAGCTTGCTCTCCCTGTCTTTGAGTACTGTTTGCACTGTCCCGATTACCTCTTTGCTAACATTCTCTTCAGAGCTGCAGTGAAACCAGGAACCACGTGGAGAAGGCACCCACACTGAAAGTGCCTGGAAGGAACGTTGGGGCTTCTTCTCAGTGTCTCTGATATAGGGTTTCACTGTCCCGGGAAAGTCTCTGCTAACACCCTGCAGAGCGCTGTGCCCAATATACAGAAACGTCTTGCGGTATCCCCTACAGGGAAAGTGCCAGGAGGGAAAAGTGAGGATTATGCTAAGACTTTCTCGGAACTGCTTCAAATCAACTAGATATCTTTGTGCTGTAAATCTCCCAACAGCCAAACACAAAAGCAGCAAACATCTCGCTGTATGTCCCACATCCAAAGTGCCAAGAGAGAGCTTGCTCTCCCTGTCTTTGAGTACTGTTTGCACTGTCCCGATTACCTCTTTGCTAACATTCTCTTCAGAGCTGCAGTGAAACCAGGAACCACGTGGAGAAGGCACCCACACTGAAAGTGCCTGGAGGGAACATTGGGGCTTCTTCTCAGTGTCTCTGATATAGGGTTTCACTGTCCCGGGAAAGTCTCTGCTAACACCCTGCAGAGCGCTGTGCCCAATATACAGAAACGTCTTGCGGTATCTCCTACAGGGAAAGTGCCAGGAGGGAAAAGTGAGGATTATGTTTAGACTTTCTCGGAACTGCTTCAAATCAACTAGATATCTTTGTGCTGTAAATCTCCCAACAGCCAAATGTAAAAGCAGCAAACATCTCGCTGTATGTCCCACATCCAAAGTGCCAAGAGAGTAATGTAGAGCTTGCTCTCCCTGTCTTTGAGTACTGTTTGCACTGTCCCGATTACCTCTTTGCTAACATTCTCTTCAGAGCTGCAGTGAAACCAGGAACCACGTGGAGAAGGCACCCACACTGAAAGTGCCTGGAAGGAACGTTGGGGCTTCTTCTCAGTGTCTCTGATATAGGGTTTCACTGTCCCGGGAAAGTCTCTGCTAACACCCTGCAGAGCGCTGTGCCCAATATACAGAAACGTCTTGCGGTATCCCCTACAGGGAAAGTGCCAGGAGGGAAAAGTGAGGATTATGCTTAGACTTTCTCGGAACTGCTTCAAATCAACTAGATATCTTTGTGCTGTAAATCTCCCAACAGCCAAACGCAAAAGCAGCAAACATCTCGCTGTATGTCCCACATCCAAAGTGCCAAGAGAGAGCTTGCTCTCCCTGTCTTTGAGTACTGTTTGCACTGTCCCGATTACCTCTTTGCTAACATTCTCTTCAGAGCTGCAGTGAAACCAGGAACCACGTGGAGAAGGCACCCACACTGAAAGTGCCTGGAGGGAACATTGGGGCTTCTTCTCAGTGTCTCTGATATAGGGTTTCACTGTCCCGGGAAAGTCTCTGCTAACACCCTGCAGAGCGCTGTGCCCAATATACAGAAACGTCTTGCGGTATCTCCTACAGGGAAAGTGCCAGGAGGGAAAAGTGAGGATTATGTTTAGACTTTCTCGGAACTGCTTCAAATCAACTAGATATCTTTGTGCTGTAAATCTCCCAACAGCCAAATGTAAAAGCAGCAAACATCTCGCTGTATGTCCCACATCCAAAGTGCCAAGAGAGTAATGTAGAGCTTGCTCTCCCTGTCTTTGAGTACTGTTTGCACTGTCCCGATTACCTCTTTGCTAACATTCTCTTCAGAGCTGCAGTGAAACCAGGAACCACGTGGAGAAGGCACCCACACTGAAAGTGCCTGGAGGGAACATTGGGGCTTCTTCTCAGTGTCTCTGATATAGGGTTTCACTGTCCCGGGAAAGTCTCTGCTAACACCCTGCACAGCGCTGTGCCCAATATACAGAAACGTCTTGCGGTATCTCCTACAGGGAAAGTGCCAGGAGGGAAAAGTGAGGATTATGTTTAGACTTTCTCGGAACTGCTTCAAATCAACTAGATATCTTTGTGCTGTAAATCTCCCAACAGCCAAATGTAAAAGCAGCAAACATCTCGCTGTATGTCCCACATCCAAAGTGCCAAGAGAGAGCTTGCTCTCCCTGTCTTTGAGTACTGTTTACACTGTCCCGATTACCTCTTTGCTAACATTCTCTTCAGAGCTGCAGTGAAACCAGGAACCACGTGGAGAAGGCACCCACACTGAAAGTGCCTGCAGGGAACATTGGGGCTTCTTCTCAGTGTCTCTGACATAGGGTTTCACTGTCCCGGGAAAGTCTCTGCTAACACCCTGCAGAGCGATGTGCCCAATATACAGAAACGTCTTGCGGTATCCCCTACAGGGAAAGTGCCAGGAGGGAAAAGTGAGGATTATGCTAAGACTTTCTCGGAACTGCTTCAAATCAACTAGATATCTTTGTGCTGTAAATCTCCCAACAGCCAAACGCAAAAGCAGCAAACATCTCGCTGTATGTCCCACATCCAAAGTGCCAAGAGAGTAATGTAGAGCTTGCTCTCCCTGTCTTTGAGTACTGTTTGCACTGTCCCGATTACCTCTTTGCTAACATTCTCTTCAGAGCTGCAGTGAAACCAGGAACCACGTGGAGAAGGCACCCACACTGAAAGTGCCTGGAGGGAACATTGGGGCTTCTTCTCAGTGTCTCTGACATAGGGTTTCACTGTCCCGGGAAAGTCTCTGCTAACACCCTGCACAGCGCTGTGCCCAATATACAGAAACGTCTTGCGGTATCCCCTACAGGGAAAGTGCCAGGAGGGAAAAGTGAGGATTATGCTTAGACTTTCTCGGAACTGCTTCAAATCAACTAGATATCTTTGTGCTGTAAATCTCCCAACAGCCAAACGCAAAAGCAGCAAACATCTCGCTGTATGTCCCACATCCAAAGTGCCAAGAGAGTAATGTAGAGCTTGCTCTCCCTGTCTTTGAGTACTGTTTGCACTGTCCCGATTACCTCTTTGCTAACATTCTCTTCAGAGCTGCAATGAAACCAGGAACCACGTGGAGAAGGCACCCACACTGAAAGTGCCTGGAAGGAACGTTGGGGCTTCTTCTCAGTGTCTCTGATATAGGGTTTCACTGTCCCGGGAAAGTCTCTGCTAACACCCTGCAGAGCGCTGTGCCCAATATACAGAAACGTCTTGCGGTATCCCCTACAGGGAAAGTGCCAGGAGGGAAAAGTGAGGATTATGCTTAGACTTTCTCGGAACTGCTTCAAATCAACTAGATATCTTTGTGCTGTAAATCTCCCAACAGCCAAACACAAAAGCAGCAAACATCTCGCTGTATGTCCCACATCCAAAGTGCCAAGAGAGAGCTTGCTCTCCCTGTCTTTGAGTACTGTTTGCACTGTCCCGATTACCTCTTTGCTAACATTCTCTTCAGAGCTGCAGTGAAACCAGGAACCACGTGGAGAAGGCACCCACACTGAAAGTGCCTGGAGGGAACATTGGGGCTTCTTCTCAGTGTCTCTGATATAGGGTTTCACTGTCCCGGGAAAGTCTCTGCTAACACCCTGCAGAGCGCTGTGCCCAATATACAGAAACGTCTTGCGGTATCTCCTACAGGGAAAGTGCCAGGAGGGAAAAGTGAGGATTATGTTTAGACTTTCTCGGAACTGCTTCAAATCAACTAGATATCTTTGTGCTGTAAATCTCCCAACAGCCAAATGTAAAAGCAGCAAACATCTCGCTGTATGTCCCACATCCAAAGTGCCAAGAGAGAGCTTGCTCTCCCTGTCTTTGAGTACTGTTTGCACTGTCCCGATTACCTCTTTGCTAACATTCTCTTCAGAGCTGCAGTGAAACCAGGAACCACGTGGAGAAGGCACCCACACTGAAAGTGCCTGGAAGGAACGTTGGGGCTTCTTCTCAGTGTCTCTGATATAGGGTTTCACTGTCCCGGGAAAGTCTCTGCTAACACCCTGCACAGCGCTGTGCCCAATATACAGAAACGTCTTGCGGTATCCCCTACAGGGAAAGTGCCAGGAGGGAAAAGTGAGGATTATGCTTAGACTTTCTCGGAACTGCTTCAAATCAACTAGATATCTTTGTGCTGTAAATCTCCCAACAGCCAAACGCAAAAGCAGCAAACATCTCGCTGTATCTCCCACATCCAAAGTGCCAAGAGAGTAATGTAGAGCTTGCTCTCCCTGTCTTTGAGTACTGTTTGCACTGTCCCGATTACCTCTTTGCTAACATTCTCTTCAGAGCTGCAGTGAAACCAGGAACCACGTGGAGAAGGCACCCACACTGAAAGTGCCTGGAGGGAACATTGGGGCTTCTTCTCAGTGTCTCTGATATAGGGTTTCACTGTCCCGGGAAAGTCTCTGCTAACACCCTGCACAGCGCTGTGCCCAATATACAGAAACGTCTTGCGGTATCTCCTACAGGGAAAGTGCCAGGAGGGAAAAGTGAGGATTATGTTTAGACTTTCTCGGAACTGCTTCAAATCAACTAGATATCTTTGTGCTGTAAATCTCCCAACAGCCAAATGTAAAAGCAGCAAACATCTCGCTGTATGTCCCACATCCAAAGTGCCAAGAGAGAGCTTGCTCTCCCTGTCTTTGAGTACTGTTTACACTGTCCCGATTACCTCTTTGCTAACATTCTCTTCAGAGCTGCAGTGAAACCAGGAACCACGTGGAGAAGGCACCCACACTGAAAGTGCCTGCAGGGAACATTGGGGCTTCTTCTCAGTGTCTCTGACATAGGGTTTCACTGTCCCGGGAAAGTCTCTGCTAACACCCTGCAGAGCGATGTGCCCAATATACAGAAACGTCTTGCGGTATCCCCTACAGGGAAAGTGCCAGGAGGGAAAAGTGAGGATTATGCTAAGACTTTCTCGGAACTGCTTCAAATCAACTAGATATCTTTGTGCTGTAAATCTCCCAACAGCCAAACGCAAAAGCAGCAAACATCTCGCTGTATGTCCCACATCCAAAGTGCCAAGAGAGTAATGTAGAGCTTGCTCTCCCTGTCTTTGAGTACTGTTTGCACTGTCCCGATTACCTCTTTGCTAACATTCTCTTCAGAGCTGCAGTGAAACCAGGAACCACGTGGAGAAGGCACCCACACTGAAAGTGCCTGGAGGGAACATTGGGGCTTCTTCTCAGTGTCTCTGACATAGGGTTTCACTGTCCCGGGAAAGTCTCTGCTAACACCCTGCAGAGCGCTGTGCCCAATATACAGAAACGTCTTGCGGTATCTCCTACAGGGAAAGTGCCAGCAGGGAAAAGTGAGGATTATGTTTAGACTTTCTCGGAACTGCTTCAAATCAACTAGATATCTTTGTGCTGTAAATCTCCCAACAGCCAAATGTAAAAGCAGCAAACATCTCGCTGTATGTCCCACATCCAAAGTGCCAAGAGAGAGCTTGCTCTCCCTGTCTTTGAGTACTGTTTACACTGTCCCGATTACCTCTTTGCTAACATTCTCTTCAGAGCTGCAGTGAAACCAGGAACCACTTGGAGAAGGCACCCACACTGAAAGTGCCTGGAGGGAACACTGGGGCTTCTTCTCAGTGTCTCTGACATAGGGTTTCACTGTCCCGGGAAAGTCTCTGCTAACACCCTGCAGAGCGCTGTGCCCAATATACAGAAACGTCTTGCGGTATCCCCTACAGGGAAAGTGCCAGGAGGGAAAAGTGAGGATTATGCTAAGACTTTCTCGGAACTGCTTCAAATCAACTAGATATCTTTGTGCTGTAAATCTCCCAACAGCCAAACGCAAAAGCAGCAAACATCTCGCTGTATGTCCCACATTCAAAGTGCCAAGAGAGTAATGTAGAGCTTGCTCTCCCTCTCTTTGAGTACCGTTTGCACTGTCCCGATTACCTCTTTGCTAACATTCTCTTCAGAGCTGCAGTGAAACCAGGAACCACGAGGAGAAGGCACCCACACTGAAAGTGCCTGCAGGGAACATTGGGGCTTCTTCTCAGTGTCTCTGATATAGGGTTTCACTGTCCCGGGAAAGTCTCTGCTAACACCCTGCAGAGCGCTGTGCCCAATATACAGAAATGTCTTGCGGTATCTCCTACAGGGAAAGTGCCAGGAGGGAAAAGTGAGGATTATGCTTAGACTTTCTAGGAACTGCTTCAAATCAACTAGATATCTTTGTGCTGTAAATCTCCCAACAGCCAAACACAAAAGCAGCAAACATCTCGCTTTATGTCCCACATCCAAAGTGCCAAGAGAGTAATGTAGAGCTTGCTCTCCCTGTCTTTGAGTACTGTTTGCACTGTCCCGATTACGGCTTTGCTAACATTCTCTTCAGAGCTGCAGTGAAACCAGGAACCATGTGGAGAAGGCACCCACACTGAAAGTGCCTGGAGGGAATTGTGGAGCTTGTTCTCAGTGTCTCTGAGAATTGCTCTGATTATCTGTGTGCTCTGATTATCTAAGACTCTCCAGAGAGCCGTCCTCAAAACCAACACACGTCTTGACATATCTCCCACATTGATCGCAGTGTCTCCAGAAACGGCATTCAAGGAGCCAGGAACTTTTCTCCCTACACTGTCCATTGAGTTGTCCTCAAAACCAATATACATCCTGCTATATCTCCCACACGGAAAGGGCCAGGAGGGAAAAGTGAGGATTATGTTTAGACTTTCTCGGAACTGCTTCAAATCAACTAGATATCTTTGTGCTGTAAATCTCCCAACAGCCAAATGCAAAAGCAGCAAACATCTCGCTTTATGTCCCACATCCAAAGTGCCAAGAGAGTAATGTAGAGCTTGCTCTCCCTGTCTTTGAGTACTGTTTGCACTGTCCCGATTACCTCTTTGCTAACATTCTCTTCAGAGCTGCAGTGAAACCAGGAACCACGTGGAGAAGGCACCCACACTGAAAGTGCCTGGAGGGAACATTGGGGCTTCTTCTCAGTGTCTCTGACATAGGGTTTCACTGTCCCGGGAAAGTCTCTGCTAACACCCTGCAGAGCGATGTGCCCAATATACAGAAACGTCTTGCGGTATCTCCTACAGGGAAAGTTCCAGGAGGGAAAAGTGAGGATTATGCTAAGACTTTCTCGGAACTGCTTCAAATCAACTAGATATCTTTGTGCTGTAAATCTCCCAACAGCCAAACGCAAAAGCAGCAAACATCTCGCTGTATGTCCCACATCCAAAGTGCCAAGAGAGTAATGTAGAGCTTGCTCTCCCTGTCTTTGAGTACTGTTTGCACTGTCCCGATTACCTCTTTGCTAACATTCTCTTCAGAGCTGCAGTGAAACCAGGAACCACGTGGAGAAGGCACCCACACTGAAAGTGCCTGCAGGGAACATTGGGGCTTCTTCTCAGTGTCTCTGATATAGGGTTTCACTGTCCCGGGAAAGTCTCTGCTAACACCCTGCAGAGCGATGTGCCCAACATACAGAAACGTCTTGCGGTATCTCCTACAGGGAAAGTGCCAGGAGGGAAAAGTGAGGATTATGCTTAGACTTTCTCGGAACTGCTTCAAATCAACTAGATATCTTTGTGCTGTAAATCTCCCAACAGCCAAATGCAAAAGCAGCAAACATCTGGCTTTATGTCCCACATCCAAAGTGCCAAGAGAGTAATGTAGAGCTTGCTCTCCCTGTCTTTGAGTACTGTTTGCACTGTCCCGATTACCTCTTTGCTAACATTCTCTTCAGAGCTGCAGTGAAACCAGGAACCACGTGGAGAAGGCACCCACACTGAAAGTGCCTGGAGGGAATTGTGGAGCTTGTTCTCAGTGTCTCTGAGAATTGCTCTGATTATCTGTGTGACCTCTTTGCTAAGACTCTCCAGAGAGCCTTCTTCAAAACCAACACACGTCTTGACATATCTCCCACATTGATCGCAGTGTCTCCAGAAACGGCATTCAAGGAGCCAGGAACTTTTCTCCCTACACTGTCCATTGAGTTGTCCTCAAAACCAATATACATCCTGCTATATCTCCCACACGGAAAGTGCCAGGAGGGAAAAGTGAGGATTATGTTTAGACTTTCTCGGAACTGCTTCAAATCAACTAGATATCTTTGTGCTGTAAATCTCCCAACAGCCAAATGCAAAAGCAGCAAACATCTCGCTGTATGTCCCACATCCAAAGTGCCAAGAGAGTAATGTAGAGCTTGCTCTCCCTGTCTTTGAGTACTGTTTGCACTGTCCCGATTACCTCTTTGCTAACATTCTCTTCAGAGCTGCAGTGAAACCAGGAACCACGTGGAGAAGGCACCCACACTGAAAGTGCCTGGAGGGAATTGTGGAGCTTGTTCTCAGTGTCTCTGAGAATTGCTCTGGTTATCCCTGTGACCTCTTTGCTAAGACTCTCCAGAGAGCCGTCCTCAAAATCAACACACGTCTTGACATATCTCCCACATTGATCGCAGTGTCTCCAGAAACGGCATTCAAGGAGCCAGGAACTTTTTTCCCTACACTGTCCATTGAGTTGTCCTCAAAACCAATATAAATCCTGCTATATCTCCCACACGGAAAGTGCCAGGAGGGAAAAGTGAGGATTATGCTTAGACTTTCTCGGAACTGCTTCAAATCAACTGGATATCTTTGTGCTGTAAATCTCCCAACAGCCAAACGCAAAAGCAGCAAACATCTCGCTGTATCTCCCACATCCAAAGTGCCAAGAGAGTAATGTAGAGCTTGCTCTCCCTGTCTTTGAGTACTGTTTGCACTGTCCCGATTACCTCTTTGCTAACATTCTCTTCAGAGCTGCAGTGAAACCAGGAACCACGTGGAGAAGGCACCCACACTGAAAGTGCCTGGAGGGAACATTGGGGCTTCTTCTCAGTGTCTCTGACATAGGGTTTCACTGTCCCGGGAAAGTCTCTGCTAACACCCTGCAGAGCGCTGTGCCCAATATACAGAAACGTCTTGCGGTATCTCCTACAGGGAAAGTGCCAGGAGGGAAAAGTGAGGATTATGTTTAGACTTTCTCGGAACTGCTTCAAATCAACTAGATATCTTTGTGCTGTAAATCTCCCAACAGCCAAATGTAAAAGCAGCAAACATCTCGCTGTATGTCCCACATCCAAAGTGCCAAGAGAGAGCTTGCTCTCCCTGTCTTTGAGTACTGTTTACACTGTCCCGATTACCTCTTTGCTAACATTCTCTTCAGAGCTGCAGTGAAACCAGGAACCACGAGGAGAAGGCACCCACACTGAAAGTGCCTGGAGGGAATTGTGGAGCTTGTTCTCAGTGTCTCTGAGAATTGCTCTGATTATCTGTGTGCTCTGATTATCTAAGACTCTCCAGAGAGCCGTCCTCAAAACCAACACACGTCTTGACATATCTCCCACATTGATCGCAGTGTCTCCAGAAACGGCATTCAAGGAGCCAGGAACTTTTCTCCCTACACTGTCCATTGAGTTGTCCTCAAAACCAATATACATCCTGCTATATCTCCCACACGGAAAGGGCCAGGAGGGAAAAGTGAGGATTATGTTTAGACTTTCTCGGAACTGCTTCAAATCAACTAGATATCTTTGTGCTGTAAATCTCCCAACAGCCAAATGCAAAAGCAGCAAACATCTCGCTTTATGTCCCACATCCAAAGTGCCAAGAGAGTAATGTAGAGCTTGCTCTCCCTGTCTTTGAGTACTGTTTGCACTGTCCCGATTACCTCTTTGCTAACATTCTCTTCAGAGCTGCAGTGAAACCAGGAACCACGTGGAGAAGGCACCCACACTGAAAGTGCCTGGAGGGAACATTGGGGCTTCTTCTCAGTGTCTCTGACATAGGGTTTCACTGTCCCGGGAAAGTCTCTGCTAACACCCTGCAGAGCGATGTGCCCAATATACAGAAACGTCTTGCGGTATCTCCTACAGGGAAAGTTCCAGGAGGGAAAAGTGAGGATTATGCTTAGACTTTCTCGGAACTGCTTCAAATCAACTAGATATCTTTGTGCTGTAAATCTCCCAACAGCCAAACGCAAAAGCAGCAAACATCTCGCTGTATGTCCCACATCCAAAGTGCCAAGAGAGTAATGTAGAGCTTGCTCTCCCTGTCTTTGAGTACTGTTTGCACTGTCCCGATTACCTCTTTGCTAACATTCTCTTCAGAGCTGCAGTGAAACCAGGAACCACGTGGAGAAGGCACCCACACTGAAAGTGCCTGCAGGGAACATTGGGGCTTCTTCTCAGTGTCTCTGATATAGGGTTTCACTGTCCCGGGAAAGTCTCTGCTAACACCCTGCAGAGCGATGTGCCCAACATACAGAAACGTCTTGCGGTATCTCCTACAGGGAAAGTGCCAGGAGGGAAAAGTGAGGATTATGCTTAGACTTTCTCGGAACTGCTTCAAATCAACTAGATATCTTTGTGCTGTAAATCTCCCAACAGCCAAATGCAAAAGCAGGAAACATCTCGCTGTATGTCCCACATCCAAAGTGCCAAGAGAGTAATGTAGAGCTTGCTCTCCCTGTCTTTGAGTACTGTTTGCACTGTCCCGATTACCTCTTTGCTAAAATTCTCTTCAGAGCTGCAGTGAAACCAGGAACCACGTGGAGAAGGCACCCACACTGAAAGTGCCTGGAGGGAATTGTGGAGCTTGTTCTCAGTGTCTCTGAGAATTCCTCTGGTTATCCCTGTGACCTCTTTGCTAAGACTCTCCAGAGAGCCGTCCTCAAAATCAACACACGTCTTGACATATCTCCCACATTGATCGCAGTGTCTCCAGAAACGGCATTCAAGGAGCCAGGAACTTTTTTCCCTACACTGTCCATTGAGTTGTCCTCAAAACCAATATAAATCATGCTATATCTCCCACACGGAAAGTGCCAGGAGGGAAAAGTGAGGATTATGCTTAGACTTTCTCGGAACTGCTTCAAATCAACTAGATATCTTTGTGCTGTAAATCTCCCAACAGCCAAACGCAAAAGCAGCAAACATCTCGCTGTATCTCCCACATCCAAAGTGCCAAGAGAGTAATGTAGAGCTTGCTCTCCCTGTCTTTGAGTACTGTTTGCACTGTCCCGATTACCTCTTTGCTAACATTCTCTTCAGAGCTGCAGTGAAACCAGGAACCACGTGGAGAAGGCACCCACACTGAAAGTGCCTGGAGGGAACATTGGGGCTTCTTCTCAGTGTCTCTGACATAGGGTTTCACTGTCCCGGGAAACTCTCTGCTAACACCCTGCAGAGCGCTGTGCCCAACATACAGAAACTTCTTGCGGTATCTCCTACAGGGAAAGTGCCAGGAGGGAAAAGTGAGGATTATGTTTAGACTTTCTCGGAACTGCTTCAAATCAACTAGATATCTTTGTGCTGTAAATCTCCCAACAGCCAAACGCAAAAGCAGCAAACATCTCGCTGTATGTCCCACATCCAAAGTGCCAAGAGAGAGCTTGCTCTCCCTGTCTTTGAGTACTGTTTACACTGTCCCGATTACCTCTTTGCTAACATTCTCTTCAGAGCTGCAGTGAAACCAGGAACCACGTGGAGAAGGCACCCACACTGAAAGTGCCTGGAGGGAACATTGGGGCTTCTTCTCAGTGTCTCTGACATAGGGTTTCACTGTCCCGGGAAAGTCTCTGCTAACACCCTGCAGAGCGATGTGCCCAATATACAGAAACGTCTTGCGGTATCCCCTACAGGGAAAGTTCCAGGAGGGAAAAGTGAGGATTATGCTAATACTTTCTCGGAACTGCTTCAAATCAACTAGATATCTTTGTGCTGTAAATCTCCCAACAGCCAAACGCAAAAGCAGCAAACATCTCGCTGTATGTCCCACATCCAAAGTGCCAAGAGAGTAATGTAGAGCTTGCTCTCCCTGTCTTTGAGTACTGTTTGCACTGTCCCGATTACCTCTTTGCTAACATTCTCTTCAGAGCTGCAGTGAAACCAGGAACCACGTGGAGAAGGCACCCACACTGAAAGTGCCTGCAGGGAACATTGGGGCTTCTTCTCAGTGTCTCTGATATAGGGTTTCACTGTCCCGGGAAAGTCTCTGCTAACACCCTGCAGAGCGCTGTGCCCAATATACAGAAACGTCTTGCGGTATCTCCTACAGGGAAAGTGCCAGGAGGGAAAAGTGAGGATTATGCTTAGACTTTCTCGGAACTGCTTCAAATCAACTAGATATCTTTGTGCTGTAAATCTCCCAACAGCCAAACGCAAAAGCAGCAAACATCTCGCTTTATGTCCCACATCCAAAGTGCCAAGAGAGTAATGTAGAGCTTGCTCTCCCTGTCTTTGAGTACTGTTTGCACTGTCCCGATTACCTCTTTGCTAACATTCTCTTCAGAGCTGCAGTGAAACCAGGAACCACGTGGAGAAGGCACCCACACTGAAAGTGCCTGGAGGGAACATTGGGGCTTCTTCTCAGTGTCTCTGACATAGGGTTTCACTGTCCCGGGAAACTCTCTGCTAACACCCTGCAGAGCGCTGGGCCCAATATACAGAAACGTCTTGCGGTATCTCCTACAGGGAAAGTGCCAGGAGGGAAAAGTGAGGATTATGTTTAGACTTTCTCGGAACTGCTTCAAATCAACTAGATATCTTTGTGCTGTAAATCTCCCAACAGCCAAATGCAAAAGCAGCAAACATCTGGCTTTATGTCCCACATCCAAAGTGCCAAGAGAGTAATGTAGAGCTTGCTCTCCCTGTCTTTGAGTACTGTTTGCACTGTCCCGATTACCTCTTTGCTAACATTCTCTTCAGAGCTGCAGTGAAACCAGGAACCACGTGGAGAAGGCACCCATACTGAAAGTGCCTGGAAGGAACATTGGGGCTTCTTCTCAGTGTCTCTGACATAGGGTTTCACTGTCCCGGGAAAGTCTCTGCTAACACCCTGCAGAGCGCTGTGCCCAATATACAGAAACGTCTTGCGGTATCCCCTACAGGGAAAGTGCCAGGAGGGAAAAGTGAGGATTATGCTTAGACTTTCTCGGAACTGCTTCAAATCAACTAGATATCTTTGTGCTGTAAATCTCCCAACAGCCAAACGCAAAAGCAGCAAACATCTCGCTGTATGTCCCACATCCAAAGTGCCAAGAGAGTAATGTAGAGCTTGCTCTCCCTGTCTTTGAGTACTGTTTGCACTGTCCCGATTACCTCTTTGCTAACATTCTCTTCAGAGCTGCAGTGAAACCAGGAACCACGTGGAGAAGGCACCCACACTGAAAGTGCCTGCAGGGAACATTGGGGCTTCTTCTCAGTGTCTCTGATATAGGGTTTCACTGTCCCGGGAAAATCTCTGCTAACACCCTGCAGAGCGCTGTGCCCAATATACAGAAACGTCTTGCGGTATCTCCTACAGGGAAAGTGCCAGGAGGGAAAAGTGAGGATTATGTTTAGACTTTCTCGGAACTGCTTCAAATCAACTAGATATCTTTGTGCTGTAAATCTCCCAACAGCCAAACGCAAAAGCAGCAAACATCTCGCTGTATGTCCCACATCCAAAGTGCCAAGAGAGTAATGTAGAGCTTGCTCTCCCTGTCTTTGAGTACTGTTTGCACTGTCCCGATTACCTCTTTGCTAACATTCTCTTCAGAGCTGCAGTGAAACCAGGAACCACGTGGAGAAGGCACCCACACTGAAAGTGCCTGGAGGGAACATTGGGGCTTCTTCTCAGTGTCTCTGACATAGGGTTTCACTGTCCCGGGAAAGTCTCTGCTAACACCGTGCAGAGCGCTGTGCCCAACATACAGAAACTTCTTGCGGTATCTCCTACAGGGAAAGTGCCAGGAGGGAAAAGTGAGGATTATGTTTAGACTTTCTCAGAACTGCTTCAAATCAACTAGATATCTTTGTGCTGTAAATCTCCCAACAGCCAAATGTAAAAGCAGCAAACATCTCGCTGTATGTCCCACATCCAAAGTGCCAAGAGAGAGCTTGCTCTCCCTGTCTTTGAGTACTGTTTGCACTGTCCCGATTACCTCTTTGCTAACATTCTCTTCAGAGCTGCAGTGAAACCAGGAACCACGTGGAGAAGGCACCCACACTGAAAGTGCCTGGAGGGAACATTGGGGCTTCTTCTCAGTGTCTCTGACATAGGGTTTCACTGTCCCGGGAAAGTCTCTGCTAACACCCTGCAGAGCGCTGTGCCCAACATACAGAAACTTCTTGCGGTATCTCCTACAGGGAAAGTGCCAGGAGGGAAAAGTGAGGATTATTTTTAGACTTTCTCAGAACTGCTTCAAATCAACTAGATATCTTTGTGCTGTAAATCTCCCAACAGCCAAACGCAAAAGCAGCAAACATCTCGCTGTATGTCCCACATCCAAAGTGCCAAGAGAGAGCTTGCTCTCCCTGTCTTTGAGTACTGTTTGCACTGTCCCGATTACCTCTTTGCTAACATTCTCTTCAGAGCTGCAGTGAAACCAGGAACCACGTGGAGAAGGCACCCACACTGAAAGTGCCTGGAGGGAACATTGGGGCTTCTTCTCAGTGTCTCTGACATAGGGTTTCACTGTCCCGGGAAAGTCTCTGCTAACAGCCTGCAGAGCGCTGTGCCCAATATACAGAAACGTCTTGCGGTATCCCCTACAGGGAAAGTGCCAGGAGGGAAAAGTGAGGATTATGCTAAGACTTTCTCGGAACTGCTTCAAATCAACTAGATATCTTTGTGCTGTAAATCTCCCAACAGCCAAACGCAAAAGCAGCAAACATCTCGCTGTATGTCCCACATTCAAAGTGCCAAGAGAGTAATGTAGAGCTTGCTCTCCCTCTCTTTGAGTACCGTTTGCACTGTCCCGATTACCTCTTTGCTAACATTCTCTTCAGAGCTGCAGTGAAACCAGGAACCACGAGGAGAAGGCACCCACACTGAAAGTGCCTGCAGGGAACATTGGGGCTTCTTCTCAGTGTCTCTGATATAGGGTTTCACTGTCCCGGGAAAGTCTCTGCTAACACCCTGCAGAGCGCTGTGCCCAATATACAGAAACGTCTTGCGGTATCTCCTACAGGGAAAGTGCCAGGAGGGAAAAGTGAGGATTATGCTTAGACTTTCTAGGAACTGCTTCAAATCAACTAGATATCTTTGTGCTGTAAATCTCCCAACAGCCAAACACAAAAGCAGCAAACATCTCGCTTTATGTCCCACATCCAAAGTGCCAAGAGAGTAATGTAGAGCTTGCTCTCCCTGTCTTTGAGTACTGTTTGCACTGTCCCGATTACCTCTTTGCTAACATTCTCTTCAGAGCTGCAGTGAAACCAGGAACCATGTGGAGAAGGCACCCACACTGAAAGTGCCTGGAGGGAATTGTGGAGCTTGTTCTCAGTGTCTCTGAGAATTGCTCTGATTATCTGTGTGCTCTGATTATCTAAGACTCTCCAGAGAGCCGTCCTGAAAACCAACACACGTCTTGACATATCTCCCACATTGATCGCAGTGTCTCCAGAAACGGCATTCAAGGAGCCAGGAACTTTTTTCCCTACACTGTCCATTGAGTTGTCCTCAAAACCAATATAAATCCTGCTATATCTCCCACACGGAAAGTGCCAGGAGGGAAAAGTGAGGATTATGCTTAGACTTTCTCGGAACTGCTTCAAATCAACTAGATATCTTTGTGCTGTAAATCTCCCAACAGCCAAACGCAAAAGCAGCAAACATCTCGCTGTATCTCCCACATCCAAAGTGCCAAGAGAGTAATGTAGAGCTTGCTCTCCCTGTCTTTGAGTACTGTTTGCACTGTCCCGATTACCTCTTTGCTAACATTCTCTTCAGAGCTGCAGTGAAACCAGGAACCACGTGGAGAAGGCACCCACACTGAAAGTGCCTGGAGGGAACATTGGGGCTTCTTCTCAGTGTCTCTGACATAGGGTTTCACTGTCCCGGGAAAGTCTCTGCTAACACCCTGCAGAGCGCTGTGCCCAACATACAGAAACTTCTTGCGGTATCTCCTACAGGGAAAGTGCCAGGAGGGAAAAGTGAGGATTATGTTTAGACTTTCTCGGAACTGCTTCAAATCAACTAGATATCTTTGTGCTGTAAATCTCCCAACAGCCAAACGCAAAAGCAGCAAACATCTCGCTGTATGTCCCACATCCAAAGTGCCAAGAGAGAGCTTGCTCTCCCTGTCTTTGAGTACTGTTTACACTGTCCCGATTACCTCTTTGCTAACATTCTCTTCAGAGCTGCAGTGAAACCAGGAACCACTTGGAGAAGGCACCCACACTGAAAGTGCCTGGAGGGAACACTGGGGCTTCTTCTCAGTGTCTCTGACATAGGGTTTCACTGTCCCGGGAAAGTCTCTGCTAACACCCTGCAGAGCGCTGTGCCCAATATACAGAAACGTCTTGCGGTATCCCCTACAGGGAAAGTGCCAGGAGGGAAAAGTGAGGATTATGCTAAGACTTTCTCGGAACTGCTTCAAATCAACTAGATATCTTTGTGCTGTAAATCTCCCAACAGCCAAACGCAAAAGCAGCAAACATCTCGCTGTATGTCCCACATTCAAAGTGCCAAGAGAGTAATGTAGAGCTTGCTCTCCCTCTCTTTGAGTACCGTTTGCACTGTCCCGATTACCTCTTTGCTAACATTCTCTTCAGAGCTGCAGTGAAACCAGGAACCACGAGGAGAAGGCACCCACACTGAAAGTGCCTGCAGGGAACATTGGGGCTTCTTCTCAGTGTCTCTGATATAGGGTTTCACTGTCCCGGGAAAGTCTCTGCTAACACCCTGCAGAGCGCTGTGCCCAATATACAGAAATGTCTTGCGGTATCTCCTACAGGGAAAGTGCCAGGAGGGAAAAGTGAGGATTATGCTTAGACTTTCTAGGAACTGCTTCAAATCAACTAGATATCTTTGTGCTGTAAATCTCCCAACAGCCAAACACAAAAGCAGCAAACATCTCGCTTTATGTCCCACATCCAAAGTGCCAAGAGAGTAATGTAGAGCTTGCTCTCCCTGTCTTTGAGTACTGTTTGCACTGTCCCGATTACCTCTTTGCTAACATTCTCTTCAGAGCTGCAGTGAAACCAGGAACCACGTGGAGAAGGCACCCACACTGAAAGTGCCTGGAGGGAATTGTGGAGCTTGTTCTCAGTGTCTCTGAGAATTGCTCTGATTATCTGTGTGCTCTGATTATCTAAGACTCTCCAGAGAGCCGTCCTCAAAACCAACACACGTCTTGACATATCTCCCACATTGATCGCAGTGTCTCCAGAAACGGCATTCAAGGAGCCAGGAACTTTTCTCCCTACACTGTCCATTGAGTTGTCCTCAAAACCAATATACATCCTGCTATATCTCCCACACGGAAAGGGCCAGGAGGGAAAAGTGAGGATTATGTTTAGACTTTCTCGGAACTGCTTCAAATCAACTAGATATCTTTGTGCTGTAAATCTCCCAACAGCCAAATGCAAAAGCAGCAAACATCTCGCTTTATGTCCCACATCCAAAGTGCCAAGAGAGTAATGTAGAGCTTGCTCTCCCTGTCTTTGAGTACTGTTTGCACTGTCCCGATTACCTCTTTGCTAACATTCTCTTCAGAGCTGCAGTGAAACCAGGAACCACGTGGAGAAGGCACCCACACTGAAAGTGCCTGGAGGGAACATTGGGGCTTCTTCTCAGTGTCTCTGACATAGGGTTTCACTGTCCCGGGAAAGTCTCTGCTAACACCCTGCAGAGCGATGTGCCCAATATACAGAAACGTCTTGCGGTATCTCCTACAGGGAAAGTTCCAGGAGGGAAAAGTGAGGATTATGCTTAGACTTTCTCGGAACTGCTTCAAATCAACTAGATATCTTTGTGCTGTAAATCTCCCAACAGCCAAACGCAAAAGCAGCAAACATCTCGCTGTATGTCCCACATCCAAAGTGCCAAGAGAGTAATGTAGAGCTTGCTCTCCCTGTCTTTGAGTACTGTTTGCACTGTCCCGATTACCTCTTTGCTAACATTCTCTTCAGAGCTGCAGTGAAAACAGGAACCACGTGGAGAAGGCACCCACACTGAAAGTGCCTGCAGGGAACATTGGGGCTTCTTCTCAGTGTCTCTGATATAGGGTTTCACTGTCCCGGGAAAGTCTCTGCTAACACCCTGCAGAGCGATGTGCCCAACATACAGAAACGTCTTGCGGTATCTCCTACAGGGAAAGTGCCAGGAGGGAAAAGTGAGGATTATGCTTAGACTTTCTCGGAACTGCTTCAAATCAACTAGATATCTTTGTGCTGTAAATCTCCCAACAGCCAAATGCAAAAGCAGGAAACATCTCGCTGTATGTCCCACATCCAAAGTGCCAAGAGAGTAATGTAGAGCTTGCTCTCCCTGTCTTTGAGTACTGTTTGCACTGTCCCGATTACCTCTTTGCTAACATTCTCTTCAGAGCTGCAGTGAAACCAGGAACCACGTGGAGAAGGCACCCACACTGAAAGTGCCTGGAGGGAATTGTGGAGCTTGTTCTCAGTGTCTCTGAGAATTCCTCTGGTTATCCCTGTGACCTCTTTGCTAAGACTCTCCAGAGAGCCGTCCTCAAAATCAACACACGTCTTGACATATCTCCCACATTGATCGCAGTGTCTCCAGAAACGGCATTCAAGGAGCCAGGAACTTTTTTCCCTACACTGTCCATTGAGTTGTCCTCAAAACCAATATAAATCATGCTATATCTCCCACACGGAAAGTGCCAGGAGGGAAAAGTGAGGATTATGCTTAGACTTTCTCGGAACTGCTTCAAATCAACTAGATATCTTTGTGCTGTAAATCTCCCAACAGCCAAACGCAAAAGCAGCAAACATCTCGCTGTATGTCCCACATCCAAAGTGCCAAGAGAGTAATGTAGAGCTTGCTCTCCCTGTCTTTGAGTACTGTTTGCACTGTCCCGATTACCTCTTTGCTAACATTCTCTTCAGAGCTGCAGTGAAACCAGGAACCACGTGGAGAAGGCACCCACACTGAAAGTGCCTGGAGGGAACATTGGGGCTTCTTCTCAGTGTCTCTGACATAGGGTTTCACTGTCCCGGGAAACTCTCTGCTAACACCCTGCAGAGCGCTGTGCCCAACATAGAGAAACTTCTTGCGGTATCTCCTACAGGGAAAGTGCCAGGAGGGAAAAGTGAGGATTATGTTTAGACTTTCTCGGAACTGCTTCAAATCAACTAGATATCTTTGTGCTGTAAATCTCCCAACAGCCAAACGCAAAAGCAGCAAACATCTCGCTGTATGTCCCACATCCAAAGTGCCAAGAGAGAGCTTGCTCTCCCTGTCTTTGAGTACTGTTTACACTGTCCCGATTACCTCTTTGCTAACATTCTCTTCAGAGCTGCAGTGAAACCAGGAACCACGTGGAGAAGGCACCCACACTGAAAGTGCCTGCAGGGAACATTGGGGCTTCTTCTCAGTGTCTCTGATATAGGGTTTCACTGTCCCGGGAAAGTCTCTGCTAACACCCTGCAGAGCGCTGTGCCCAATATACAGAAACGTCTTGCGGTATCTCCTACAGGGAAAGTGCCAGGAGGGAAAAGTGAGGATTATGCTTAGACTTTCTCGGAACTGCTTCAAATCAACTAGATATCTTTGTGCTGTAAATCTCCCAACAGCCAAACGCAAAAGCAGCAAACATCTCGCTTTATGTCCCACATCCAAAGTGCCAAGAGAGTAATGTAGAGCTTGCTCTCCCTGTCTTTGAGTACTGTTTGCACTGTCCCGATTACCTCTTTGCTAACATTCTCTTCAGAGCTGCAGTGAAACCAGGAACCACGTGGAGAAGGCACCCACACTGAAAGTGCCTGGAGGGAACATTGGGGCTTCTTCTCAGTGTCTCTGACATAGGGTTTCACTGTCCCGGGAAACTCTCTGCTAACACCCTGCAGAGCGCTGGGCCCAATATACAGAAACTTCTTGCGGTATCTCCTACAGGGAAAGTGCCAGGAGGGAAAAGTGAGGATTATGTTTAGACTTTCTCGGAACTGCTTCAAATCAACTAGATATCTTTGTGCTGTAAATCTCCCAACAGCCAAATGCAAAAGCAGCAAACATCTGGCTTTATGTCCCACATCCAAAGTGCCAAGAGAGTAATGTAGAGCTTGCTCTCCCTGTCTTTGAGTACTGTTTGCACTGTCCCGATTACCTCTTTGCTAACATTCTCTTCAGAGCTGCAGTGAAACCAGGAACCACGTGGAGAAGGCACCCATACTGAAAGTGCCTGGAGGGAACATTGGGGCTTCTTCTCAGTGTCTCTGACATAGGGTTTCACTGTCCCGGGAAAGTCTCTGCTAACACCCTGCAGAGCGATGTGCCCAATATACAGAAACGTCTTGCGGTATCTCCTACAGGGAAAGTGCCAGGAGGGAAAAGTGAGGATTATGCTTAGACTTTCTCGGAACTGCTTCAAATCAACTAGATATCTTTGTGCTGTAAATCTCCCAACAGCCAAACGCAAAAGCAGCAAACATCTCGCTGTATGTCCCACATCCAAAGTGCCAAGAGAGTAATGTAGAGCTTGCTCTCCCTGTCTTTGAGTACTGTTTGCACTGTCCCGATTACCTCTTTGCTAACATTCTCTTCAGAGCTGCAGTGAAACCAGGAACCACGTGGAGAAGGCACCCACACTGAAAGTGCCTGCAGGGAACATTGGGGCTTCTTCTCAGTGTCTCTGATATAGGGTTTCACTGTCCCGGGAAAATCTCTGCTAACACCCTGCAGAGCGCTGTGCCCAATATACAGAAACGTCTTGCGGTATCTCCTACAGGGAAAGTGCCAGGAGGGAAAAGTGAGGATTATGTTTAGACTTTCTCGGAACTGCTTCAAATCAACTAGATATCTTTGTGCTGTAAATCTCCCAACAGCCAAACGCAAAAGCAGCAAACATCTCGCTGTATGTCCCACATCCAAAGTGCCAAGAGAGTAATGTAGAGCTTGCTCTCCCTGTCTTTGAGTACTGTTTGCACTGTCCCGATTACCTCTTTGCTAACATTCTCTTCAGAGCTGCAGTGAAACCAGGAACCACGTGGAGAAGGCACCCACACTGAAAGTGCCTGGAGGGAACATTGGGGCTTCTTCTCAGTGTCTCTGACATAGGGTTTCACTGTCCCGGGAAAGTCTCTGCTAACACCGTGCAGAGCGCTGTGCCCAACATACAGAAACTTCTTGCGGTATCTCCTACAGGGAAAGTGCCAGGAGGGAAAAGTGAGGATTATGTTTAGACTTTCTCAGAACTGCTTCAAATCAACTAGATATCTTTGTGCTGTAAATCTCCCAACAGCCAAATGTAAAAGCAGCAAACATCTCGCTGTATGTCCCACATCCAAAGTGCCAAGAGAGAGCTTGCTCTCCCTGTCTTTGAGTACTGTTTGCACTGTCCCGATTACCTCTTTGCTAACATTCTCTTCAGAGCTGCAGTGAAACCAGGAACCACGTGGAGAAGGCACCCACACTGAAAGTGCCTGGAGGGAACATTGGGGCTTCTTCTCAGTGTCTCTGACATAGGGTTTCACTGTCCCGGGAAAGTCTCTGCTAACACCCTGCAGAGCGCTGTGCCCAACATACAGAAACTTCTTGCGGTATCTCCTACAGGGAAAGTGCCAGGAGGGAAAAGTGAGGATTATTTTTAGACTTTCTCAGAACTGCTTCAAATCAACTAGATATCTTTGTGCTGTAAATCTCCCAACAGCCAAACGCAAAAGCAGCAAACATCTCGCTGTATGTCCCACATCCAAAGTGCCAAGAGAGAGCTTGCTCTCCCTGTCTTTGAGTACTGTTTGCACTGTCCCGATTACCTCTTTGCTAACATTCTCTTCAGAGCTGCAGTGAAACCAGGAACCACGTGGAGAAGGCACCCACACTGAAAGTGCCTGGAGGGAACATTGGGGCTTCTTCTCAGTGTCTCTGACATAGGGTTTCACTGTCCCGGGAAAGTCTCTGCTAACAGCCTGCAGAGCGCTGTGCCCAATATACAGAAACGTCTTGCGGTATCCCCTACAGGGAAAGTGCCAGGAGGGAAAAGTGAGGATTATGCTAAGACTTTCTCGGAACTGCTTCAAATCAACTAGATATCTTTGTGCTGTAAATCTCCCAACAGCCAAACGCAAAAGCAGCAAACATCTCGCTGTATGTCCCACATTCAAAGTGCCAAGAGAGTAATGTAGAGCTTGCTCTCCCTCTCTTTGAGTACCGTTTGCACTGTCCCGATTACCTCTTTGCTAACATTCTCTTCAGAGCTGCAGTGAAACCAGGAACCACGAGGAGAAGGCACCCACACTGAAAGTGCCTGCAGGGAACATTGGGGCTTCTTCTCAGTGTCTCTGATATAGGGTTTCACTGTCCCGGGAAAGTCTCTGCTAACACCCTGCAGAGCGCTGTGCCCAATATACAGAAACGTCTTGCGGTATCTCCTACAGGGAAAGTGCCAGGAGGGAAAAGTGAGGATTATGCTTAGACTTTCTAGGAACTGCTTCAAATCAACTAGATATCTTTGTGCTGTAAATCTCCCAACAGCCAAACACAAAAGCAGCAAACATCTCGCTTTATGTCCCACATCCAAAGTGCCAAGAGAGTAATGTAGAGCTTGCTCTCCCTGTCTTTGAGTACTGTTTGCACTGTCCCGATTACCTCTTTGCTAACATTCTCTTCAGAGCTGCAGTGAAACCAGGAACCATGTGGAGAAGGCACCCACACTGAAAGTGCCTGGAGGGAATTGTGGAGCTTGTTCTCAGTGTCTCTGAGAATTGCTCTGATTATCTGTGTGCTCTGATTATCTAAGACTCTCCAGAGAGCCGTCCTGAAAACCAACACACGTCTTGACATATCTCCCACATTGATCGCAGTGTCTCCAGAAACGGCATTCAAGGAGCCAGGAACTTTTTTCCCTACACTGTCCATTGAGTTGTCCTCAAAACCAATATAAATCCTGCTATATCTCCCACACGGAAAGTGCCAGGAGGGAAAAGTGAGGATTATGCTTAGACTTTCTCGGAACTGCTTCAAATCAACTAGATATCTTTGTGCTGTAAATCTCCCAACAGCCAAACGCAAAAGCAGCAAACATCTCGCTGTATCTCCCACATCCAAAGTGCCAAGAGAGTAATGTAGAGCTTGCTCTCCCTGTCTTTGAGTACTGTTTGCACTGTCCCGATTACCTCTTTGCTAACATTCTCTTCAGAGCTGCAGTGAAACCAGGAACCACGTGGAGAAGGCACCCACACTGAAAGTGCCTGGAGGGAACATTGGGGCTTCTTCTCAGTGTCTCTGACATAGGGTTTCACTGTCCCGGGAAAGTCTCTGCTAACACCCTGCAGAGCGCTGTGCCCAACATACAGAAACTTCTTGCGGTATCTCCTACAGGGAAAGTGCCAGGAGGGAAAAGTGAGGATTATGTTTAGACTTTCTCGGAACTGCTTCAAATCAACTAGATATCTTTGTGCTGTAAATCTCCCAACAGCCAAACGCAAAAGCAGCAAACATCTCGCTGTATGTCCCACATCCAAAGTGCCAAGAGAGAGCTTGCTCTCCCTGTCTTTGAGTACTGTTTACACTGTCCCGATTACCTCTTTGCTAACATTCTCTTCAGAGCTGCAGTGAAACCAGGAACCACGTGGAGAAGGCACCCACACTGAAAGTGCCTGGAGGGAACATTGGGGCTTCTTCTCAGTGTCTCTGACATAGGGTTTCACTGTCCCGGGAAAGTCTCTGCTAACACCCTGCAGAGCGCTGTGCCCAATATACAGAAACTTCTTGCGGTATCTCCTACAGGGAAAGTGCCAGGAGGGAAAAGTGAGGATTATGTTTAGACTTTCTCGGAACTGCTTCAAATCAACTAGATATCTTTGTGCTGTAAATCTCCCAACAGCCAAATGCAAAAGCAGCAAACATCTCGCTTTATGTCCCACATCCAAAGTGCCAAGAGAGTAATGTAGAGCTTGCTCTCCCTGTCTTTGAGTACTGTTTGCACTGTCCCGATTACCTCTTTGCTAACATTCTCTTCAGAGCTGCAGTGAAACCAGGAACCACGTGGAGAAGGCACCCACACTGAAAGTGCCTGGAGGGAACATTGGGGCTTCTTCTCAGTGTCTCTGACATAGGGTTTCACTGTCCCGGGAAAGTCTCTGCTAACACCCTGCAGAGCGCTGTGCCCAATATACAGAAACGTCTTGCGGTATCCCCTACAGGGAAAGTGCCAGGAGGGAAAAGTGAGGATTATGCTTAGACTTTCTCGGAACTGCTTCAAATCAACTAGATATCTTTGTGCTGTAAATCTCCCAACAGCCAAACGCAAAAGCAGCAAACATCTCGCTGTATGTCCCACATCCAAAGTGCCAAGAGAGTAATGTAGAGCTTGCTCTCCCTGTCTTTGAGTACTGTTTGCACTGTCCCGATTACCTCTTTGCTAACATTCTCTTCAGAGCTGCAGTGAAACCAGGAACCACGTGGAGAAGGCACCCACACTGAAAGTGCCTGCAGGGAACATTGGGGCTTCATCTCAGTGTCTCTGATATAGGGTTTCACTGTCCCGGGAAAGTCTCTGCTAACACCCTGCAGAGCGCTGTGCCCAATATACAGAAACGTCTTGCGGTATCTCCTACAGGGAAAGTGCCAGGAGGGAAAAGTGAGGATTATGCTTAGACTTTCTCGGAACTGCTTCAAATCAACTAGATATCTTTGTGCTGTAAATCTCCCAACAGCCAAACGCAAAAGCAGCAAACATCTCGCTGTATGTCCCACATCCAAAGTGCCAAGAGAGTAATGTAGAGCTTGCTCTCCCTGTCTTTGAGTACTGTTTGCACTGTCCCGATTACCTCTTTGCTAACATTCTCTTCAGAGCTGCAGTGAAACCAGGAACCACGTGGAGAAGGCACCCACACTGAAAGTGCCTGGAGGGAACATTGGGGCTTCTTCTCAGTGTCTCTGACATAGGGTTTCACTGTCCCGGGAAAGTCTCTGCTAACACCCTGCACAGCGCTGAGCCCAATATACAGAAACGTCTTGCGGTATCTCCTACAGGGAAAGTGCCAGGAGGAATTGTGGAGCTTGGTCTCAGTGTCTCTGAGAATTGCTCTGATTATCCCTGTGACCTCTTTGCTAAGACACTCCAGAGAGCCGTCCTGAAAACCAACACACATCTTGACATATCTCCCACATTGATCGCAGTGTCTCCAGAAACGGCATTCAAGGAGCCAGGAACTTTTCTCCCTACACTGTCCATTGAGTTGTCCTCAAAACCAATATACATCCTGCTATATCTCCCACACGGAAAGTGCCAGGAGGGAAAAGTGAGGATTATGCTTAGACTTTCTCGGAACTGCTTCAAATCAACTAGATATCTTTGTGCTGTAAATCTCCCAACAGCCAAATGAAAAAGCAGCAAACATCTCGCTGTATGTCCCACATCCAAAGTGCCAAGAGAGAGCTTGCTCTCCCTGTCTTTGAGTGCTGTTTACACTGTCCCGATTACCTCTTTGCTAACATTCTCTTCAGAGCTGCAGTGAAACCAGGAACCACGTGGAGAAGGCACCCACACTGAAAGTGCCTGGAAGGAACGTTGGGGCTTCTTCTCAGTGTCTCTGATATAGGGTTTCACTGTCCCGGGAAAGTCTCTGCTAACACCGTGCAGAGCGCTGTGCCCAATATACAGAAACGTCTTCGGTATCCCCTACAGGGAAAGTGCCAGGAGGGAAAAGTGAGGATTATGCTTAGACTTTCTCGGAACTGCTTCAAATCAACTAGATATCTTTGTGCTGTAAATCTCCCAACAGCCAAACGCAAAAGCAGCAAACATCTCGCTGTATGTCCCACATCCAAAGTGCCAAGAGAGTAATGTAGAGCTTGCTCTCCCTGTCTTTGAGTACTGTTTGCACTGTCCCGATTACCTCTTTGCTAACATTCTCTTCAGAGCTGCAGTGAAACCAGGAACCACGTGGAGAAGGCACCCACACTGAAAGTGCCTGGAAGGAACGTTGGGGCTTCTTCTCAGTGTCTCTGATATAGGGTTTCACTGTCCCGGGAAAGTCTCTGCTAACACCCTGCAGAGCGCTGTGCCCAATATACAGAAACGTCTTGCGGTATCCCCTACAGGGAAAGTGCCAGGAGGGAAAAGTGAGGATTATGCTTAGACTTTCTCGGAACTGCTTCAAATCAACTAGATATCTTTGTGCTGTAAATCTCCCAACAGCCAAACACAAAAGCAGCAAACATCTCGCTGTATGTCCCACATCCAAAGTGCCAAGAGAGTAATGTAGAGCTTGCTCTCCCTGTCTTTGAGTACTGTTTGCACTGTCCCGATTACCTCTTTGCTAACATTCTCTTCAGAGCTGCAGTGAAACCAGGAACCACGTGGAGAAGGCACCCACACTGAAAGTGCCTGGAGGGAACATTGGGGCTTCTTCTCAGTGTCTCTGACATAGGGTTTCACTGTCCCGGGAAAGTCTCTGCTAACACCCTGCACAGCGCTGTGCCCAATATACAGAAACGTCTTGCGGTATCCCCTACAGGGAAAGTGCCAGGAGGGAAAAGTGAGGATTATGCTTAGACTTTCTCGGAACTGCTTCAAATCAACTAGATATCTTTGTGCTGTAAATCTCCCAACAGCCAAACGCAAAAGCAGCAAACATCTCGCTGTATGTCCCACATCCAAAGTGCCAAGAGAGTAATGTAGAGCTTGCTCTCCCTGTCTTTGAGTACTGTTTGCACTGTCCCGATTACCTCTTTGCTAACATTCTCTTCAGAGCTGCAGTGAAACCAGGAACCACGTGGAGAAGGCACCCACACTGAAAGTGCCTGGAAGGAACGTTGGGGCTTCTTCTCAGTGTCTCTGATATAGGGTTTCACTGTCCCGGGAAAGTCTCTGCTAACACCCTGCAGAGCGCTGTGCCCAATATACAGAAACGTCTTGCGGTATCCCCTACAGGGAAAGTGCCAGGAGGGAAAAGTGAGGATTATGCTTAGACTTTCTCGGAACTGCTTCAAATCAACTAGATATCTTTGTGCTGTAAATCTCCCAACAGCCAAACACAAAAGCAGCAAACATCTCGCTGTATGTCCCACATCCAAAGTGCCAAGAGAGTAATGTAGAGCTTGCTCTCCCTGTCTTTGAGTACTGTTTGCACTGTCCCGATTACCTCTTTGCTAACATTCTCTTCAGAGCTGCAGTGAAACCAGGAACCACGTGGAGAAGGCACCCACACTGAAAGTGCCTGGAGGGAACATTGGGGCTTCTTCTCAGTGTCTCTGACATAGGGTTTCACTGTCCCGGGAAACTCTCTGCTAACACCCTGCAGAGCGCTGTGCCCAATATACAGAAACGTCTTGCGGTATCCCCTACAGGGAAAGTGCCAGGAGGGAAAAGTGAGGATTATGCTTAGACTTTCTCGGAACTGCTTCAAATCAACTAGATATCTTTGTGCTGTAAATCTCCCAACAGCCAAACGCAAAAGCAGCAAACATCTCGCTGTATGTCCCACATCCAAAGTGCCAAGAGAGTAATGTAGAGCTTGCTCTCCCTGTCTTTGAGTACTGTTTGCACTGTCCCAATTACCTCTTTGCTAACATTCTCTTCAGAGCTGCAGTGAAACCAGGAACCACGTGGAGAAGGCACCCACACTGAAAGTGCCTGGAGGGAATTGTGGAGCTTGTTCTCAGTGTCTCTGAGAATTGCTCTGATTATCTGTGTGACCTCTTTGCTAAGACTCTCCAGAGAGCCGTCCTCAAAACCAACACACGTCTTGACATATCTCCCACATTGATCGCAGTGTCTCCAGAAACGGCATTCAAGGAGCCAGGAACTTTTCTCCCTACACTGTCCATTGAGTTGTCCTCAAAACCAATATACATCCTGCTATATCTCCCACACGGAAAGTGCCAGGAGGGAAAAGTGAGGATTATGCTTAGACTTTCTCGGAACTGCTTCAAATCAACTAGATATCTTTGTGCTGTAAATCTCCCAACAGCCAAACGCAAAAGCAGCAAACATCTCGCTGTATGTCCCACATCCAAAGTGCCAAGAGAGTAATGTAGAGCTTGCTCTCCCTGTCTTTGAGTACTGTTTGCACTGTCCCGATTACCTCTTTGCTAACATTCTCTTCAGAGCTGCAGTGAAACCAGGAACCACGTGGAGAAGGCACCCACACTGAAAGTGCCTGGAGGGAACATTGGGGCTTCTTCTCAGAGTCTCTGATGTCGGGTTTTACTGTCTCGGGAAAGTCTCTGCTAACACCCTGCAGAGCGCTGTGCCCAATATACAGAAACGACTTGCGGTATCTC
This sequence comes from Chroicocephalus ridibundus, assembly GCF_963924245.1. Taxonomy (NCBI): domain Eukaryota; kingdom Metazoa; phylum Chordata; class Aves; order Charadriiformes; family Laridae; genus Chroicocephalus; species Chroicocephalus ridibundus. Next base: position 89,080 of record NW_026961692.1, read on the forward strand.
CTACAGGGAAAGTGCCAGGAGGGAAAAGTGAGGATTATGCTTAGACTTTCTCGGAACTGCTTCAAATCAACTAGATATCTTTGTGCTGTAAATCTCCCAACAGCCAAACACAAAAGCAGCAAACATCTCGCTGTATGTCCCACATCCAAAGTGCCAAGAGAGAGCTTGCTCTCCCTGTCTTTGAGTACTGTTTGCACTGTCCCGATTACCTCTTTGCTAACATTCTCTTCAGAGCTGCAGTGAAAACAGGAACCACGTGGAGAAGGCACCCACACTGAAAGTGCCTGGAGGGAACATTGGGGCTTCTTCTCAGTGTCTGATATAGGGTTTCACTGTCCCGGGAAACTCTCTGCTAACACCCTGCAGAGCGCTCTGCCCAATATACAGAAACGTCTTGCGGTATCTCCTACAGGGAAAGTGCCAGGAGGAATTGTGGAGCTTGTTCTCAGTGTCTCTGAGAATTGCTCTGGTTATCCCTGTGACCTCTTTGCTAAGACTCTCCAGAGAGCCGTCCTCAAAACCATCTTAACATATCTCCCACATTGATCGCAGTGTCTCCAGAAACGGCATTCAAGGAGCCAGGAACTTTTCTCCCTACACTGTCCATTGAGTTGTCCTCAAAACCAATATACATCCCGCTATATCTCCCACACGGAAAGTGCCAGGAGGAATTGTGGAGCTTGGTCTCAGTGTCTCTGAGAATTGCTCTGATTATCCCTGTGACCTCTTTGCTAAGACACTCCAGAGAGCCGTCCTGAAAACCAACACACATCTTGACATATCTCCCACATTGATCGCAGTGTCTCCAGAAACGGCATTCAAGGAGCCAGGAACTTTTCTCCCTACACTGTCCATTGAGTTGTCCTCAAAACCAATATACATCCTGCTATATCTCCCACACGGAAAGTGCCAGGAGGGAAAAGTGAGGATTATGCTTAGACTTTCTCGGAACTGCTTCAAATCAACTAGATATCTTTGTGCTGTAAATCTCCCAACAGCCAAACGCAAAAGCAGCAAACATCTCGCTGTATGTCCCACATCCAAAGTGCCAAGAGAGAGCTTGCTCTCCCTGTCTTTGAGTACTGTTTGCACTGTCCCGATTACCTCTTTGCTAACATTCTCTTCAGAGCTGCAGTGAAACCAGGAACCACGTGGAGAAGGCACCCACACTGAAAGTGCCTGGAGGGAATTGTGGAGCTTGTTCTCAGTGTCTCTGAGAATTGCTCTGATTATCTGTGTGACCTCTTTGCTAAGACTCTCCAGAGAGCCGTCCTCAAAACCAACACACGTCTTGACATATCTCCCACATTGATCGCAGTGTCTCCAGAAACGGCATTCAAGGAGCCAGGAACTTTTCTCCCTACACTGTCCATTGAGTTGTCCTCAAAACCAATATACATCCCGCTATATCTCCCACACGGAAAGTGCCAGGAGGGAAAAGTGAGGATTATGTTTAGACTTTCTCGGAACTGCTTCAAATCAACTAGATATCTTTGTGCTGTAAATCTCCCAACAGCCAAATGTAAAAGCAGCAAACATCTCGCTGTATGTCCCACATCCAAAGTGCCAAGAGAGTAATGTAGAGCTTGCTCTCCCTGTCTTTGAGTACTGTTTGCACTGTCCCGATTACCTCTTTGCTAACATTCTCTTCAGAGCTGCAGTGAAACCAGGAACCATGTGGAGAAGGCACCCACACTGAAAGTGCCTGCAGGGAACATTGGGGCTTCTTCTCAGTGTCTCTGACATAGGGTTTCACTGTCCCGGGAAAGTCTCTGCTAACACCCTGCAGAGCGCTGTGCCCAATATACAGAAACGTCTTGCGGTATCTCCTACAGCGAAAGTGCCAGGAGGGAAAAGTGAGGATTATGTTTAGACTTTCTCGGAACTGCTTCAAATCAACTAGATATCTTTGTGCTGTAAATCTCCCAACAGCCAAATGAAAAAGCAGCAAACATCTCGCTGTATGTCCCACATCCAAAGTGCCAAGAGAGAGCTTGCTCTCCCTGTCTTTGAGTGCTGTTTACACTGTCCCGATTACCTCTTTGCTAACATTCTCTTCAGAGCTGCAGTGAAACCAGGAACCACGTGGAGAAGGCACCCACACTGAAAGTGCCTGGAAGGAACGTTGGGGCTTCTTCTCAGTGTCTCTGATATAGGGTTTCACTGTCCCGGGAAAGTCTCTGCTAACACCGTGCAGAGCGCTGTGCCCAATATACAGAAACGTCTTCGGTATCCCCTACAGGGAAAGTGCCAGGAGGGAAAAGTGAGGATTATGCTTAGACTTTCTCGGAACTGCTTCAAATCAACTAGATATCTTTGTGCTGTAAATCTCCCAACAGCCAAACGCAAAAGCAGCAAACATCTCGCTGTATGTCCCACATCCAAAGTGCCAAGAGAGTAATGTAGAGCTTGCTCTCCCTGTCTTTGAGTACTGTTTGCACTGTCCCGATTACCTCTTTGCTAACATTCTCTTCAGAGCTGCAGTGAAACCAGGAACCACGTGGAGAAGGCACCCACACTGAAAGTGCCTGGAAGGAACGTTGGGGCTTCTTCTCAGTGTCTCTGATATAGGGTTTCACTGTCCCGGGAAAGTCTCTGCTAACACCCTGCAGAGCGCTGTGCCCAATATACAGAAACGTCTTGCGGTATCCCCTACAGGGAAAGTGCCAGGAGGGAAAAGTGAGGATTATGCTTAGACTTTCTCGGAACTGCTTCAAATCAACTAGATATCTTTGTGCTGTAAATCTCCCAACAGCCAAACACAAAAGCAGCAAACATCTCGCTGTATGTCCCACATCCAAAGTGCCAAGAGAGTAATGTAGAGCTTGCTCTCCCTGTCTTTGAGTACTGTTTGCACTGTCCCGATTACCTCTTTGCTAACATTCTCTTCAGAGCTGCAGTGAAACCAGGAACCACGTGGAGAAGGCACCCACACTGAAAGTGCCTGGAGGGAACATTGGGGCTTCTTCTCAGTGTCTCTGACATAGGGTTTCACTGTCCCGGGAAAGTCTCTGCTAACACCCTGCACAGCGCTGTGCCCAATATACAGAAACGTCTTGCGGTATCCCCTACAGGGAAAGTGCCAGGAGGGAAAAGTGAGGATTATGCTTAGACTTTCTCGGAACTGCTTCAAATCAACTAGATATCTTTGTGCTGTAAATCTCCCAACAGCCAAACGCAAAAGCAGCAAACATCTCGCTGTATGTCCCACATCCAAAGTGCCAAGAGAGTAATGTAGAGCTTGCTCTCCCTGTCTTTGAGTACTGTTTGCACTGTCCCGATTACCTCTTTGCTAACATTCTCTTCAGAGCTGCAGTGAAACCAGGAACCACGTGGAGAAGGCACCCACACTGAAAGTGCCTGGAAGGAACGTTGGGGCTTCTTCTCAGTGTCTCTGATATAGGGTTTCACTGTCCCGGGAAAGTCTCTGCTAACACCCTGCAGAGCGCTGTGCCCAATATACAGAAACGTCTTGCGGTATCCCCTACAGGGAAAGTGCCAGGAGGGAAAAGTGAGGATTATGCTTAGACTTTCTCGGAACTGCTTCAAATCAACTAGATATCTTTGTGCTGTAAATCTCCCAACAGCCAAACACAAAAGCAGCAAACATCTCGCTGTATGTCCCACATCCAAAGTGCCAAGAGAGTAATGTAGAGCTTGCTCTCCCTGTCTTTGAGTACTGTTTGCACTGTCCCGATTACCTCTTTGCTAACATTCTCTTCAGAGCTGCAGTGAAACCAGGAACCACGTGGAGAAGGCACCCACACTGAAAGTGCCTGGAGGGAACATTGGGGCTTCTTCTCAGTGTCTCTGACATAGGGTTTCACTGTCCCGGGAAAGTCTCTGCTAACACCCTGCAGAGCGCTGTGCCCAATATACAGAAACGTCTTGCGGTATCCCCTACAGGGAAAGTGCCAGGAGGGAAAAGTGAGGATTATGCTTAGACTTTCTCGGAACTGCTTCAAATCAACTAGATATCTTTGTGCTGTAAATCTCCCAACAGCCAAACGCAAAAGCAGCAAACATCTCGCTGTATGTCCCACATCCAAAGTGCCAAGAGAGTAATGTAGAGCTTGCTCTCCCTGTCTTTGAGTACTGTTTGCACTGTCCCAATTACCTCTTTGCTAACATTCTCTTCAGAGCTGCAGTGAAACCAGGAACCACGTGGAGAAGGCACCCACACTGAAAGTGCCTGGAGGGAATTGTGGAGCTTGTTCTCAGTGTCTCTGAGAATTGCTCTGATTATCTGTGTGACCTCTTTGCTAAGACTCTCCAGAGAGCCGTCCTCAAAACCAACACACGTCTTGACATATCTCCCACATTGATCGCAGTGTCTCCAGAAACGGCATTCAAGGAGCCAGGAACTTTTCTCCCTACACTGTCCATTGAGTTGTCCTCAAAACCAATATACATCCTGCTATATCTCCCACACGGAAAGTGCCAGGAGGGAAAAGTGAGGATTATGCTTAGACTTTCTCGGAACTGCTTCAAATCAACTAGATATCTTTGTGCTGTAAATCTCCCAACAGCCAAACGCAAAAGCAGCAAACATCTCGCTGTATGTCCCACATCCAAAGTGCCAAGAGAGTAATGTAGAGCTTGCTCTCCCTGTCTTTGAGTACTGTTTGCACTGTCCCGATTACCTCTTTGCTAACATTCTCTTCAGAGCTGCAGTGAAACCAGGAACCACGTGGAGAAGGCACCCACACTGAAAGTGCCTGGAGGGAACATTGGGGCTTCTTCTCAGAGTCTCTGATGTCGGGTTTTACTGTCTCGGGAAAGTCTCTGCTAACACCCTGCAGAGCGCTGTGCCCAATATACAGAAACGACTTGCGGTATCTCCTACAGGGAAAGTGCCAGGAGGGAAAAGTGAGGATTATGCTTAGACTTTCTCGGAACTGCTTCAAATCAACTAGATATCTTTGTGCTGTAAATCTCCCAACAGCCAAACACAAAAGCAGCAAACATCTCGCTGTATGTCCCACATCCAAAGTGCCAAGAGAGAGCTTGCTCTCCCTGTCTTTGAGTACTGTTTGCACTGTCCCGATTACCTCTTTGCTAACATTCTCTTCAGAGCTGCAGTGAAAACAGGAACCACGTGGAGAAGGCACCCACACTGAAAGTGCCTGGAGGGAACATTGGGGCTTCTTCTCAGTGTCTGATATAGGGTTTCACTGTCCCGGGAAACTCTCTGCTAACACCCTGCAGAGCGCTCTGCCCAATATACAGAAACGTCTTGCGGTATCTCCTACAGGGAAAGTGCCAGGAGGAATTGTGGAGCTTGTTCTCAGTGTCTCTGAGAATTGCTCTGGTTATCCCTGTGACCTCTTTGCTAAGACTCTCCAGAGAGCCGTCCTCAAAACCATCTTAACATATCTCCCACATTGATCGCAGTGTCTCCAGAAACGGCATTCAAGGAGCCAGGAACTTTTCTCCCTACACTGTCCATTGAGTTGTCCTCAAAACCAATATACATCCCGCTATATCTCCCACACGGAAAGTGCCAGGAGGGAAAAGTGAGGATTATGCTTAGACTTTCTCGGAACTGCTTCAAATCAACTAGATATCTTTGTGCTGTAAATCTCCCAACAGCCAAACGCAAAAGCAGCAAACATCTCGCTGTATGTCCCACATCCAAAGTGCCAAGAGAGTAATGTAGAGCTTGCTCTCCCTGTCTTTGAGTACTGTTTGCACTGTCCCGATTACCTCTTTGCTAACATTCTCTTCAGAGCTGCAGTGAAACCAGGAACCACGTGGAGAAGGCACCCACACTGAAAGTGCCTGGAGGGAACATTGGGGCTTCTTCTCAGTGTCTCTGACATAGGGTTTCACTGTCCCGGGAAACTCTCTGCTAACACCCTGCAGAGCGCTGTGCCCAATATACAGAAACGTCTTGCGGTATCTCCTACAGGGAAAGTGCCAGGAGGAATTGTGGAGCTTGTTCTCAGTGTCTCTGAGAATTGCTCTGGTTATCCCTGTGACCTCTTTGCTAAGACTCTCCAGAGAGCCGTCCTCAAAACCATCTTAACATATCTCCCACATTGATCGCAGTGTCTCCAGAAACGGCATTCAAGGAGCCAGGAACTTTTCTCCCTACACTGTCCATTGAGTTGTCCTCAAAACCAATATACATCCCGCTATATCTCCCACACGGAAAGTGCCAGGAGGGAAAAGTGAGGATTATGTTTAGACTTTCTCGGAACTGCTTCAAATCAACTAGATATCTTTGTGCTGTAAATCTCCCAACAGCCAAATGTAAAAGCAGCAAACATCTCGCTGTATGTCCCACATCCAAAGTGCCAAGAGAGTAATGTAGAGCTTGCTCTCCCTGTCTTTGAGTACTGTTTGCACTGTCCCGATTACCTCTTTGCTAACATTCTCTTCAGAGCTGCAGTGAAACCAGGAACCACGTGGAGAAGGCACCCACACTGAAAGTGCCTGGAAGGAACGTTGGGGCTTCTTCTCAGTGTCTCTGATATAGGGTTTCACTGTCCCGGGAAAGTCTCTGCTAACACCGTGCAGAGCGCTGTGCCCAATATACAGAAACGTCTTGCGGTATCCCCTACAGGGAAAGTGCCAGGAGGGAAAAGTGAGGATTATGCTTAGACTTTCTCGGAACTGCTTCAAATCAACTAGATATCTTTGTGCTGTAAATCTCCCAACAGCCAAACACAAAAGCAGCAAACATCTCGCTGTATGTCCCACATCCAAAGTGCCAAGAGAGAGCTTGCTCTCCCTGTCTTTGAGTACTGTTTGCACTGTCCCGATTACCTCTTTGCTAACATTCTCTTCAGAGCTGCAGTGAAACCAGGAACCACGTGGAGAAGGCACCCACACTGAAAGTGCCTGCAGGGAACATTGGGGCTTCTTCTCAGTGTCTCTGACATAGGGTTTCACTGTCCCGGGAAACTCTCTGCTAACACCCTGCAGAGCGCTGTGCCCAATATACAGAAACGTCTTGCGGTATCCCCTACAGGGAAAGTGCCAGGAGGGAAAAGTGAGGATTATGCTTAGACTTTCTCGGAACTGCTTCAAATCAACTAGATATCTTTGTGCTGTAAATCTCCCAACAGCCAAACGCAAAAGCAGCAAACATCTCGCTGTATGTCCCACATCCAAAGTGCCAAGAGAGTAATGTAGAGCTTGCTCTCCCTGTCTTTGAGTACTGTTTGCACTGTCCCGATTACCTCTTTGCTAACATTCTCTTCAGAGCTGCAGTGAAACCAGGAACCACGTGGAGAAGGCACCCACACTGAAAGTGCCTGGAAGGAACGTTGGGGCTTCTTCTCAGTGTCTCTGATATAGGGTTTCACTGTCCCGGGAAAGTCTCTGCTAACACCGTGCAGAGCGCTGTGCCCAATATACAGAAACGTCTTGCGGTATCCCCTACAGGGAAAGTGCCAGGAGGGAAAAGTGAGGATTATGCTTAGACTTTCTCGGAACTGCTTCAAATCAACTAGATATCTTTGTGCTGTAAATCTCCCAACAGCCAAACACAAAAGCAGCAAACATCTCGCTGTATGTCCCACATCCAAAGTGCCAAGAGAGTAATGTAGAGCTTGCTCTCCCTGTCTTTGAGTACTGTTTGCACTGTCCCGATTACCTCTTTGCTAACATTCTCTTCAGAGCTGCAGTGAAACCAGGAACCACGTGGAGAAGGCACCCACACTGAAAGTGCCTGGAGGGAACATTGGGGCTTCTTCTCAGTGTCTCTGACATAGGGTTTCACTGTCCCGGGAAAGTCTCTGCTAACACCCTGCACAGCGCTGTGCCCAATATACAGAAACGTCTTGCGGTATCTCCTACAGGGAAAGTGCCAGGAGGGAAAAGTGAGGATTATGTTTAGACTTTCTCGGAACTGCTTCAAATCAACTAGATATCTTTGTGCTGTAAATCTCCCAACAGCCAAATGTAAAAGCAGCAAACATCTCGCTGTATGTCCCACATCCAAAGTGCCAAGAGAGAGCTTGCTCTCCCTGTCTTTGAGTACTGTTTGCACTGTCCCGATTACCTCTTTGCTAACATTCTCTTCAGAGCTGCAGTGAAACCAGGAACCACGTGGAGAAGGCACCCACACTGAAAGTGCCTGGAAGGAACGTTGGGGCTTCTTCTCAGTGTCTCTGATATAGGGTTTCACTGTCCCGGGAAAGTCTCTGCTAACACCCTGCAGAGCGCTGTGCCCAATATACAGAAACGTCTTGCGGTATCCCCTACAGGGAAAGTGCCAGGAGGGAAAAGTGAGGATTATGCTTAGACTTTCTCGGAACTGCTTCAAATCAACTAGATATCTTTGTGCTGTAAATCTCCCAACAGCCAAACGCAAAAGCAGCAAACATCTCGCTGTATGTCCCACATCCAAAGTGCCAAGAGAGTAATGTAGAGCTTGCTCTCCCTGTCTTTGAGTACTGTTTGCACTGTCCCGATTACCTCTTTGCTAACATTCTCTTCAGAGCTGCAGTGAAAACAGGAACCACGTGGAGAAGGCACCCACACTGAAAGTGCCTGGAGGGAACATTGGGGCTTCTTCTCAGTGTCTGATATAGGGTTTCACTGTCCCGGGAAACTCTCTGCTAACACCCTGCAGAGCGCTGTGCCCAATATACAGAAACGTCTTGCGGTATCTCCTACAGGGAAAGTGCCAGGAGGAATTGTGGAGCTTGTTCTCAGTGTCTCTGAGAATTGCTCTGGTTATCCCTGTGACCTCTTTGCTAAGACTCTCCAGAGAGCCGTCCTCAAAACCATCTTAACATATCTCCCACATTGATCGCAGTGTCTCCAGAAACGGCATTCAAGGAGCCAGGAACTTTTCTCCCTACACTGTCCATTGAGTTGTCCTCAAAACCAATATACATCCCGCTATATCTCCCACACGGAAAGTGCCAGGAGGGAAAAGTGAGGATTATGCTTAGACTTTCTCGGAACTGCTTCAAATCAACTAGATATCTTTGTGCTGTAAATCTCCCAACAGCCAAACGCAAAAGCAGCAAACATCTCGCTGTATGTCCCACATCCAAAGTGCCAAGAGAGTAATGTAGAGCTTGCTCTCCCTGTCTTTGAGTACTGTTTGCACTGTCCCGATTACCTCTTTGCTAACATTCTCTTCAGAGCTGCAGTGAAACCAGGAACCACGTGGAGAAGGCACCCACACTGAAAGTGCCTGGAGGGAACATTGGGGCTTCTTCTCAGTGTCTCTGACATAGGGTTTCACTGTCCCGGGAAAGTCTCTGCTAACACCCTGCAGAGCGCTGTGCCCAATATACAGAAACGTCTTGCGGTATCCCCTACAGGGAAAGTGCCAGGAGGGAAAAGTGAGGATTATGCTTAGACTTTCTCGGAACTGCTTCAAATCAACTAGATATCTTTGTGCTGTAAATCTCCCAACAGCCAAACGCAAAAGCAGCAAACATCTCGCTGTATGTCCCACATCCAAAGTGCCAAGAGAGTAATGTAGAGCTTGCTCTCCCTGTCTTTGAGTACTGTTTGCACTGTCCCGATTACCTCTTTGCTAACATTCTCTTCAGAGCTGCAATGAAACCAGGAACCACGTGGAGAAGGCACCCACACTGAAAGTGCCTGGAAGGAACGTTGGGGCTTCTTCTCAGTGTCTCTGATATAGGGTTTCACTGTCCCGGGAAAGTCTCTGCTAACACCCTGCAGAGCGCTGTGCCCAATATACAGAAACGTCTTGCGGTATCCCCTACAGGGAAAGTGCCAGGAGGGAAAAGTGAGGATTATGCTTAGACTTTCTCGGAACTGCTTCAAATCAACTAGATATCTTTGTGCTGTAAATCTCCCAACAGCCAAACACAAAAGCAGCAAACATCTCGCTGTATGTCCCACATCCAAAGTGCCAAGAGAGAGCTTGCTCTCCCTGTCTTTGAGTACTGTTTGCACTGTCCCGATTACCTCTTTGCTAACATTCTCTTCAGAGCTGCAGTGAAACCAGGAACCACGTGGAGAAGGCACCCACACTGAAAGTGCCTGCAGGGAACATTGGGGCTTCTTCTCAGTGTCTCTGACATAGGGTTTCACTGTCCCGGGAAACTCTCTGCTAACACCCTGCAGAGCGCTGTGCCCAATATACAGAAACGTCTTGCGGTATCCCCTACAGGGAAAGTGCCAGGAGGGAAAAGTGAGGATTATGCTTAGACTTTCTCGGAACTGCTTCAAATCAACTAGATATCTTTGTGCTGTAAATCTCCCAACAGCCAAACGCAAAAGCAGCAAACATCTCGCTGTATGTCCCACATCCAAAGTGCCAAGAGAGTAATGTAGAGCTTGCTCTCCCTGTCTTTGAGTACTGTTTGCACTGTCCCGATTACCTCTTTGCTAACATTCTCTTCAGAGCTGCAGTGAAACCAGGAACCACGTGGAGAAGGCACCCACACTGAAAGTGCCTGGAAGGAACGTTGGGGCTTCTTCTCAGTGTCTCTGATATAGGGTTTCACTGTCCCGGGAAAGTCTCTGCTAACACCCTGCAGAGCGCTGTGCCCAATATACAGAAACGTCTTGCGGTATCCCCTACAGGGAAAGTGCCAGGAGGGAAAAGTGAGGATTATGCTTAGACTTTCTCGGAACTGCTTCAAATCAACTAGATATCTTTGTGCTGTAAATCTCCCAACAGCCAAACACAAAAGCAGCAAACATCTCGCTGTATGTCCCACATCCAAAGTGCCAAGAGAGTAATGTAGAGCTTGCTCTCCCTGTCTTTGAGTACTGTTTGCACTGTCCCGATTACCTCTTTGCTAACATTCTCTTCAGAGCTGCAGTGAAACCAGGAACCACGTGGAGAAGGCACCCACACTGAAAGTGCCTGGAGGGAACATTGGGGCTTCTTCTCAGTGTCTCTGACATAGGGTTTCACTGTCCCGGGAAAGTCTCTGCTAACACCCTGCACAGCGCTGTGCCCAATATACAGAAACGTCTTGCGGTATCTCCTACAGGGAAAGTGCCAGGAGGGAAAAGTGAGGATTATGTTTAGACTTTCTCGGAACTGCTTCAAATCAACTAGATATCTTTGTGCTGTAAATCTCCCAACAGCCAAATGTAAAAGCAGCAAACATCTCGCTGTATGTCCCACATCCAAAGTGCCAAGAGAGAGCTTGCTCTCCCTGTCTTTGAGTACTGTTTGCACTGTCCCGATTACCTCTTTGCTAACATTCTCTTCAGAGCTGCAGTGAAACCAGGAACCACGTGGAGAAGGCACCCACACTGAAAGTGCCTGGAAGGAACGTTGGGGCTTCTTCTCAGTGTCTCTGATATAGGGTTTCACTGTCCCGGGAAAGTCTCTGCTAACACCCTGCAGAGCGATGTGCCCAATATACAGAAACGTCTTGCGGTATCCCCTACAGGGAAAGTGCCAGGAGGGAAAAGTGAGGATTATGCTTAGACTTTCTCGGAACTGCTTCAAATCAACTAGATATCTTTGTGCTGTAAATCTCCCAACAGCCAAACGCAAAAGCAGCAAACATCTCGCTGTATGTCCCACATCCAAAGTGCCAAGAGAGTAATGTAGAGCTTGCTCTCCCTGTCTTTGAGTACTGTTTGCACTGTCCCGATTACCTCTTTGCTAACATTCTCTTCAGAGCTGCAGTGAAAACAGGAACCACGTGGAGAAGGCACCCACACTGAAAGTGCCTGGAGGGAACATTGGGGCTTCTTCTCAGTGTCTGATATAGGGTTTCACTGTCCCGGGAAAGTCTCTGCTAACACCCTGCACAGCGCTGTGCCCAATATACAGAAACGTCTTGCGGTATCTCCTACAGGGAAAGTGCCAGGAGGAATTGTGGAGCTTGTTCTCAGTGTCTCTGAGAATTGCTCTGGTTATCCCTGTGACCTCTTTGCTAAGACTCTCCAGAGAGCCGTCCTCAAAACCATCTTAACATATCTCCCACATTGATCGCAGTGTCTCCAGAAACGGCATTCAAGGAGCCAGGAACTTTTCTCCCTACACTGTCCATTGAGTTGTCCTCAAAACCAATATACATCCCGCTATATCTCCCACACGGAAAGTGCCAGGAGGGAAAAGTGAGGATTATGCTTAGACTTTCTCGGAACTGCTTCAAATCAACTAGATATCTTTGTGCTGTAAATCTCCCAACAGCCAAACGCAAAAGCAGCAAACATCTCGCTGTATGTCCCACATCCAAAGTGCCAAGAGAGTAATGTAGAGCTTGCTCTCCCTGTCTTTGAGTACTGTTTGCACTGTCCCGATTACCTCTTTGCTAACATTCTCTTCAGAGCTGCAGTGAAACCAGGAACCACGTGGAGAAGGCACCCACACTGAAAGTGCCTGGAGGGAACATTGGGGCTTCTTCTCAGTGTCTCTGACATAGGGTTTCACTGTCCCGGGAAAGTCTCTGCTAACACCCTGCAGAGCGCTGTGCCCAATATACAGAAACGTCTTGCGGTATCCCCTACAGGGAAAGTGCCAGGAGGGAAAAGTGAGGATTATGCTTAGACTTTCTCGGAACTGCTTCAAATCAACTAGATATCTTTGTGCTGTAAATCTCCCAACAGCCAAACGCAAAAGCAGCAAACATCTCGCTGTATGTCCCACATCCAAAGTGCCAAGAGAGTAATGTAGAGCTTGCTCTCCCTGTCTTTGAGTACTGTTTGCACTGTCCCGATTACCTCTTTGCTAACATTCTCTTCAGAGCTGCAATGAAACCAGGAACCACGTGGAGAAGGCACCCACACTGAAAGTGCCTGGAAGGAACGTTGGGGCTTCTTCTCAGTGTCTCTGATATAGGGTTTCACTGTCCCGGGAAAGTCTCTGCTAACACCCTGCAGAGCGCTGTGCCCAATATACAGAAACGTCTTGCGGTATCCCCTACAGGGAAAGTGCCAGGAGGGAAAAGTGAGGATTATGCTTAGACTTTCTCGGAACTGCTTCAAATCAACTAGATATCTTTGTGCTGTAAATCTCCCAACAGCCAAACACAAAAGCAGCAAACATCTCGCTGTATGTCCCACATCCAAAGTGCCAAGAGAGAGCTTGCTCTCCCTGTCTTTGAGTATTGTTTGCACTGTCCCGATTAGCTCTTTGCTAACATTCTCTTCAGAGCTGCAGTGAAACCAGGAACCACGTGGAGAAGGCACCCACACTGAAAGTGCCTGGAGGGAACATTGGGGCTTCTTCTCAGTGTCTCTGACATAGGGTTTCACTGTCCCGGGAAAGTCTCTGCTAACACCCTGCAGAGCGCTGTGCCCAATATACAGAAACGTCTTGCGGTATCCCCTACAGGGAAAGTGCCAGGAGGGAAAAGTGAGGATTATGCTTAGACTTTCTCGGAACTGCTTCAAATCAACTAACTATCTTTGTGCTGTAAATCTCCCAACAGCCAAACGCAAAAGCAGCAAACATCTCGCTGTATGTCCCACATCCAAAGTGCCAAGAGAGTAATGTAGAGCTTGCTCTCCCTGTCTTTGAGTACTGTTTGCACTGTCCCGATTACCTCTTTGCTAACATTCTCTTCAGAGCTGCAGTGAAACCAGGAACCACGTGGAGAAGGCACCCACACTGAAAGTGCCTGGAAGGAACGTTGGGGCTTCTTCTCAGTGTCTCTGACATAGGGTTTCACTGTCCCGGGAAAGTCTCTGCTAACACCCTGCAGAGCGCTGTGCCCAATATACAGAAACGTCTTGCGGTATCCCCTACAGGGAAAGTGCCAGGAGGGAAAAGTGAGGATTATGCTTAGACTTTCTCGGAACTGCTTCAAATCAACTAGATATCTTTGTGCTGTAAATCTCCCAACAGCCAAACGCAAAAGCAGCAAACATCTCGCTGTATGTCCCACATCCAAAGTGCCAAGAGAGAGCTTGCTCTCCCTGTCTTTGAGTACTGTTTGCACTGTCCCGATTACCTCTTTGCTAACATTCTCTTCAGAGCTGCAGTGAAACCAGGAACCACGTGGAGAAGGCACCCACACTGAAAGTGCCTGGAGGGAACATTGGGGCTTCTTCTCAGTGTCTCTGATATAGGGTTTCACTGTCCCGGGAAAGTCTCTGCTAACACCCTGCAGAGCGCTGTGCCCAATATACAGAAACGTCTTGCGGTATCTCCTACAGGGAAAGTGCCAGGAGGGAAAAGTGAGGATTATGTTTAGACTTTCTCGGAACTGCTTCAAATCAACTAGATATCTTTGTGCTGTAAATCTCCCAACAGCCAAATGTAAAAGCAGCAAACATCTCGCTGTATGTCCCACATCCAAAGTGCCAAGAGAGAGCTTGCTCTCCCTGTCTTTGAGTACTGTTTGCACTGTCCCGATTACCTCTTTGCTAACATTCTCTTCAGAGCTGCAGTGAAACCAGGAACCACGTGGAGAAGGCACCCACACTGAAAGTGCCTGGAAGGAACGTTGGGGCTTCTTCTCAGTGTCTCTGATATAGGGTTTCACTGTCCCGGGAAAGTCTCTGCTAACACCCTGCACAGCGCTGTGCCCAATATACAGAAACGTCTTGCGGTATCCCCTACAGGGAAAGTGCCAGGAGGGAAAAGTGAGGATTATGCTTAGACTTTCTCGGAACTGCTTCAAATCAACTAGATATCTTTGTGCTGTAAATCTCCCAACAGCCAAACGCAAAAGCAGCAAACATCTCGCTGTATGTCCCACATCCAAAGTGCCAAGAGAGTAATGTAGAGCTTGCTCTCCCTGTCTTTGAGTACTGTTTGCACTGTCCCGATTACCTCTTTGCTAACATTCTCTTCAGAGCTGCAGTGAAACCAGGAACCACGTGGAGAAGGCACCCACACTGAAAGTGCCTGGAGGGAACATTGGGGCTTCTTCTCAGTGTCTCTGATATAGGGTTTCACTGTCCCGGGAAAGTCTCTGCTAACACCCTGCACAGCGCTGTGCCCAATATACAGAAACGTCTTGCGGTATCTCCTACAGGGAAAGTGCCAGGAGGGAAAAGTGAGGATTATGTTTAGACTTTCTCGGAACTGCTTCAAATCAACTAGATATCTTTGTGCTGTAAATCTCCCAACAGCCAAATGTAAAAGCAGCAAACATCTCGCTGTATGTCCCACATCCAAAGTGCCAAGAGAGAGCTTGCTCTCCCTGTCTTTGAGTACTGTTTACACTGTCCCGATTACCTCTTTGCTAACATTCTCTTCAGAGCTGCAGTGAAACCAGGAACCACGTGGAGAAGGCACCCACACTGAAAGTGCCTGCAGGGAACATTGGGGCTTCTTCTCAGTGTCTCTGACATAGGGTTTCACTGTCCCGGGAAAGTCTCTGCTAACACCCTGCAGAGCGATGTGCCCAATATACAGAAATGTCTTGCGGTATCTCCTACAGGGAAAGTGCCAGGAGGGAAAAGTGAGGATTATGCTTAGACTTTCTAGGAACTGCTTCAAATCAACTAGATATCTTTGTGCTGTAAATCTCCCAACAGCCAAACACAAAAGCAGCAAACATCTCGCTTTATGTCCCACATCCAAAGTGCCAAGAGAGTAATGTAGAGCTTGCTCTCCCTGTCTTTGAGTACTGTTTGCACTGTCCCGATTACCTCTTTGCTAACATTCTCTTCAGAGCTGCAGTGAAACCAGGAACCATGTGGAGAAGGCACCCACACTGAAAGTGCCTGGAGGGAATTGTGGAGCTTGTTCTCAGTGTCTCTGAGAATTGCTCTGATTATCTGTGTGCTCTGATTATCTAAGACTCTCCAGAGAGCCGTCCTCAAAACCAACACACGTCTTGACATATCTCCCACATTGATCGCAGTGTCTCCAGAAACGGCATTCAAGGAGCCAGGAACTTTTCTCCCTACACTGTCCATTGAGTTGTCCTCAAAACCAATATACATCCTGCTATATCTCCCACACGGAAAGGGCCAGGAGGGAAAAGTGAGGATTATGTTTAGACTTTCTCGGAACTGCTTCAAATCAACTAGATATCTTTGTGCTGTAAATCTCCCAACAGCCAAACGCAAAAGCAGCAAACATCTCGCTTTATGTCCCACATCCAAAGTGCCAAGAGAGTAATGTAGAGCTTGCTCTCCCTGTCTTTGAGTACTGTTTGCACTGTCCCGATTACCTCTTTGCTAACATTCTCTTCAGAGCTGCAGTGAAACCAGGAACCACGTGGAGAAGGCACCCACACTGAAAGTGCCTGGAGGGAACATTGGGGCTTCTTCTCAGTGTCTCTGACATAGGGTTTCACTGTCCCGGGAAAGTCTCTGCTAACACCCTGCAGAGCGATGTGCCCAATATACAGAAACGTCTTGCGGTATCTCCTACAGGGAAAGTTCCAGGAGGGAAAAGTGAGGATTATGCTAAGACTTTCTCGGAACTGCTTCAAATCAACTAGATATCTTTGTGCTGTAAATCTCCCAACAGCCAAACGCAAAAGCAGCAAACATCTCGCTGTATGTCCCACATCCAAAGTGCCAAGAGAGTAATGTAGAGCTTGCTCTCCCTGTCTTTGAGTACTGTTTGCACTGTCCCGATTACCTCTTTGCTAACATTCTCTTCAGAGCTGCAGTGAAACCAGGAACCACGTGGAGAAGGCACCCACACTGAAAGTGCCTGCAGGGAACATTGGGGCTTCTTCTCAGTGTCTCTGATATAGGGTTTCACTGTCCCGGGAAAGTCTCTGCTAACACCCTGCAGAGCGATGTGCCCAACATACAGAAACGTCTTGCGGTATCTCCTACAGGGAAAGTGCCAGGAGGGAAAAGTGAGGATTATGCTTAGACTTTCTCGGAACTGCTTCAAATCAACTAGATATCTTTGTGCTGTAAATCTCCCAACAGCCAAATGCAAAAGCAGCAAACATCTCGCTTTATGTCCCACATCCAAAGTGCCAAGAGAGTAATGTAGAGCTTGCTCTCCCTGTCTTTGAGTACTGTTTGCACTGTCCCGATTACCTCTTTGCTAACATTCTCTTCAGAGCTGCAGTGAAACCAGGAACCACGTGGAGAAGGCACCCACACTGAAAGTGCCTGGAGGGAATTGTGGAGCTTGTTCTCAGTGTCTCTGAGAATTGCTCTGATTATCTGTGTGACCTCTTTGCTAAGACTCTCCAGAGAGCCTTCTTCAAAACCAACACACGTCTTGACATATCTCCCACATTGATCGCAGTGTCTCCAGAAACGGCATTCAAGGAGCCAGGAACTTTTCTCCCTACACTGTCCATTGAGTTGTCCTCAAAACCAATATACATCCTGCTATATCTCCCACACGGAAAGTGCCAGGAGGGAAAAGTGAGGATTATGTTTAGACTTTCTCGGAACTGCTTCAAATCAACTAGATATCTTTGTGCTGTAAATCTCCCAACAGCCAAATGCAAAAGCAGCAAACATCTCGCTGTATGTCCCACATCCAAAGTGCCAAGAGAGTAATGTAGAGCTTGCTCTCCCTGTCTTTGAGTACTGTTTGCACTGTCCCGATTACCTCTTTGCTAACATTCTCTTCAGAGCTGCAGTGAAACCAGGAACCACGTGGAGAAGGCACCCACACTGAAAGTGCCTGGAGGGAATTGTGGAGCTTGTTCTCAGTGTCTCTGAGAATTGCTCTGGTTATCCCTGTGACCTCTTTGCTAAGACTCTCCAGAGAGCCGTCCTCAAAATCAACACACGTCTTGACATATCTCCCACATTGATCGCAGTGTCTCCAGAAACGGCATTCAAGGAGCCAGGAACTTTTTTCCCTACACTGTCCATTGAGTTGTCCTCAAAACCAATATAAATCCTGCTATATCTCCCACACGGAAAGTGCCAGGAGGGAAAAGTGAGGATTATGCTTAGACTTTCTCGGAACTGCTTCAAATCAACTAGATATCTTTGTGCTGTAAATCTCCCAACAGCCAAACGCAAAAGCAGCAAACATCTCGCTGTATCTCCCACATCCAAAGTGCCAAGAGAGTAATGTAGAGCTTGCTCTCCCTGTCTTTGAGTACTGTTTGCACTGTCCCGATTACCTCTTTGCTAACATTCTCTTCAGAGCTGCAGTGAAACCAGGAACCACGTGGAGAAGGCACCCACACTGAAAGTGCCTGGAGGGAACATTGGGGCTTCTTCTCAGTGTCTCTGACATAGGGTTTCACTGTCCCGGGAAAGTCTCTGCTAACACCCTGCAGAGCGCTGTGCCCAATATACAGAAACGTCTTGCGGTATCTCCTACAGGGAAAGTGCCAGCAGGGAAAAGTGAGGATTATGTTTAGACTTTCTCGGAACTGCTTCAAATCAACTAGATATCTTTGTGCTGTAAATCTCCCAACAGCCAAATGTAAAAGCAGCAAACATCTCGCTGTATGTCCCACATCCAAAGTGCCAAGAGAGAGCTTGCTCTCCCTGTCTTTGAGTACTGTTTACACTGTCCCGATTACCTCTTTGCTAACATTCTCTTCAGAGCTGCAGTGAAACCAGGAACCACGTGGAGAAGGCACCCACACTGAAAGTGCCTGGAGGGAACACTGGGGCTTCTTCTCAGTGTCTCTGACATAGGGTTTCACTGTCCCGGGAAAGTCTCTGCTAACACCCTGCAGAGCGATGTGCCCAATATACAGAAACGTCTTG
The DNA here is from genome assembly GCF_963924245.1 of Chroicocephalus ridibundus. Lineage (NCBI taxonomy): Eukaryota > Metazoa > Chordata > Aves > Charadriiformes > Laridae > Chroicocephalus > Chroicocephalus ridibundus. The sequence goes on from NW_026961692.1 coordinate 107,602, forward strand.
CGGTATCCCCTACAGGGAAAGTGCCAGGAGGGAAAAGTGAGGATTATGCTAAGACTTTCTCGGAACTGCTTCAAATCAACTAGATATCTTTGTGCTGTAAATCTCCCAACAGCCAAACGCAAAAGCAGCAAACATCTCGCTGTATGTCCCACATTCAAAGTGCCAAGAGAGTAATGTAGAGCTTGCTCTCCCTCTCTTTGAGTACCGTTTGCACTGTCCCGATTACCTCTTTGCTAACATTCTCTTCAGAGCTGCAGTGAAACCAGGAACCACGAGGAGAAGGCACCCACACTGAAAGTGCCTGCAGGGAACATTGGGGCTTCTTCTCAGTGTCTCTGATATAGGGTTTCACTGTCCCGGGAAAGTCTCTGCTAACACACTGCAGAGCGCTGTGCCCAATATACAGAAATGTCTTGCGGTATCTCCTACAGGGAAAGTGCCAGGAGGGAAAAGTGAGGATTATGCTTAGACTTTCTAGGAACTGCTTCAAATCAACTAGATATCTTTGTGCTGTAAATCTCCCAACAGCCAAATGTAAAAGCAGCAAACATCTCGCTGTATGTCCCACATCCAAAGTGCCAAGAGAGAGCTTGCTCTCCCTGTCTTTGAGTACTGTTTACACTGTCCCGATTACCTCTTTGCTAACATTCTCTTCAGAGCTGCAGTGAAACCAGGAACCACGTGGAGAAGGCACCCACACTGAAAGTGCCTGCAGGGAACATTGGGGCTTCTTCTCAGTGTCTCTGACATAGGGTTTCACTGTCCCGGGAAAGTCTCTGCTAACACCCTGCAGAGCGATGTGCCCAATATACAGAAATGTCTTGCGGTATCTCCTACAGGGAAAGTGCCAGGAGGTAAAAGTGAGGATTATGCTTAGACTTTCTAGGAACTGCTTCAAATCAACTAGATATCTTTGTGCTGTAAATCTCCCAACAGCCAAACACAAAAGCAGCAAACATCTCGCTTTATGTCCCACATCCAAAGTGCCAAGAGAGTAATGTAGAGCTTGCTCTCCCTGTCTTTGAGTACTGTTTGCACTGTCCCGATTACCTCTTTGCTAACATTCTCTTCAGAGCTGCAGTGAAACCAGGAACCATGTGGAGAAGGCACCCACACTGAAAGTGCCTGGAGGGAATTGTGGAGCTTGTTCTCAGTGTCTCTGAGAATTGCTCTGATTATCTGTGTGCTCTGATTATCTAAGACTCTCCAGAGAGCCGTCCTCAAAACCAACACACGTCTTGACATATCTCCCACATTGATCGCAGTGTCTCCAGAAACGGCATTCAAGGAGCCAGGAACTTTTCTCCCTACACTGTCCATTGAGTTGTCCTCAAAACCAATATACATCCTGCTATATCTCCCACACGGAAAGGGCCAGGAGGGAAAAGTGAGGATTATGTTTAGACTTTCTCGGAACTGCTTCAAATCAACTAGATATCTTTGTGCTGTAAATCTCCCAACAGCCAAACGCAAAAGCAGCAAACATCTCGCTTTATGTCCCACATCCAAAGTGCCAAGAGAGTAATGTAGAGCTTGCTCTCCCTGTCTTTGAGTACTGTTTGCACTGTCCCGATTACCTCTTTGCTAACATTCTCTTCAGAGCTGCAGTGAAACCAGGAACCACGTGGAGAAGGCACCCACACTGAAAGTGCCTGGAGGGAATTGTGGAGCTTGTTCTCAGTGTCTCTGAGAATTGCTCTGGTTATCCCTGTGACCTCTTTGCTAAGACTCTCCAGAGAGCCGTCCTCAAAATCAACACACGTCTTGACATATCTCCCACATTGATCGCAGTGTCTCCAGAAACGGCATTCAAGGAGCCAGGAAGTTTTTTCCCTACACTGTCCATTGAGTTGTCCTCAAAACCAATATAAATCCTGCTATATCTCCCACACGGAAAGTGCCAGGAGGGAAAAGTGAGGATTATGCTTAGACTTTCTCGGAACTGCTTCAAATCAACTAGATATCTTTGTGCTGTAAATCTCCCAACAGCCAAACGCAAAAGCAGCAAACATCTCGCTGTATCTCCCACATCCAAAGTGCCAAGAGAGTAATGTAGAGCTTGCTCTCCCTGTCTTTGAGTACTGTTTGCACTGTCCCGATTACCTCTTTGCTAACATTCTCTTCAGAGCTGCAGTGAAACCAGGAACCACGTGGAGAAGGCACCCACACTGAAAGTGCCTGGAGGGAACATTGGGGCTTCTTCTCAGTGTCTCTGACATAGGGTTTCACTGTCCCGGGAAAGTCTCTGCTAACACCCTGCAGAGCGCTGTGCCCAATATACAGAAACGTCTTGCGGTATCTCCTACAGGGAAAGTGCCAGCAGGGAAAAGTGAGGATTATGTTTAGACTTTCTCGGAACTGCTTCAAATCAACTAGATATCTTTGTGCTGTAAATCTCCCAACAGCCAAATGTAAAAGCAGCAAACATCTCGCTGTATGTCCCACATCCAAAGTGCCAAGAGAGAGCTTGCTCTCCCTGTCTTTGAGTACTGTTTACACTGTCCCGATTACCTCTTTGCTAACATTCTCTTCAGAGCTGCAGTGAAACCAGGAACCACTTGGAGAAGGCACCCACACTGAAAGTGCCTGGAGGGAACACTGGGGCTTCTTCTCAGTGTCTCTGACATAGGGTTTCACTGTCCCGGGAAAGTCTCTGCTAACACCCTGCAGAGCGATGTGCCCAATATACAGAAACGTCTTGCGGTATCCCCTACAGGGAAAGTGCCAGGAGGGAAAAGTGAGGATTATGCTAAGACTTTCTCGGAACTGCTTCAAATCAACTAGATATCTTTGTGCTGTAAATCTCCCAACAGCCAAACGCAAAAGCAGCAAACATCTCGCTGTATGTCCCACATTCAAAGTGCCAAGAGAGTAATGTAGAGCTTGCTCTCCCTCTCTTTGAGTACCGTTTGCACTGTCCCGATTACCTCTTTGCTAACATTCTCTTCAGAGCTGCAGTGAAACCAGGAACCACGAGGAGAAGGCACCCACACTGAAAGTGCCTGCAGGGAACATTGGGGCTTCTTCTCAGTGTCTCTGATATAGGGTTTCACTGTCCCGGGAAAGTCTCTGCTAACACCCTGCAGAGCGCTGTGCCCAATATACAGAAATGTCTTGCGGTATCTCCTACAGGGAAAGTGCCAGGAGGGAAAAGTGAGGATTATGTTTAGACTTTCTCGGAACTGCTTCAAATCAACTAGATATCTTTGTGCTGTAAATCTCCCAACAGCCAAATGCAAAAGCAGCAAACATCTCGCTGTATGTCCCACATCCAAAGTGCCAAGAGAGTAATGTAGAGCTTGCTCTCCCTGTCTTTGAGTACTGTTTGCACTGTCCCGATTACCTCTTTGCTAACATTCTCTTCAGAGCTGCAGTGAAACCAGGAACCACGTGGAGAAGGCACCCACACTGAAAGTGCCTGCAGGGAACATTGGGGCTTCTTCTCAGTGTCTCTGATATAGGGTTTCACTGTCCCGGGAAACTCTCTGCTAACACCCTGCAGAGCGATGTGCCCAACATACAGAAACGTCTTGCGGTATCTCCTACAGGGAAAGTGCCAGGAGGGAAAAGTGAGGATTATGCTTAGACTTTCTCGGAACTGCTTCAAATCAACTAGATATCTTTGTGCTGTAAATCTCCCAACAGCCAAATGCAAAAGCAGCAAACATCTCGCTTTATGTCCCACATCCAAAGTGCCAAGAGAGTAATGTAGAGCTTGCTCTCCCTGTCTTTGAGTACTGTTTGCACTGTCCCGATTACCTCTTTGCTAACATTCTCTTCAGAGCTGCAGTGAAACCAGGAACCACGTGGAGAAGGCACCCACACTGAAAGTGCCTGGAGGGAATTGTGGAGCTTGTTCTCAGTGTCTCTGAGAATTCCTCTGGTTATCCCTGTGACCTCTTTGCTAAGACTCTCCAGAGAGCCGTCCTCAAAATCAACACACGTCTTGACATATCTCCCACATTGATCGCAGTGTCTCCAGAAACGGCATTCAAGGAGCCAGGAACTTTTTTCCCTACACTGTCCATTGAGTTGTCCTCAAAACCAATATAAATCCTGCTATATCTCCCACACGGAAAGTGCCAGGAGGGAAAAGTGAGGATTATGCTTAGACTTTCTCGGAACTGCTTCAAATCAACTAGATATCTTTGTGCTGTAAATCTCCCAACAGCCAAACGCAAAAGCAGCAAACATCTCGCTGTATCTCCCACATCCAAAGTGCCAAGAGAGTAATGTAGAGCTTGCTCTCCCTGTCTTTGAGTACTGTTTGCACTGTCCCGATTACCTCTTTGCTAACATTCTCTTCAGAGCTGCAGTGAAACCAGGAACCACGTGGAGAAGGCACCCACACTGAAAGTGCCTGGAGGGAACATTGGGGCTTCTTCTCAGTGTCTCTGACATAGGGTTTCACTGTCCCGGGAAAGTCTCTGCTAACACCCTGCAGAGCGCTGTGCCCAACATACAGAAACTTCTTGCGGTATCTCCTACAGGGAAAGTGCCAGGAGGGAAAAGTGAGGATTATGTTTAGACTTTCTCGGAACTGCTTCAAATCAACTAGATATCTTTGTGCTGTAAATCTCCCAACAGCCAAACGCAAAAGCAGCAAACATCTCGCTGTATGTCCCACATCCAAAGTGCCAAGAGAGAGCTTGCTCTCCCTGTCTTTGAGTACTGTTTACACTGTCCCGATTACCTCTTTGCTAACATTCTCTTCAGAGCTGCAGTGAAACCAGGAACCACGTGGAGAAGGCACCCACACTGAAAGTGCCTGCAGGGAACATTGGGGCTTCTTCTCAGTGTCTCTGACATAGGGTTTCACTGTCCCGGGAAAGTCTCTGCTAACACCCTGCAGAGCGATGTGCCCAATATACAGAAACGTCTTGCGGTATCCCCTACAGGGAAAGTTCCAGGAGGGAAAAGTGAGGATTATGCTAAGACTTTCTCGGAACTGCTTCAAATCAACTAGATATCTTTGTGCTGTAAATCTCCCAACAGCCAAACGCAAAAGCAGCAAACATCTCGCTGTATGTCCCACATCCAAAGTGCCAAGAGAGTAATGTAGAGCTTGCTCTCCCTGTCTTTGAGTACTGTTTGCACTGTCCCGATTACCTCTTTGCTAACATTCTCTTCAGAGCTGCAGTGAAACCAGGAACCACGTGGAGAAGGCACCCACACTGAAAGTGCCTGCAGGGAACATTGGGGCTTCTTCTCAGTGTCTCTGATATAGGGTTTCACTGTCCCGGGAAAGTCTCTGCTAACACCCTGCAGAGCGCTGTGCCCAATATACAGAAACGTCTTGCGGTATCCCCTACAGGGAAAGTGCCAGGAGGGAAAAGTGAGGATTATGCTTAGACTTTCTCGGAACTGCTTCAAATCAACTAGATATCTTTGTGCTGTAAATCTCCCAACAGCCAAACGCAAAAGCAGCAAACATCTCGCTTTATGTCCCACATCCAAAGTGCCAAGAGAGTAATGTAGAGCTTGCTCTCCCTGTCTTTGAGTACTGTTTGCACTGTCCCGATTACCTCTTTGCTAACATTCTCTTCAGAGCTGCAGTGAAACCAGGAACCACGTGGAGAAGGCACCCACACTGAAAGTGCCTGGAGGGAACATTGGGGCTTCTTCTCAGTGTCTCTGACATAGGGTTTCACTGTCCCGGGAAACTCTCTGCTAACACCCTGCAGAGCGCTGGGCCCAATATACAGAAACTTCTTGCGGTATCTCCTACAGGGAAAGTGCCAGGAGGGAAAAGTGAGGATTATGTTTAGACTTTCTCGGAACTGCTTCAAATCAACTAGATATCTTTGTGCTGTAAATCTCCCAACAGCCAAATGCAAAAGCAGCAAACATCTCGCTTTATGTCCCACATCCAAAGTGCCAAGAGAGTAATGTAGAGCTTGCTCTCCCTGTCTTTGAGTACTGTTTGCACTGTCCCGATTACCTCTTTGCTAACATTCTCTTCAGAGCTGCAGTGAAACCAGGAACCACGTGGAGAAGGCACCCACACTGAAAGTGCCTGGAGGGAACATTGGGGCTTCTTCTCAGTGTCTCTGACATAGGGTTTCACTGTCCCGGGAAAGTCTCTGCTAACACCCTGCAGAGCGATGTGCCCAATATACAGAAACGTCTTGCGGTATCCCCTACAGGGAAAGTGCCAGGAGGGAAAAGTGAGGATTATGCTTAGACTTTCTCGGAACTGCTTCAAATCAACTAGATATCTTTGTGCTGTAAATCTCCCAACAGCCAAACGCAAAAGCAGCAAACATCTCGCTGTATGTCCCACATCCAAAGTGCCAAGAGAGTAATGTAGAGCTTGCTCTCCCTGTCTTTGAGTACTGTTTGCACTGTCCCGATTACCTCTTTGCTAACATTCTCTTCAGAGCTGCAGTGAAACCAGGAACCACGTGGAGAAGGCACCCACACTGAAAGTGCCTGGAGGGAACATTGGGGCTTCTTCTCAGTGTCTCTGACATAGGGTTTCACTGTCCCGGGAAAGTCTCTGCTAACACCCTGCAGAGCGCTGTGCCCAATATACAGAAACGTCTTGCGGTATCTCCTACAGGGAAAGTGCCAGGAGGGAAAAGTGAGGATTATGTTTAGACTTTCTCGGAACTGCTTCAAATCAACTAGATATCTTTGTGCTGTAAATCTCCCAACAGCCAAACGCAAAAGCAGCAAACATCTCGCTGTATGTCCCACATCCAAAGTGCCAAGAGAGTAATGTAGAGCTTGCTCTCCCTGTCTTTGAGTACTGTTTGCACTGTCCCGATTACCTCTTTGCTAACATTCTCTTCAGAGCTGCAGTGAAACCAGGAACCACGTGGAGAAGGCACCCACACTGAAAGTGCCTGGAGGGAACATTGGGGCTTCTTCTCAGTGTCTCTGACATAGGGTTTCACTGTCCCGGGAAAGTCTCTGCTAACACCCTGCAGAGCGCTGTGCCCAACATACAGAAACTTCTTGCGGTATCTCCTACAGGGAAAGTGCCAGGAGGGAAAAGTGAGGATTATGTTTAGACTTTCTCAGAACTGCTTCAAATCAACTAGATATCTTTGTGCTGTAAATCTCCCAACAGCCAAACGCAAAAGCAGCAAACATCTCGCTGTATGTCCCACATCCAAAGTGCCAAGAGAGTAATGTAGAGCTTGCTCTCCCTGTCTTTGAGTACTGTTTGCACTGTCCCGATTACCTCTTTGCTAACATTCTCTTCAGAGCTGCAGTGAAACCAGGAACCACGTGGAGAAGGCACCCACACTGAAAGTGCCTGCAGGGAACATTGGGGCTTCTTCTCAGTGTCTCTGATATAGGGTTTCACTGTCCCGGGAAAGTCTCTGCTAACACCCTGCAGAGCGCTGTGCCCAATATACAGAAACGTCTTGCGGTATCTCCTACAGGGAAAGTGCCAGGAGGGAAAAGTGAGGATTATGCTTAGACTTTCTCGGAACTGCTTCAAATCAACTAGATATCTTTGTGCTGTAAATCTCCCAACAGCCAAACGCAAAAGCAGCAAACATCTCGCTGTATGTCCCACATCCAAAGTGCCAAGAGAGTAATGTAGAGCTTGCTCTCCCTGTCTTTGAGTACTGTTTGCACTGTCCCGATTACCTCTTTGCTAACATTCTCTTCAGAGCTGCAGTGAAACCAGGAACCACGTGGAGAAGGCACCCACACTGAAAGTGCCTGGAGGGAACATTGGGGCTTCTTCTCAGTGTCTCTGATATAGGGTTTCACTGTCCCGGGAAAGTCTCTGCTAACACCCTGCAGAGCGCTGTGCCCAATATACAGAAACGTCTTGCGGTATCTCCTACAGGGAAAGTGCCAGGAGGGAAAAGTGAGGATTATGTTTAGACTTTCTCGGAACTGCTTCAAATCAACTAGATATCTTTGTGCTGTAAATCTCCCAACAGCCAAACGCAAAAGCAGCAAACATCTCGCTGTATGTCCCACATCCAAAGTGCCAAGAGAGTAATGTAGAGCTTGCTCTCCCTGTCTTTGAGTACTGTTTGCACTGTCCCGATTACCTCTTTGCTAACATTCTCTTCAGAGCTGCAGTGAAACCAGGAACCACGTGGAGAAGGCACCCACACTGAAAGTGCCTGGAGGGAACATTGGGGCTTCTTCTCAGTGTCTCTGACATAGGGTTTCACTGTCCCGGGAAAGTCTCTGCTAACACCCTGCAGAGCGCTGTGCCCAACATACAGAAACGTCTTGCGGTATCTCCTACAGGGAAAGTGCCAGGAGGGAAAAGTGAGGATTATGTTTAGACTTTCTCAGAACTGCTTCAAATCAACTAGATATCTTTGTGCTGTAAATCTCCCAACAGCCAAATGTAAAAGCAGCAAACATCTCGCTGTATGTCCCACATCCAAAGTGCCAAGAGAGAGCTTGCTCTCCCTGTCTTTGAGTACTGTTTGCACTGTCCCGATTACCTCTTTGCTAACATTCTCTTCAGAGCTGCAGTGAAACCAGGAACCACGTGGAGAAGGCACCCACACTGAAAGTGCCTGGAGGGAACATTGGGGCTTCTTCTCAGTGTCTCTGACATAGGGTTTCACTGTCCCGGGAAAGTCTCTGCTAACACCCTGCAGAGCGCTGTGCCCAACATACAGAAACTTCTTGCGGTATCTCCTACAGGGAAAGTGCCAGGAGGGAAAAGTGAGGATTATGTTTAGACTTTCTCAGAACTGCTTCAAATCAACTAGATATCTTTGTGCTGTAAATCTCCCAACAGCCAAATGTAAAAGCAGCAAACATCTCGCTGTATGTCCCACATCCAAAGTGCCAAGAGAGAGCTTGCTCTCCCTGTCTTTGAGTACTGTTTGCACTGTCCCGATTACCTCTTTGCTAACATTCTCTTCAGAGCTGCAGTGAAACCAGGAACCACGTGGAGAAGGCACCCACACTGAAAGTGCCTGGAGGGAACATTGGGGCTTCTTCTCAGTGTCTCTGACATAGGGTTTCACTGTCCCGGGAAAGTCTCTGCTAACACCCTGCAGAGCGATGTGCCCAATATACAGAAACGTCTTGCGGTATCCCCTACAGGGAAAGTGCCAGGAGGGAAAAGTGAGGATTATGCTTAGACTTTCTCGGAACTGCTTCAAATCAACTAGATATCTTTGTGCTGTAAATCTCCCAACAGCCAAACGCAAAAGCAGCAAACATCTCGCTGTATGTCCCACATCCAAAGTGCCAAGAGAGTAATGTAGAGCTTGCTCTCCCTGTCTTTGAGTACTGTTTGCACTGTCCCGATTACCTCTTTGCTAACATTCTCTTCAGAGCTGCAGTGAAACCAGGAACCACGTGGAGAAGGCACCCACACTGAAAGTGCCTGGAGGGAATTGTGGAGCTTGTTCTCAGTGTCTCTGAGAATTGCTCTGATTATCTGTGTGACCTCTTTGCTAAGACTCTCCAGAGAGCCGTCCTGAAAACCAACACACGTCTTGACATATCTCCCACATTGATCGCAGTGTCTCCAGAAACGGCATTCAAGGAGCCAGGAACTTTTCTCCCTACACTGTCCATTGAGTTGTCCTCAAAACCAATATACATCCCGCTATATCTCCCACACGGAAAGGGCCAGGAGGGAAAAGTGAGGATTATGTTTAGACTTTCTCGGAACTGCTTCAAATCAACTAGATATCTTTGTGCTGTAAATCTCCCAACAGCCAAATGCAAAAGCAGCAAACATCTCGCTTTATGTCCCACATCCAAAGTGCCAAGAGAGTAATGTAGAGCTTGCTCTCCCTGTCTTTGAGTACTGTTTGCACTGTCCCGATTACCTCTTTGCTAACATTCTCTTCAGAGCTGCAGTGAAACCAGGAACCACGTGGAGAAGGCACCCACACTGAAAGTGCCTGGAGGGAACATTGGGGCTTCTTCTCAGTGTCTCTGACATAGGGTTTCACTGTCCCGGGAAAGTCTCTGCTAACACCCTGCAGAGCGCTGTGCCCAATATACAGAAACGTCTTGCGGTATCTCCTACAGGGAAAGTTCCAGGAGGGAAAAGTGAGGATTATGCTTAGACTTTCTCGGAACTGCTTCAAATCAACTAGATATCTTTGTGCTGTAAATCTCCCAACAGCCAAACGCAAAAGCAGCAAACATCTCGCTGTATGTCCCACATCCAAAGTGCCAAGAGAGTAATGTAGAGCTTGCTCTCCCTGTCTTTGAGTACTGTTTGCACTGTCCCGATTACCTCTTTGCTAACATTCTCTTCAGAGCTGCAGTGAAACCAGGAACCACGTGGAGAAGGCACCCACACTGAAAGTGCCTGCAGGGAACATTGGGGCTTCTTCTCAGTGTCTCTGATATAGGGTTTCACTGTCCCGGGAAAGTCTCTGCTAACACCCTGCAGAGCGATGTGCCCAACATACAGAAACGTCTTGCGGTATCTCCTACAGGGAAAGTGCCAGGAGGGAAAAGTGAGGATTATGCTTAGACTTTCTCGGAACTGCTTCAAATCAACTAGATATCTTTGTGCTGTAAATCTCCCAACAGCCAAATGCAAAAGCAGCAAACATCTCGCTTTATGTCCCACATCCAAAGTGCCAAGAGAGTAATGTAGAGCTTGCTCTCCCTGTCTTTGAGTACTGTTTGCACTGTCCCGATTACCTCTTTGCTAACATTCTCTTCAGAGCTGCAGTGAAACCAGGAACCACGTGGAGAAGGCACCCACACTGAAAGTGCCTGGAGGGAATTGTGGAGCTTGTTCTCAGTGTCTCTGAGAATTCCTCTGGTTATCCCTGTGACCTCTTTGCTAAGACTCTCCAGAGAGCCGTCCTCAAAATCAACACACGTCTTGACATATCTCCCACATTGATCGCAGTGTCTCCAGAAACGGCATTCAAGGAGCCAGGAACTTTTCTCCCTACACTGTCCATTGAGTTGTCCTCAAAACCAATATACATCCCGCTATATCTCCCACACGGAAAGGGCCAGGAGGGAAAAGTGAGGATTATGTTTAGACTTTCTCGGAACTGCTTCAAATCAACTAGATATCTTTGTGCTGTAAATCTCCCAACAGCCAAATGCAAAAGCAGCAAACATCTCGCTTTATGTCCCACATCCAAAGTGCCAAGAGAGTAATGTAGAGCTTGCTCTCCCTGTCTTTGAGTACTGTTTGCACTGTCCCGATTACCTCTTTGCTAACATTCTCTTCAGAGCTGCAGTGAAACCAGGAACCACGTGGAGAAGGCACCCACACTGAAAGTGCCTGGAGGGAACATTGGGGCTTCTTCTCAGTGTCTCTGACATAGGGTTTCACTGTCCCGGGAAAGTCTCTGCTAACACCCTGCAGAGCGCTGTGCCCAATATACAGAAACGTCTTGCGGTATCTCCTACAGGGAAAGTTCCAGGAGGGAAAAGTGAGGATTATGCTTAGACTTTCTCGGAACTGCTTCAAATCAACTAGATATCTTTGTGCTGTAAATCTCCCAACAGCCAAACGCAAAAGCAGCAAACATCTCGCTGTATGTCCCACATCCAAAGTGCCAAGAGAGTAATGTAGAGCTTGCTCTCCCTGTCTTTGAGTACTGTTTGCACTGTCCCGATTACCTCTTTGCTAACATTCTCTTCAGAGCTGCAGTGAAACCAGGAACCACGTGGAGAAGGCACCCACACTGAAAGTGCCTGGAGGGAATTGTGGAGCTTGTTCTCAGTGTCTCTGAGAATTCCTCTGGTTATCCCTGTGACCTCTTTGCTAAGACTCTCCAGAGAGCCGTCCTCAAAATCAACACACGTCTTGACATATCTCCCACATTGATCGCAGTGTCTCCAGAAACGGCATTCAAGGAGCCAGGAACTTTTTTCCCTACACTGTCCATTGAGTTGTCCTCAAAACCAATATAAATCCTGCTATATCTCCCACACGGAAAGTGCCAGGAGGGAAAAGTGAGGATTATGCTTAGACTTTCTCGGAACTGCTTCAAATCAACTAGATATCTTTGTGCTGTAAATCTCCCAACAGCCAAACGCAAAAGCAGCAAACATCTCGCTGTATGTCCCACATCCAAAGTGCCAAGAGAGTAATGTAGAGCTTGCTCTCCCTGTCTTTGAGTACTGTTTGCACTGTCCCGATTACCTCTTTGCTAACATTCTCTTCAGAGCTGCAGTGAAACCAGGAACCACGTGGAGAAGGCACCCACACTGAAAGTGCCTGGAGGGAACATTGGGGCTTCTTCTCAGTGTCTCTGACATAGGGTTTCACTGTCCCGGGAAAGTCTCTGCTAACACCCTGCAGAGCGCTGTGCCCAACATACAGAAACTTCTTGCGGTATCTCCTACAGGGAAAGTGCCAGGAGGGAAAAGTGAGGATTATGTTTAGACTTTCTCGGAACTGCTTCAAATCAACTAGATATCTTTGTGCTGTAAATCTCCCAACAGCCAAACGCAAAAGCAGCAAACATCTCGCTGTATGTCCCACATCCAAAGTGCCAAGAGAGAGCTTGCTCTCCCTGTCTTTGAGTACTGTTTACACTGTCCCGATTACCTCTTTGCTAACATTCTCTTCAGAGCTGCAGTGAAACCAGGAACCACGTGGAGAAGGCACCCACACTGAAAGTGCCTGCAGGGAACATTGGGGCTTCTTCTCAGTGTCTCTGACATAGGGTTTCACTGTCCCGGGAAAGTCTCTGCTAACACCCTGCAGAGCGATGTGCCCAATATACAGAAACGTCTTGCGGTATCCCCTACAGGGAAAGTTCCAGGAGGGAAAAGTGAGGATTATGCTAAGACTTTCTCGGAACTGCTTCAAATCAACTAGATATCTTTGTGCTGTAAATCTCCCAACAGCCAAACGCAAAAGCAGCAAACATCTCGCTGTATGTCCCACATCCAAAGTGCCAAGAGAGTAATGTAGAGCTTGCTCTCCCTGTCTTTGAGTACTGTTTGCACTGTCCCGATTACCTCTTTGCTAACATTCTCTTCAGAGCTGCAGTGAAACCAGGAACCACGTGGAGAAGGCACCCACACTGAAAGTGCCTGCAGGGAACATTGGGGCTTCTTCTCAGTGTCTCTGATATAGGGTTTCACTGTCCCGGGAAAGTCTCTGCTAACACCCTGCAGAGCGCTGTGCCCAATATACAGAAACGTCTTGCGGTATCTCCTACAGGGAAAGTGCCAGGAGGGAAAAGTGAGGATTATGCTTAGACTTTCTCGGAACTGCTTCAAATCAACTAGATATCTTTGTGCTGTAAATCTCCCAACAGCCAAATGCAAAAGCAGCAAACATCTCGCTTTATGTCCCACATCCAAAGTGCCAAGAGAGTAATGTAGAGCTTGCTCTCCCTGTCTTTGAGTACTGTTTGCACTGTCCCGATTACCTCTTTGCTAACATTCTCTTCAGAGCTGCAGTGAAACCAGGAACCACGTGGAGAAGGCACCCACACTGAAAGTGCCTGCAGGGAACATTGGGGCTTCTTCTCAGTGTCTCTGACATAGGGTTTCACTGTCCCGGGAAACTCTCTGCTAACACCCTGCAGAGCGCTGTGCCCAATATACAGAAACGTCTTGCGGTATCCCCTACAGGGAAAGTGCCAGGAGGGAAAAGTGAGGATTATGCTTAGACTTTCTCGGAACTGCTTCAAATCAACTAGATATCTTTGTGCTGTAAATCTCCCAACAGCCAAACGCAAAAGCAGCAAACATCTCGCTGTATGTCCCACATCCAAAGTGCCAAGAGAGTAATGTAGAGCTTGCTCTCCCTGTCTTTGAGTACTGTTTGCACTGTCCCGATTACCTCTTTGCTAACATTCTCTTCAGAGCTGCAGTGAAACCAGGAACCACGTGGAGAAGGCACCCACACTGAAAGTGCCTGCAGGGAACATTGGGGCTTCTTCTCAGTGTCTCTGATATAGGGTTTCACTGTCCCGGGAAAGTCTCTGCTAACACCCTGCAGAGCGCTGTGCCCAATATACAGAAACGTCTTGCGGTATCTCCTACAGGGAAAGTGCCAGGAGGGAAAAGTGAGGATTATGCTTAGACTTTCTCGGAACTGCTTCAAATCAACTAGATATCTTTGTGCTGTAAATCTCCCAACAGCCAAACGCAAAAGCAGCAAACATCTCGCTGTATGTCCCACATCCAAAGTGCCAAGAGAGTAATGTAGAGCTTGCTCTCCCTGTCTTTGAGTACTGTTTGCACTGTCCCGATTACCTCTTTGCTAACATTCTCTTCAGAGCTGCAGTGAAACCAGGAACCACGTGGAGAAGGCACCCACACTGAAAGTGCCTGGAGGGAATTGTGGAGCTTGTTCTCAGTGTCTCTGAGAATTGCTCTGATTATCTGTGTGACCTCTTTGCTAAGACTCTCCAGAGAGCCGTCCTGAAAACCAACACACGTCTTGACATATCTCCCACATTGATCGCAGTGTCTCCAGAAACGGCATTCAAGGAGCCAGGAACTTTTCTCCCTACACTGTCCATTGAGTTGTCCTCAAAACCAATATACATCCTGCTATATCTCCCACACGGAAAGTGCCAGGAGGGAAAAGTGAGGATTATGCTTAGACTTTCTCGGAACTGCTTCAAATCAACTAGATATCTTTGTGCTGTAAATCTCCCAACAGCCAAACGCAAAAGCAGCAAACATCTCGCTGTATGTCCCACATCCAAAGTGCCAAGAGAGTAATGTAGAGCTTGCTCTCCCTGTCTTTGAGTACTGTTTGCACTGTCCCGATTACCTCTTTGCTAACATTCTCTTCAGAGCTGCAGTGAAACCAGGAACCACGTGGAGAAGGCACCCACACTGAAAGTGCCTGCAGGGAACATTGGGGCTTCTTCTCAGTGTCTCTGATATAGGGTTTCACTGTCCCGGGAAAGTCTCTGCTAACACCCTGCAGAGCGCTGTGCCCAATATACAGAAACGTCTTGCGGTATCTCCTACAGGGAAAGTGCCAGGAGGGAAAAGTGAGGATTATGCTTAGACTTTCTCGGAACTGCTTCAAATCAACTAGATATCTTTGTGCTGTAAATCTCCCAACAGCCAAATGCAAAAGCAGCAAACATCTCGCTTTATGTCCCACATCCAAAGTGCCAAGAGAGTAATGTAGAGCTTGCTCTCCCTGTCTTTGAGTACTGTTTGCACTGTCCCGATTACCTCTTTGCTAACATTCTCTTCAGAGCTGCAGTGAAACCAGGAACCACGTGGAGAAGGCACCCACACTGAAAGTGCCTGCAGGGAACATTGGGGCTTCTTCTCAGTGTCTCTGACATAGGGTTTCACTGTCCCGGGAAACTCTCTGCTAACACCCTGCAGAGCGCTGTGCCCAATATACAGAAACGTCTTGCGGTATCCCCTACAGGGAAAGTGCCAGGAGGGAAAAGTGAGGATTATGCTTAGACTTTCTCGGAACTGCTTCAAATCAACTAGATATCTTTGTGCTGTAAATCTCCCAACAGCCAAACGCAAAAGCAGCAAACATCTCGCTGTATGTCCCACATCCAAAGTGCCAAGAGAGTAATGTAGAGCTTGCTCTCCCTGTCTTTGAGTACTGTTTGCACTGTCCCGATTACCTCTTTGCTAACATTCTCTTCAGAGCTGCAGTGAAACCAGGAACCACGTGGAGAAGGCACCCACACTGAAAGTGCCTGCAGGGAACATTGGGGCTTCTTCTCAGTGTCTCTGATATAGGGTTTCACTGTCCCGGGAAAGTCTCTGCTAACACCCTGCAGAGCGCTGTGCCCAATATACAGAAACGTCTTGCGGTATCTCCTACAGGGAAAGTGCCAGGAGGGAAAAGTGAGGATTATGCTTAGACTTTCTCGGAACTGCTTCAAATCAACTAGATATCTTTGTGCTGTAAATCTCCCAACAGCCAAACGCAAAAGCAGCAAACATCTCGCTGTATGTCCCACATCCAAAGTGCCAAGAGAGTAATGTAGAGCTTGCTCTCCCTGTCTTTGAGTACTGTTTGCACTGTCCCGATTACCTCTTTGCTAACATTCTCTTCAGAGCTGCAGTGAAACCAGGAACCACGTGGAGAAGGCACCCACACTGAAAGTGCCTGGAGGGAATTGTGGAGCTTGTTCTCAGTGTCTCTGAGAATTGCTCTGATTATCTGTGTGACCTCTTTGCTAAGACTCTCCAGAGAGCCGTCCTGAAAACCAACACACGTCTTGACATATCTCCCACATTGATCGCAGTGTCTCCAGAAACGGCATTCAAGGAGCCAGGAACTTTTCTCCCTACACTGTCCATTGAGTTGTCCTCAAAACCAATATACATCCTGCTATATCTCCCACACGGAAAGTGCCAGGAGGGAAAAGTGAGGATTATGCTTAGACTTTCTCGGAACTGCTTCAAATCAACTAGATATCTTTGTGCTGTAAATCTCCCAACAGCCAAACGCAAAAGCAGCAAACATCTCGCTGTATGTCCCACATCCAAAGTGCCAAGAGAGTAATGTAGAGCTTGCTCTCCCTGTCTTTGAGTACTGTTTGCACTGTCCCGATTACCTCTTTGCTAACATTCTCTTCAGAGCTGCAGTGAAACCAGGAACCACGTGGAGAAGGCACCCACACTGAAAGTGCCTGCAGGGAACATTGGGGCTTCTTCTCAGTGTCTCTGATATAGGGTTTCACTGTCCCGGGAAAGTCTCTGCTAACACCCTGCAGAGCGCTGTGCCCAATATACAGAAACGTCTTGCGGTATCTCCTACAGGGAAAGTGCCAGGAGGGAAAAGTGAGGATTATGTTTAGACTTTCTCGGAACTGCTTCAAATCAACTAGATATCTTTGTGCTGTAAATCTCCCAACAGCCGAACGCAAAAGCAGCAAACATCTCGCTGTATGTCCCACATCCAAAGTGCCAAGAGAGAGCTTGCTCTCCCTGTCTTTGAGTACTGTTTGCACTGTCCCGATTACCTCTTTGCTAACATTCTCTTCAGAGCTGCAGTGAAAACAGGAACCACGTGGAGAAGGCACCCACACTGAAAGTGCCTGGAGGGAACATTGGGGCTTCTTCTCAGTGTCTGATATAGGGTTTCACTGTCCCGGGAAACTCTCTGCTAACACCCTGCAGAGCGCTGTGCCCAATATACAGAAACGTCTTGCGGTATCTCCTACAGGGAAAGTGCCAGGAGGAATTGTGGAGCTTGTTCTCAGTGTCTCTGAGAATTGCTCTGGTTATCCCTGTGACCTCTTTGCTAAGACTCTCCAGAGAGCCGTCCTCAAAGCCATCTTAACATATCTCCCACATTGATCGCAGTGTCTCCAGAAACGGCATTCAAGGAGCCAGGAACTTTTCTCCCTACACTGTCCATTGAGTTGTCCTCAAAACCAATATACATCCCGCTATATCTCCCACACGGAAAGTGCCAGGAGGGAAAAGTGAGGATTATGCTTAGACTTTCTCGGAACTGCTTCAAATCAACTAGATATCTTTGTGCTGTAAATCTCCCAACAGCCAAACGCAAAAGCAGCAAACATCTCGCTGTATGTCCCACATCCAAAGTGCCAAGAGAGTAATGTAGAGCTTGCTCTCCCTGTCTTTGAGTACTATTTGCACTGTCCCGATTACCTCTTTGCTAACATTCTCTTCAGAGCTGCAGTGAAACCAGGAACCACGTGGAGAAGGCACCCACACTGAAAGTGCCTGGAGGGAACATTGGGGCTTCTTCTCAGTGTCTCTGACATAGGGTTTCACTGTCCCGGGAAAGTCTCTGCTAACACCCTGCAGAGCGATGTGCCCAATATACAGAAACGTCTTGCGGTATCTCCTACAGGGAAAGTGCCAGGAGGGAAAAGTGAGGATTATGTTTAGACTTTCTCGGAACTGCTTCAAATCAACTAGATATCTTTGTGCTGTAAATCTCCCAACAGCCAAACGCAAAAGCAGCAAACATCTCGCTGTATGTCCCACATCCAAAGTGCCAAGAGAGTAATGTAGAGCTTGCTCTCCCTGTCTTTGAGTACTGTTTGCACTGTCCCGATTACCTCTTCGCTAACATTCTCTTCAGAGCTGCAGTGAAACCAGGAACCACGTGGAGAAGGCACCCACACTGAAAGTGCCTGGAGGGAATTGTGGAGCTTGTTCTCAGTGTCTCTGAGAATTGCTCTGATTATCTGTGTGACCTCTTTGCTAAGACTCTCCAGAGAGCCGTCCTGAAAACCAACACACGTCTTGACATATCTCCCACATTGATCGCAGTGTCTCCAGAAACGGCATTCAAGGAGCCAGGAACTTTTCTCCCTACACTGTCCATTGAGTTGTCCTCAAAACCAATATACATCCTGCTATATCTCCCACACGGAAAGTGCCAGGAGGGAAAAGTGAGGATTATGCTTAGACTTTCTCGGAACTGCTTCAAATCAACTAGATATCTTTGTGCTGTAAATCTCCCAACAGCCAAATGCAAAAGCAGCAAACATCTCGCTTTATGTCCCACATCCAAAGTGCCAAGAGAGTAATGTAGAGCTTGCTCTCCCTGTCTTTGAGTACTGTTTGCACTGTCCCGATTACCTCTTTGCTAACATTCTCTTCAGAGCTGCAGTGAAACCAGGAACCACGTGGAGAAGGCACCCACACTGAAAGTGCCTGGAGGGAACATTGGGGCTTCTTCTCAGTGTCTCTGACATAGGGTTTCACTGTCCCGGGAAAGTCTCTGCTAACACCCTGCAGAGCGATGTGCCCAATATACAGAAACGTCTTGCGGTATCCCCTACAGGGAAAGTGCCAGGAGGGAAAAGTGAGGATTATGCTTAGACTTTCTCGGAACTGCTTCAAATCAACTAGATATCTTTGTGCTGTAAATCTCCCAACAGCCAAACGCAAAAGCAGCAAACATCTCGCTGTATGTCCCACATCCAAAGTGCCAAGAGAGTAATGTAGAGCTTGCTCTCCCTGTCTTTGAGTACTGTTTGCACTGTCCCGATTACCTCTTTGCTAACATTCTCTTCAGAGCTGCAGTGAAACCAGGAACCACGTGGAGAAGGCACCCACACTGAAAGTGCCTGCAGGGAACATTGGGGCTTCTTCTCAGTGTCTCTGATATAGGGTTTCACTGTCCCGGGAAAGTCTCTGCTAACACCCTGCAGAGCGCTGTGCCCAATATACAGAAACGTCTTGCGGTATCTCCTACAGGGAAAGTGCCAGGAGGGAAAAGTGAGGATTATGCTTAGACTTTCTCGGAACTGCTTCAAATCAACTAGATATCTTTGTGCTGTAAATCTCCCAACAGCCAAACGCAAAAGCAGCAAACATCTCGCTGTATGTCCCACATCCAAAGTGCCAAGAGAGTAATGTAGAGCTTGCTCTCCCTGTCTTTGAGTACTGTTTGCACTGTCCCGATTACCTCTTTGCTAACATTCTCTTCAGAGCTGCAGTGAAACCAGGAACCACGTGGAGAAGGCACCCACACTGAAAGTGCCTGGAGGGAATTGTGGAGCTTGTTCTCAGTGTCTCTGAGAATTGCTCTGATTATCTGTGTGACCTCTTTGCTAAGACTCTCCAGAGAGCCGTCCTGAAAACCAACACACGTCTTGACATATCTCCCACATTGATCGCAGTGTCTCCAGAAACGGCATTCAAGGAGCCAGGAACTTTTCTCCCTACACTGTCCATTGAGTTGTCCTCAAAACCAATATACATCCTGCTATATCTCCCACACGGAAAGTGCCAGGAGGGAAAAGTGAGGATTATGCTTAGACTTTCTCGGAACTGCTTCAAATCAACTAGATATCTTTGTGCTGTAAATCTCCCAACAGCCAAACGCAAAAGCAGCAAACATCTCGCTGTATGTCCCACATCCAAAGTGCCAAGAGAGTAATGTAGAGCTTGCTCTCCCTGTCTTTGAGTACTGTTTGCACTGTCCCGATTACCTCTTTGCTAACATTCTCTTCAGAGCTGCAGTGAAACCAGGAACCACGTGGAGAAGGCACCCACACTGAAAGTGCCTGGAGGGAACATTGGGGCTTCTTCTCAGTGTCTCTGATATAGGGTTTCACTGTCCCGGGAAAGTCTCTGCTAACACCCTGCACAGCGCTGTGCCCAATATACAGAAACGTCTTGCGGTATCTCCTACAGGGAAAGTGCCAGGAGGGAAAAGTGAGGATTATGTTTAGACTTTCTCGGAACTGCTTCAAATCAACTAGATATCTTTGTGCTGTAAATCTCCCAACAGCCGAACGCAAAAGCAGCAAACATCTCGCTGTATGTCCCACATCCAAAGTGCCAAGAGAGAGCTTGCTCTCCCTGTCTTTGAGTACTGTTTGCACTGTCCCGATTACCTCTTTGCTAACATTCTCTTCAGAGCTGCAGTGAAAACAGGAACCACGTGGAGAAGGCACCCACACTGAAAGTGCCTGGAGGGAACATTGGGGCTTCTTCTCAGTGTCTGATATAGGGTTTCACTGTCCCGGGAAACTCTCTGCTAACACCCTGCAGAGCGCTGTGCCCAATATACAGAAACGTCTTGCGGTATCTCCTACAGGGAAAGTGCCAGGAGGAATTGTGGAGCTTGTTCTCAGTGTCTCTGAGAATTGCTCTGGTTATCCCTGTGACCTCTTTGCTAAGACTCTCCAGAGAGCCGTCCTCAAAGCCATCTTAACATATCTCCCACATTGATCGCAGTGTCTCCAGAAACGGCATTCAAGGAGCCAGGAACTTTTCTCCCTACACTGTCCATTGAGTTGTCCTCAAAACCAATATACATCCCGCTATATCTCCCACACGGAAAGTGCCAGGAGGGAAAAGTGAGGATTATGCTTAGACTTTCTCGGAACTGCTTCAAATCAACTAGATATCTTTGTGCTGTAAATCTCCCAACAGCCAAACGCAAAAGCAGCAAACATCTCGCTGTATGTCCCACATCCAAAGTGCCAAGAGAGTAATGTAGAGCTTGCTCTCCCTGTCTTTGAGTACTATTTGCACTGTCCCGATTACCTCTTTGCTAACATTCTCTTCAGAGCTGCAGTGAAACCAGGAACCACGTGGAGAAGGCACCCACACTGAAAGTGCCTGGAGGGAACATTGGGGCTTCTTCTCAGTGTCTCTGACATAGGGTTTCACTGTCCCGGGAAAGTCTCTGCTAACACCCTGCAGAGCGCTGTGCCCAATATACAGAAACGTCTTGCGGTATCTCCTACAGGGAAAGTGCCAGGAGGGAAAAGTGAGGATTATGTTTAGACTTTCTCGGAACTGCTTCAAATCAACTAGATATCTTTGTGCTGTAAATCTCCCAACAGCCAAACGCAAAAGCAGCAAACATCTCGCTGTATGTCCCACATCCAAAGTGCCAAGAGAGTAATGTAGAGCTTGCTCTCCCTGTCTTTGAGTACTGTTTGCACTGTCCCGATTACCTCTTCGCTAACATTCTCTTCAGAGCTGCAGTGAAACCAGGAACCACGTGGAGAAGGCACCCACACTGAAAGTGCCTGGAGGGAATTGTGGAGCTTGTTCTCAGTGTCTCTGAGAATTGCTCTGATTATCTGTGTGACCTCTTTGCTAAGACTCTCCAGAGAGCCGTCCTGAAAACCAACACACGTCTTGACATATCTCCCACATTGATCGCAGTGTCTCCAGAAACGGCATTCAAGGAGCCAGGAACTTTTCTCCCTACACTGTCCATTGAGTTGTCCTCAAAACCAATATACATCCTGCTATATCTCCCACACGGAAAGTGCCAGGAGGGAAAAGTGAGGATTATGCTTAGACTTTCTCGGAACTGCTTCAAATCAACTAGATATCTTTGTGCTGTAAATCTCCCAACAGCCAAACGCAAAAGCAGCAAACATCTCGCTGTATGTCCCACATCCAAAGTGCCAAGAGAGTAATGTAGAGCTTGCTCTCCCTGTCTTTGAGTACTGTTTGCACTGTCCCGATTACCTCTTTGCTAACATTCTCTTCAGAGCTGCAGTGAAACCAGGAACCACGTGGAGAAGGCACCCACACTGAAAGTGCCTGGAGGGAACATTGGGGCTTCTTCTCAGTGTCTCTGATATAGGGTTTCACTGTCCCGGGAAAGTCTCTGCTAACACCCTGCACAGCGCTGTGCCCAATATACAGAAACGTCTTGCAGTATCTCCTACAGGGAAAGTGCCAGGAGGGAAAAGTGAGGATTATGTTTAGACTTTCTCGGAACTGCTTCAAATCAACTAGATATCTTTGTGCTGTAAATCTCCCAACAGCCGAACGCAAAAGCAGCAAACATCTCGCTGTATGTCCCACATCCAAAGTGCCAAGAGAGAGCTTGCTCTCCCTGTCTTTGAGTACTGTTTGCACTGTCCCGATTACCTCTTTGCTAACATTCTCTTCAGAGCTGCAGTGAAAACAGGAACCACGTGGAGAAGGCACCCACACTGAAAGTGCCTGGAGGGAACATTGGGGCTTCTTCTCAGTGTCTGATATAGGGTTTCACTGTCCCGGGAAAGTCTCTGCTAACACCCTGCAGAGCGCTGTGCCCAATATACAGAAACGTCTTGCGGTATCTCCTACAGGGAAAGTGCCAGGAGGAATTGTGGAGCTTGTTCTCAGTGTCTCTGAGAATTGCTCTGGTTATCCCTGTGACCTCTTTGCTAAGACTCTCCAGAGAGCCGTCCTCAAAGCCATCTTAACATATCTCCCACATTGATCGCAGTGTCTCCAGAAACGGCATTCAAGGAGCCAGGAACTTTTCTCCCTACACTGTCCATTGAGTTGTCCTCAAAACCAATATACATCCTGCTATATCTCCCACACGGAAAGTGCCAGGAGGGAAAAGTGAGGATTATGCTTAGACTTTCTCGGAACTGCTTCAAATCAACTAGATATCTTTGTGCTGTAAATCTCCCAACAGCCAAATGCAAAAGCAGCAAACATCTCGCTTTATGTCCCACATCCAAAGTGCCAAGAGAGTAATGTAGAGCTTGCTCTCCCTGTCTTTGAGTACTGTTTGCACTGTCCCGATTACCTCTTTGCTAACATTCTCTTCAGAGCTGCAGTGAAACCAGGAACCACGTGGAGAAGGCACCCACACTGAAAGTGCCTGGAGGGAACATTGGGGCTTCTTCTCAGTGTCTCTGACATAGGGTTTCACTGTCCCGGGAAAGTCTCTGCTAACACCCTGCAGAGCGATGTGCCCAATATACAGAAACGTCTTGCGGTATCCCCTACAGGGAAAGTGCCAGGAGGGAAAAGTGAGGATTATGCTTAGACTTTCTCGGAACTGCTTCAAATCAACTAGATATCTTTGTGCTGTAAATCTCCCAACAGCCAAACGCAAAAGCAGCAAACATCTCGCTGTATGTCCCACATCCAAAGTGCCAAGAGAGTAATGTAGAGCTTGCTCTCCCTGTCTTTGAGTACTGTTTGCACTGTCCCGATTACCTCTTTGCTAACATTCTCTTCAGAGCTGCAGTGAAACCAGGAACCACGTGGAGAAGGCACCCACACTGAAAGTGCCTGCAGGGAACATTGGGGCTTCTTCTCAGTGTCTCTGATATAGGGTTTCACTGTCCCGGGAAAGTCTCTGCTAACACCCTGCAGAGCGCTGTGCCCAATATACAGAAACGTCTTGCGGTATCTCCTACAGGGAAAGTGCCAGGAGGGAAAAGTGAGGATTATGCTTAGACTTTCTCGGAACTGCTTCAAATCAACTAGATATCTTTGTGCTGTAAATCTCCCAACAGCCAAACGCAAAAGCAGCAAACATCTCGCTGTATGTCCCACATCCAAAGTGCCAAGAGAGTAATGTAGAGCTTGCTCTCCCTGTCTTTGAGTACTGTTTGCACTGTCCCGATTACCTCTTTGCTAACATTCTCTTCAGAGCTGCAGTGAAACCAGGAACCACGTGGAGAAGGCACCCACACTGAAAGTGCCTGGAGGGAATTGTGGAGCTTGTTCTCAGTGTCTCTGAGAATTGCTCTGATTATCTGTGTGACCTCTTTGCTAAGACTCTCCAGAGAGCCGTCCTGAAAACCAACACACGTCTTGACATATCTCCCACATTGATCGCAGTGTCTCCAGAAACGGCATTCAAGGAGCCAGGAACTTTTCTCCCTACACTGTCCATTGAGTTGTCCTCAAAACCAATATACATCCTGCTATATCTCCCACACGGAAAGTGCCAGGAGGGAAAAGTGAGGATTATGCTTAGACTTTCTCGGAACTGCTTCAAATCAACTAGATATCTTTGTGCTGTAAATCTCCCAACAGCCAAACGCAAAAGCAGCAAACATCTCGCTGTATGTCCCACATCCAAAGTGCCAAGAGAGTAATGTAGAGCTTGCTCTCCCTGTCTTTGAGTACTGTTTGCACTGTCCCGATTACCTCTTTGCTAACATTCTCTTCAGAGCTGCAGTGAAACCAGGAACCACGTGGAGAAGGCACCCACACTGAAAGTGCCTGGAGGGAACATTGGGGCTTCTTCTCAGTGTCTCTGATATAGGGTTTCACTGTCCCGGGAAAGTCTCTGCTAACACCCTGCACAGCGCTGTGCCCAATATACAGAAACGTCTTGCGGTATCTCCTACAGGGAAAGTGCCAGGAGGGAAAAGTGAGGATTATGTTTAGACTTTCTCGGAACTGCTTCAAATCAACTAGATATCTTTGTGCTGTAAATCTCCCAACAGCCGAACGCAAAAGCAGCAAACATCTCGCTGTATGTCCCACATCCAAAGTGCCAAGAGAGAGCTTGCTCTCCCTGTCTTTGAGTACTGTTTGCACTGTCCCGATTACCTCTTTGCTAACATTCTCTTCAGAGCTGCAGTGAAACCAGGAACCACGTGGAGAAGGCACCCACACTGAAAGTGCCTGGAGGGAACATTGGGGCTTCTTCTCAGTGTCTGATATAGGGTTTCACTGTCCCGGGAAACTCTCTGCTAACACCCTGCAGAGCGCTGTGCCCAATATACAGAAACGTCTTGCGGTATCTCCTACAGGGAAAGTGCCAGGAGGAATTGTGGAGCTTGTTCTCAGTGTCTCTGAGAATTGCTCTGGTTATCCCTGTGACCTCTTTGCTAAGACTCTCCAGAGAGCCGTCCTCAAAACCATCTTAACATATCTCCCACATTGATCGCAGTGTCTCCAGAAACGGCATTCAAGGAGCCAGGAACTTTTCTCCCTACACTGTCCATTGAGTTGTCCTCAAAACCAATATACATCCCGCTATATCTCCCACACGGAAAGTGCCAGGAGGGAAAAGTGAGGATTATGCTTAGACTTTCTCGGAACTGCTTCAAATCAACTAGATATCTTTGTGCTGTAAATCTCCCAACAGCCAAACGCAAAAGCAGCAAACATCTCGCTGTATGTCCCACATCCAAAGTGCCAAGAGAGTAATGTAGAGCTTGCTCTCCCTGTCTTTGAGTACTGTTTGCACTGTCCCGATTACCTCTTTGCTAACATTCTCTTCAGAGCTGCAGTGAAACCAGGAACCACGTGGAGAAGGCACCCACACTGAAAGTGCCTGGAGGGAACATTGGGGCTTCTTCTCAGTGTCTCTGACATAGGGTTTCACTGTCCCGGGAAACTCTCTGCTAACACCCTGCAGAGCGCTGTGCCCAATATACAGAAACGTCTTGCGGTATCTCCTACAGGGAAAGTGCCAGGAGGGAAAAGTGAGGATTATGTTTAGACTTTCTCGGAACTGCTTCAAATCAACTAGATATCTTTGTGCTGTAAATCTCCCAACAGCCAAACGCAAAAGCAGCAAACATCTCGCTGTATGTCCCACATCCAAAGTGCCAAGAGAGTAATGTAGAGCTTGCTCTCCCTGTCTTTGAGTACTGTTTGCACTGTCCCGATTACCTCTTTGCTAACATTCTCTTCAGAGCTGCAGTGAAACCAGGAACCACGTGGAGAAGGCACCCACACTGAAAGTGCCTGGAGGGAATTGTGGAGCTTGTTCTCAGTGTCTCTGAGAATTGCTCTGATTATCTGTGTGACCTCTTTGCTAAGACTCTCCAGAGAGCCGTCCTGAAAACCAACACACGTCTTGACATATCTCCCACATTGATCGCAGTGTCTCCAGAAACGGCATTCAAGGAGCCAGGAACTTTTCTCCCTACACTGTCCATTGAGTTGTCCTCAAAACCAATATACATCCTGCTATATCTCCCACACGGAAAGTGCCAGGAGGGAAAAGTGAGGATTATGCTTAGACTTTCTCGGAACTGCTTCAAATCAACTAGATATCTTTGTGCTGTAAATCTCCCAACAGCCAAACGCAAAAGCAGCAAACATCTCGCTGTATGTCCCACATCCAAAGTGCCAAGAGAGTAATGTAGAGCTTGCTCTCCCTGTCTTTGAGTACTGTTTGCACTGTCCCGATTACCTCTTTGCTAACATTCTCTTCAGAGCTGCAGTGAAACCAGGAACCACGTGGAGAAGGCACCCACACTGAAAGTGCCTGGAGGGAACATTGGGGCTTCTTCTCAGTGTCTCTGATATAGGGTTTCACTGTCCCGGGAAAGTCTCTGCTAACACCCTGCACAGCGCTGTGCCCAATATACAGAAACGTCTTGCGGTATCTCCTACAGGGAAAGTGCCAGGAGGGAAAAGTGAGGATTATGTTTAGACTTTCTCGGAACTGCTTCAAATCAACTAGATATCTTTGTGCTGTAAATCTCCCAACAGCCGAACGCAAAAGCAGCAAACATCTCGCTGTATGTCCCACATCCAAAGTGCCAAGAGAGAGCTTGCTCTCCCTGTCTTTGAGTACTGTTTGCACTGTCCCGATTACCTCTTTGCTAACATTCTCTTCAGAGCTGCAGTGAAAACAGGAACCACGTGGAGAAGGCACCCACACTGAAAGTGCCTGGAGGGAACATTGGGGCTTCTTCTCAGTGTCTGATATAGGGTTTCACTGTCCCGGGAAACTCTCTGCTAACACCCTGCAGAGCGCTGTGCCCAATATACAGAAACGTCTTGCGGTATCTCCTACAGGGAAAGTGCCAGGAGGAATTGTGGAGCTTGTTCTCAGTGTCTCTGAGAATTGCTCTGGTTATCCCTGTGACCTCTTTGCTAAGACTCTCCAGAGAGCCGTCCTCAAAACCATCTTAACATATCTCCCACATTGATCGCAGTGTCTCCAGAAACGGCATTCAAGGAGCCAGGAACTTTTCTCCCTACACTGTCCATTGAGTTGTCCTCAAAACCAATATACATCCCGCTATATCTCCCACACGGAAAGTGCCAGGAGGGAAAAGTGAGGATTATGCTTAGACTTTCTCGGAACTGCTTCAAATCAACTAGATATCTTTGTGCTGTAAATCTCCCAACAGCCAAACGCAAAAGCAGCAAACATCTCGCTGTATGTCCCACATCCAAAGTGCCAAGAGAGTAATGTAGAGCTTGCTCTCCCTGTCTTTGAGTACTGTTTGCACTGTCCCGATTACCTCTTTGCTAACATTCTCTTCAGAGCTGCAGTGAAACCAGGAACCACGTGGAGAAGGCACCCACACTGAAAGTGCCTGGAGGGAACATTGGGGCTTCTTCTCAGTGTCTCTGACATAGGGTTTCACTGTCCCGGGAAAGTCTCTGCTAACACCCTGCAGAGCGCTGTGCCCAATATACAGAAACGTCTTGCGGTATCTCCTACAGGGAAAGTGCCAGGAGGGAAAAGTGAGGATTATGTTTAGACTTTCTCGGAACTGCTTCAAATCAACTAGATATCTTTGTGCTGTAAATCTCCCAACAGCCAAATGTAAAAGCAGCAAACATCTCGCTGTATGTCCCACATCCAAAGTGCCAAGAGAGAGCTTGCTCTCCCTGTCTTTGAGTACTGTTTGCACTGTCCCGATTACCTCTTTGCTAACATTCTCTTCAGAGCTGCAGTGAAACCAGGAACCACGTGGAGAAGGCACCCACACTGAAAGTGCCTGGAAGGAACGTTGGGGCTTCTTCTCAGTGTCTCTGATATAGGGTTTCACTGTCCCGGGAAAGTCTCTGCTAACACCCTGCAGAGCGCTGTGCCCAATATACAGAAACGTCTTGCGGTATCCCCTACAGGGAAAGTGCCAGGAGGGAAAAGTGAGGATTATGCTTAGACTTTCTCGGAACTGCTTCAAATCAACTAGATATCTTTGTGCTGTAAATCTCCCAACAGCCAAACACAAAAGCAGCAAACATCTCGCTGTATGTCCCACATCCAAAGTGCCAAGAGAGAGCTTGCTCTCCCTGTCTTTGAGTACTGTTTGCACTGTCCCGATTACCTCTTTGCTAACATTCTCTTCAGAGCTGCAGTGAAACCAGGAACCACGTGGAGAAGGCACCCACACTGAAAGTGCCTGGAGGGAACATTGGGGCTTCTTCTCAGTGTCTCTGACATAGGGTTTCACTGTCCCGGGAAACTCTCTGCTAACACCCTGCAGAGCGCTGTGCCCAATATACAGAAACGTCTTGCGGTATCTCCTACAGGGAAAGTGCCAGGAGGGAAAAGTGAGGATTATGTTTAGACTTTCTCGGAACTGCTTCAAATCAACTAGATATCTTTGTGCTGTAAATCTCCCAACAGCCAAATGTAAAAGCAGCAAACATCTCGCTGTATGTCCCACATCCAAAGTGCCAAGAGAGAGCTTGCTCTCCCTGTCTTTGAGTACTGTTTGCACTGTCCCGATTACCTCTTTGCTAACATTCTCTTCAGAGCTGCAGTGAAACCAGGAACCACGTGGAGAAGGCACCCACACTGAAAGTGCCTGGAAGGAACGTTGGGGCTTCTTCTCAGTGTCTCTGATATAGGGTTTCACTGTCCCGGGAAAGTCTCTGCTAACACCCTGCACAGCGCTGTGCCCAATATACAGAAACGTCTTGCGGTATCCCCTACAGGGAAAGTGCCAGGAGGGAAAAGTGAGGATTATGCTTAGACTTTCTCGGAACTGCTTCAAATCAACTAGATATCTTTGTGCTGTAAATCTCCCAACAGCCAAACGCAAAAGCAGCAAACATCTCGCTGTATGTCCCACATCCAAAGTGCCAAGAGAGTAATGTAGAGCTTGCTCTCCCTGTCTTTGAGTACTGTTTGCACTGTCCCGATTACCTCTTTGCTAACATTCTCTTCAGAGCTGCAGTGAAACCAGGAACCACGTGGAGAAGGCACCCACACTGAAAGTGCCTGGAGGGAACATTGGGGCTTCTTCTCAGTGTCTCTGATATAGGGTTTCACTGTCCCGGGAAAGTCTCTGCTAACACCCTGCAGAGCGCTGTGCCCAATATACAGAAACGTCTTGCGGTATCTCCTACAGGGAAAGTGCCAGGAGGGAAAAGTGAGGATTATGTTTAGACTTTCTCGGAACTGCTTCAAATCAACTAGATATCTTTGTGCTGTAAATCTCCCAACAGCCAAATGTAAAAGCAGCAAACATCTCGCTGTATGTCCCACATCCAAAGTGCCAAGAGAGAGCTTGCTCTCCCTGTCTTTGAGTACTGTTTACACTGTCCCGATTACCTCTTTGCTAACATTCTCTTCAGAGCTGCAGTGAAACCAGGAACCACGTGGAGAAGGCACCCACACTGAAAGTGCCTGGAGGGAACATTGGGGCTTCTTCTCAGTGTCTCTGACATAGGGTTTCACTGTCCCGGGAAACTCTCTGCTAACACCCTGCAGAGCGCTGTGCCCAACATACAGAAACTTCTTGCGGTATCTCCTACAGGGAAAGTGCCAGGAGGGAAAAGTGAGGATTATGTTTAGACTTTCTCAGAACTGCTTCAAATCAACTAGATATCTTTGTGCTGTAAATCTCCCAACAGCCAAATGTAAAAGCAGCAAACATCTCGCTGTATGTCCCACATCCAAAGTGCCAAGAGAGAGCTTGCTCTCCCTGTCTTTGAGTACTGTTTGCACTGTCCCGATTACCTCTTTGCTAACATTCTCTTCAGAGCTGCAGTGAAACCAGGAACCACGTGGAGAAGGCACCCACACTGAAAGTGCCTGGAGGGAATTGTGGAGCTTGTTCTCAGTGTCTCTGAGAATTGCTCTGATTATCTGTGTGACCTCTTTGCTAAGACTCTCCAGAGTGCCTTCTTCAAAACCAACACACGTCTTGACATATCTCCCACATTGATCGCAGTGTCTCCAGAAACGGCATTCAAGGAGCCAGGAACTTTTCTCCCTACACTGTCCATTGAGTTGTCCTCAAAACCAATATACATCCTGCTATATCTCCCACACGGAAAGTGCCAGGAGGGAAAAGTGAGGATTATGTTTAGACTTTCTCGGAACTGCTTCAAATCAACTAGATATCTTTGTGCTGTAAATCTCCCAACAGCCAAATGCAAAAGCAGCAAACATCTCGCTTTATGTCCCACATCCAAAGTGCCAAGAGAGTAATGTAGAGCTTGCTCTCCCTGTCTTTGAGTACTGTTTGCACTGTCCCGATTACCTCTTTGCTAACATTCTCTTCAGAGCTGCAGTGAAACCAGGAACCACGTGGAGAAGGCACCCACACTGAAAGTGCCTGGAGGGAATTGTGGAGCTTGTTCTCAGTGTCTCTGAGAATTGCTCTGGTTATCCCTGTGACCTCTTTGCTAAGACTCTCCAGAGAGCCGTCCTCAAAATCAACACACGTCTTGACATATCTCCCACATTGATCGCAGTGTCTCCAGAAACGGCATTCAAGGAGCCAGGAACTTTTTTCCCTACACTGTCCATTGAGTTGTCCTCAAAACCAATATACATCCCGCTATATCTCCCACACGGAAAGTGCCAGGAGGGAAAAGTGAGGATTATGCTTAGACTTTCTCGGAACTGCTTCAAATCAACTAGATATCTTTGTGCTGTAAATCTCCCAACAGCCAAACGCAAAAGCAGCAAACATCTCGCTGTATCTCCCACATCCAAAGTGCCAAGAGAGTAATGTAGAGCTTGCTCTCCCTGTCTTTGAGTACTGTTTGCACTGTCCCGATTACCTCTTTGCTAACATTCTCTTCAGAGCTGCAGTGAAACCAGGAACCACGTGGAGAAGGCACCCACACTGAAAGTGCCTGGAGGGAACATTGGGGCTTCTTCTCAGTGTCTCTGACATAGGGTTTCACTGTCCCGGGAAAGTCTCTGCTAACACCCTGCAGAGCGCTGTGCCCAATATACAGAAACGTCTTGCGGTATCTCCTACAGGGAAAGTGCCAGCAGGGAAAAGTGAGGATTATGTTTAGACTTTCTCGGAACTGCTTCAAATCAACTAGATATCTTTGTGCTGTAAATCTCCCAACAGCCAAATGTAAAAGCAGCAAACATCTCGCTTTATGTCCCACATCCAAAGTGCCAAGAGAGAGCTTGCTCTCCCTGTCTTTGAGTACTGTTTACACTGTCCCGATTACCTCTTTGCTAACATTCTCTTCAGAGCTGCAGTGAAACCAGGAACCACTTGGAGAAGGCACCCACACTGAAAGTGCCTGGAGGGAACACTGGGGCTTCTTCTCAGTGTCTCTGACATAGGGTTTCACTGTCCCGGGAAAGTCTCTGCTAACACCCTGCAGAGCGATGTGCCCAATATACAGAAACGTCTTGCGGTATCCCCTACAGGGAAAGTGCCAGGAGGGAAAAGTGAGGATTATGCTAAGACTTTCTCGGAACTGCTTCAAATCAACTAGATATCTTTGTGCTGTAAATCTCCCAACAGCCAAACGCAAAAGCAGCAAACATCTCGCTGTATGTCCCACATCCAAAGTGCCAAGAGAGTAATGTAGAGCTTGCTCTCCCTCTCTTTGAGTACCGTTTGCACTGTCCCGATTACCTCTTTGCTAACATTCTCTTCAGAGCTGCAGTGAAACCAGGAACCACGAGGAGAAGGCACCCACACTGAAAGTGCCTGCAGGGAACATTGGGGCTTCTTCTCAGTGTCTCTGATATAGGGTTTCACTGTCCCGGGAAAGTCTCTGCTAACACCCTGCAGAGCGCTGTGCCCAATATACAGAAACGTCTTGCGGTATCTCCTACAGGGAAAGTGCCAGGAGGGAAAAGTGAGGATTATGCTTAGACTTTCTAGGAACTGCTTCAAATCAACTAGATATCTTTGTGCTGTAAATCTCCCAACAGCCAAACACAAAAGCAGCAAACATCTCGCTTTATGTCCCACATCCAAAGTGCCAAGAGAGTAATGTAGAGCTTGCTCTCCCTGTCTTTGAGTACTGTTTGCACTGTCCCGATTACCTCTTTGCTAACATTCTCTTCAGAGCTGCAGTGAAACCAGGAACCACGTGGAGAAGGCACCCACACTGAAAGTGCCTGGAGGGAATTGTGGAGCTTGTTCTCAGTGTCTCTGAGAATTGCTCTGATTATCTGTGTGCTCTGATTATCTAAGACTCTCCAGAGAGCCGTCCTCAAAACCAACACACGTCTTGACATATCTCCCACACTGATCGCAGTGTCTCCAGAAACGGCATTCAAGGAGCCAGGAACTTTTTTCCCTACACTGTCCATTGAGTTGTCCTCAAAACCAATATACATCCTGCTATATCTCCCACACGGAAAGGGCCAGGAGGGAAAAGTGAGGATTATGTTTAGACTTTCTCGGAACTGCTTCAAATCAACTAGATATCTTTGTGCTGTAAATCTCCCAACAGCCAAATGCAAAAGCAGCAAACATCTCGCTTTATGTCCCACATCCAAAGTGCCAAGAGAGTAATGTAGAGCTTGCTCTCCCTGTCTTTGAGTACTGTTTGCACTGTCCCGATTACCTCTTTGCTAACATTCTCTTCAGAGCTGCAGTGAAACCAGGAACCACGTGGAGAAGGCACCCACACTGAAAGTGCCTGGAGGGAACATTGGGGCTTCTTCTCAGTGTCTCTGACATAGGGTTTCACTGTCCCGGGAAAGTCTCTGCTAACACCCTGCAGAGCGCTGTGTCCAATATACAGAAACGTCTTGCGGTATCTCCTACAGGGAAAGTGCCAGGAGGGAAAAGTGAGGATTATGTTTAGACTTTCTCGGAACTGCTTCAAATCAACTAGATATCTTTGTGCTGTAAATCTCCCAACAGCCAAATGTAAAAGCAGCAAACATCTCGCTGTATGTCCCACATCCAAAGTGCCAAGAGAGAGCTTGCTCTCCCTGTCTTTGAGTACTGTTTGCACTGTCCCGATTACCTCTTTGCTAACATTCTCTTCAGAGCTGCAGTGAAACCAGGAACCACGTGGAGAAGGCACCCACACTGAAAGTGCCTGGAAGGAACGTTGGGGCTTCTTCTCAGTGTCTCTGATATAGGGTTTCACTGTCCCGGGAAAGTCTCTGCTAACACCCTGCAGAGCGCTGTGCCCAATATACAGAAACGTCTTGCGGTATCCCCTACAGGGAAAGTGCCAGGAGGGAAAAGTGAGGATTATGCTTAGACTTTCTCGGAACTGCTTCAAATCAACTAGATATCTTTGTGCTGTAAATCTCCCAACAGCCAAACACAAAAGCAGCAAACATCTCGCTGTATGTCCCACATCCAAAGTGCCAAGAGAGAGCTTGCTCTCCCTGTCTTTGAGTACTGTTTGCACTGTCCCGATTACCTCTTTGCTAACATTCTCTTCAGAGCTGCAGTGAAACCAGGAACCACGTGGAGAAGGCACCCACACTGAAAGTGCCTGGAGGGAACATTGGGGCTTCTTCTCAGTGTCTCTGACATAGGGTTTCACTGTCCCGGGAAACTCTCTGCTAACACCCTGCAGAGCGCTGTGCCCAATATACAGAAACGTCTTGCGGTATCTCCTACAGGGAAAGTGCCAGGAGGGAAAAGTGAGGATTATGTTTAGACTTTCTCGGAACTGCTTCAAATCAACTAGATATCTTTGTGCTGTAAATCTCCCAACAGCCAAATGTAAAAGCAGCAAACATCTCGCTGTATGTCCCACATCCAAAGTGCCAAGAGAGAGCTTGCTCTCCCTGTCTTTGAGTACTGTTTGCACTGTCCCGATTACCTCTTTGCTAACATTCTCTTCAGAGCTGCAGTGAAACCAGGAACCACGTGGAGAAGGCACCCACACTGAAAGTGCCTGGAAGGAACGTTGGGGCTTCTTCTCAGTGTCTCTGATATAGGGTTTCACTGTCCCGGGAAAGTCTCTGCTAACACCCTGCACAGCGCTGTGCCCAATATACAGAAACGTCTTGCGGTATCCCCTACAGGGAAAGTGCCAGGAGGGAAAAGTGAGGATTATGCTTAGACTTTCTCGGAACTGCTTCAAATCAACTAGATATCTTTGTGCTGTAAATCTCCCAACAGCCAAACGCAAAAGCAGCAAACATCTCGCTGTATGTCCCACATCCAAAGTGCCAAGAGAGTAATGTAGAGCTTGCTCTCCCTGTCTTTGAGTACTGTTTGCACTGTCCCGATTACCTCTTTGCTAACATTCTCTTCAGAGCTGCAGTGAAACCAGGAACCACGTGGAGAAGGCACCCACACTGAAAGTGCCTGGAGGGAACATTGGGGCTTCTTCTCAGTGTCTCTGATATAGGGTTTCACTGTCCCGGGAAAGTCTCTGCTAACACCCTGCACAGCGCTGTGCCCAATATACAGAAACGTCTTGCGGTATCTCCTACAGGGAAAGTGCCAGGAGGGAAAAGTGAGGATTATGTTTAGACTTTCTCGGAACTGCTTCAAATCAACTAGATATCTTTGTGCTGTAAATCTCCCAACAGCCAAATGTAAAAGCAGCAAACATCTCGCTGTATGTCCCACATCCAAAGTGCCAAGAGAGAGCTTGCTCTCCCTGTCTTTGAGTACTGTTTACACTGTCCCGATTACCTCTTTGCTAACATTCTCTTCAGAGCTGCAGTGAAACCAGGAACCACGTGGAGAAGGCACCCACACTGAAAGTGCCTGGAGGGAACATTGGGGCTTCTTCTCAGTGTCTCTGACATAGGGTTTCACTGTCCCGGGAAAGTCTCTGCTAACACCCTGCAGAGCGATGTGCCCAATATACAGAAACGTCTTGCGGTATCCCCTACAGGGAAAGTGCCAGGAGGGAAAAGTGAGGATTATGCTAAGACTTTCTCGGAACTGCTTCAAATCAACTAGATATCTTTGTGCTGTAAATCTCCCAACAGCCAAACGCAAAAGCAGCAAACATCTCGCTGTATGTCCCACATCCAAAGTGCCAAGAGAGTAATGTAGAGCTTGCTCTCCCTGTCTTTGAGTACTGTTTGCACTGTCCCGATTACCTCTTTGCTAACATTCTCTTCAGAGCTGCAGTGAAACCAGGAACCACGTGGAGAAGGCACCCACACTGAAGGTGCCTGCAGGGAACATTGGGGCTTCTTCTCAGTGTCGCTGATATAGGGTTTCACTGTCCCGGGAAAGTCTCTGCTAACACCCTGCAGAGCGCTGTGCCCAATATACAGAAACGTCTTGCGGTATCTCCTACAGGGAAAGTGCCAGGAGGGAAAAGTGAGGATTATGCTTAGACTTTCTCGGAACTGCTTCAAATCAACTAGATATCTTTGTGCTGTAAATCTCCCAACAGCCAAACGCAAAAGCAGCAAACATCTCGCTGTATGTCCCACATCCAAAGTGCCAAGAGAGTAATGTAGAGCTTGCTCTCCCTGTCTTTGAGTACTGTTTGCACTGTCCCGATTACCTCTTTGCTAACATTCTCTTCAGAGCTGCAGTGAAACCAGGAACCACGTGGAGAAGGCACCCACACTGAAAGTGCCTGCAGGGAACATTGGGGCTTCTTCTCAGTGTCTCTGACATAGGGTTTCACTGTCCCGGGAAACTCTCTGCTAACACCCTGCAGAGCGCTGTGCCCAACATACAGAAACTTCTTGCGGTATCTCCTACAGGGAAAGTGCCAGGAGGGAAAAGTGAGGATTATGTTTAGACTTTCTCAGAACTGCTTCAAATCAACTAGATATCTTTGTGCTGTAAATCTCCCAACAGCCAAATGTAAAAGCAGCAAACATCTCGCTGTATGTCCCACATCCAAAGTGCCAAGAGAGAGCTTGCTCTCCCTGTCTTTGAGTACTGTTTGCACTGTCCCGATTACCTCTTTGCTAACATTCTCTTCAGAGCTGCAGTGAAACCAGGAACCACGTGGAGAAGGCACCCACACTGAAAGTGCCTGGAGGGAATTGTGGAGCTTGTTCTCAGTGTCTCTGAGAATTGCTCTGATTATCTGTGTGACCTCTTTGCTAAGACTCTCCAGAGTGCCTTCTTCAAAACCAACACACGTCTTGACATATCTCCCACATTGATCGCAGTGTCTCCAGAAACGGCATTCAAGGAGCCAGGAACTTTTCTCCCTACACTGTCCATTGAGTTGTCCTCAAAACCAATATACATCCTGCTATATCTCCCACACGGAAAGTGCCAGGAGGGAAAAGTGAGGATTATGTTTAGACTTTCTCGGAACTGCTTCAAATCAACTAGATATCTTTGTGCTGTAAATCTCCCAACAGCCAAATGCAAAAGCAGCAAACATCTCGCTTTATGTCCCACATCCAAAGTGCCAAGAGAGTAATGTAGAGCTTGCTCTCCCTGTCTTTGAGTACTGTTTGCACTGTCCCGATTACCTCTTTGCTAACATTCTCTTCAGAGCTGCAGTGAAACCAGGAACCACGTGGAGAAGGCACCCACACTGAAAGTGCCTGGAGGGAATTGTGGAGCTTGTTCTCAGTGTCTCTGAGAATTGCTCTGGTTATCCCTGTGACCTCTTTGCTAAGACTCTCCAGAGAGCCGTCCTCAAAATCAACACACGTCTTGAGATATCTCCCACATTGATCGCAGTGTCTCCAGAAACGGCATTCAAGGAGCCAGGAACTTTTTTCCCTACACTGTCCATTGAGTTGTCCTCAAAACCAATATAAATCCTGCTATATCTCCCACACGGAAAGTGCCAGGAGGGAAAAGTGAGGATTATGCTTAGACTTTCTCGGAACTGCTTCAAATCAACTAGATATCTTTGTGCTGTAAATCTCCCAACAGCCAAACGCAAAAGCAGCAAACATCTCGCTGTATCTCCCACATCCAAAGTGCCAAGAGAGTAATGTAGAGCTTGCTCTCCCTGTCTTTGAGTACTGTTTGCACTGTCCCGATTACCTCTTTGCTAACATTCTCTTCAGAGCTGCAGTGAAACCAGGAACCACGTGGAGAAGGCACCCACACTGAAAGTGCCTGGAGGGAACATTGGGGCTTCTTCTCAGTGTCTCTGACATAGGGTTTCACTGTCCCGGGAAAGTCTCTGCTAACACCCTGCAGAGCGCTGTGCCCAATATACAGAAACGTCTTGCGGTATCTCCTACAGGGAAAGTGCCAGCAGGGAAAAGTGAGGATTATGTTTAGACTTTCTCGGAACTGCTTCAAATCAACTAGATATCTTTGTGCTGTAAATCTCCCAACAGCCAAATGTAAAAGCAGCAAACATCTCGCTTTATGTCCCACATCCAAAGTGCCAAGAGAGAGCTTGCTCTCCCTGTCTTTGAGTACTGTTTACACTGTCCCGATTACCTCTTTGCTAACATTCTCTTCAGAGCTGCAGTGAAACCAGGAACCACGTGGAGAAGGCACCCACACTGAAAGTGCCTGGAGGGAACACTGGGGCTTCTTCTCAGTGTCTCTGACATAGGGTTTCACTGTCCCGGGAAAGTCTCTGCTAACACCCTGCAGAGCGATGTGCCCAATATACAGAAACGTCTTGCGGTATCCCCTACAGGGAAAGTGCCAGGAGGGAAAAGTGAGGATTATGCTAAGACTTTCTCGGAACTGCTTCAAATCAACTAGATATCTTTGTGCTGTAAATCTCCCAACAGCCAAACGCAAAAGCAGCAAACATCTCGCTGTATGTCCCACATCCAAAGTGCCAAGAGAGTAATGTAGAGCTTGCTCTCCCTCTCTTTGAGTACCGTTTGCACTGTCCCGATTACCTCTTTGCTAACATTCTCTTCAGAGCTGCAGTGAAACCAGGAACCACGAGGAGAAGGCACCCACACTGAAAGTGCCTGCAGGGAACATTGGGGCTTCTTCTCAGTGTCTCTGATATAGGGTTTCACTGTCCCGGGAAAGTCTCTGCTAACACCCTGCAGAGCGCTGTGCCCAATATACAGAAACGTCTTGCGGTATCTCCTACAGGGAAAGTGCCAGGAGGGAAAAGTGAGGATTATGCTTAGACTTTCTAGGAACTGCTTCAAATCAACTAGATATCTTTGTGCTGTAAATCTCCCAACAGCCAAACACAAAAGCAGCAAACATCTCGCTTTATGTCCCACATCCAAAGTGCCAAGAGAGTAATGTAGAGCTTGCTCTCCCTGTCTTTGAGTACTGTTTGCACTGTCCCGATTACCTCTTTGCTAACATTCTCTTCAGAGCTGCAGTGAAACCAGGAACCACGTGGAGAAGGCACCCACACTGAAAGTGCCTGGAGGGAATTGTGGAGCTTGTTCTCAGTGTCTCTGAGAATTGCTCTGATTATCTGTGTGCTCTGATTATCTAAGACTCTCCAGAGAGCCGTCCTCAAAACCAACACACGTCTTGACATATCTCCCACACTGATCGCAGTGTCTCCAGAAACGGCATTCAAGGAGCCAGGAACTTTTTTCCCTACACTGTCCATTGAGTTGTCCTCAAAACCAATATACATCCTGCTATATCTCCCACACGGAAAGGGCCAGGAGGGAAAAGTGAGGATTATGTTTAGACTTTCTCGGAACTGCTTCAAATCAACTAGATATCTTTGTGCTGTAAATCTCCCAACAGCCAAATGCAAAAGCAGCAAACATCTCGCTTTATGTCCCACATCCAAAGTGCCAAGAGAGTAATGTAGA
Organism: Chroicocephalus ridibundus; assembly: GCF_963924245.1. NCBI lineage: Eukaryota > Metazoa > Chordata > Aves > Charadriiformes > Laridae > Chroicocephalus > Chroicocephalus ridibundus. Next base: position 146,246 of record NW_026961692.1, read on the forward strand.
GCTTGCTCTCCCTGTCTTTGAGTACTGTTTGCACTGTCCCGATTACCTCTTTGCTAACATTCTCTTCAGAGCTGCAGTGAAACCAGGAACCACGTGGAGAAGGCACCCACACTGAAAGTGCCTGGAGGGAACATTGGGGCTTCTTCTCAGTGTCTCTGACATAGGGTTTCACTGTCCCGGGAAAGTCTCTGCTAACACCCTGCAGAGCGCTGTGTCCAATATACAGAAACGTCTTGCGGTATCTCCTACAGGGAAAGTGCCAGGAGGGAAAAGTGAGGATTATGTTTAGACTTTCTCGGAACTGCTTCAAATCAACTAGATATCTTTGTGCTGTAAATCTCCCAACAGCCAAATGTAAAAGCAGCAAACATCTCGCTGTATGTCCCACATCCAAAGTGCCAAGAGAGAGCTTGCTCTCCCTGTCTTTGAGTACTGTTTGCACTGTCCCGATTACCTCTTTGCTAACATTCTCTTCAGAGCTGCAGTGAAACCAGGAACCACGTGGAGAAGGCACCCACACTGAAAGTGCCTGGAAGGAACGTTGGGGCTTCTTCTCAGTGTCTCTGATATAGGGTTTCACTGTCCCGGGAAAGTCTCTGCTAACACCCTGCAGAGCGCTGTGCCCAATATACAGAAACGTCTTGCGGTATCCCCTACAGGGAAAGTGCCAGGAGGGAAAAGTGAGGATTATGCTTAGACTTTCTCGGAACTGCTTCAAATCAACTAGATATCTTTGTGCTGTAAATCTCCCAACAGCCAAACACAAAAGCAGCAAACATCTCGCTGTATGTCCCACATCCAAAGTGCCAAGAGAGAGCTTGCTCTCCCTGTCTTTGAGTACTGTTTGCACTGTCCCGATTACCTCTTTGCTAACATTCTCTTCAGAGCTGCAGTGAAACCAGGAACCACGTGGAGAAGGCACCCACACTGAAAGTGCCTGGAGGGAACATTGGGGCTTCTTCTCAGTGTCTCTGACATAGGGTTTCACTGTCCCGGGAAACTCTCTGCTAACACCCTGCAGAGCGCTGTGCCCAATATACAGAAACGTCTTGCGGTATCTCCTACAGGGAAAGTGCCAGGAGGGAAAAGTGAGGATTATGTTTAGACTTTCTCGGAACTGCTTCAAATCAACTAGATATCTTTGTGCTGTAAATCTCCCAACAGCCAAATGTAAAAGCAGCAAACATCTCGCTGTATGTCCCACATCCAAAGTGCCAAGAGAGAGCTTGCTCTCCCTGTCTTTGAGTACTGTTTGCACTGTCCCGATTACCTCTTTGCTAACATTCTCTTCAGAGCTGCAGTGAAACCAGGAACCACGTGGAGAAGGCACCCACACTGAAAGTGCCTGGAAGGAACGTTGGGGCTTCTTCTCAGTGTCTCTGATATAGGGTTTCACTGTCCCGGGAAAGTCTCTGCTAACACCCTGCACAGCGCTGTGCCCAATATACAGAAACGTCTTGCGGTATCCCCTACAGGGAAAGTGCCAGGAGGGAAAAGTGAGGATTATGCTTAGACTTTCTCGGAACTGCTTCAAATCAACTAGATATCTTTGTGCTGTAAATCTCCCAACAGCCAAACGCAAAAGCAGCAAACATCTCGCTGTATCTCCCACATCCAAAGTGCCAAGAGAGTAATGTAGAGCTTGCTCTCCCTGTCTTTGAGTACTGTTTGCACTGTCCCGATTACCTCTTTGCTAACATTCTCTTCAGAGCTGCAGTGAAACCAGGAACCACGTGGAGAAGGCACCCACACTGAAAGTGCCTGGAGGGAACATTGGGGCTTCTTCTCAGTGTCTCTGATATAGGGTTTCACTGTCCCGGGAAAGTCTCTGCTAACACCCTGCACAGCGCTGTGCCCAATATACAGAAACGTCTTGCGGTATCTCCTACAGGGAAAGTGCCAGGAGGGAAAAGTGAGGATTATGTTTAGACTTTCTCGGAACTGCTTCAAATCAACTAGATATCTTTGTGCTGTAAATCTCCCAACAGCCAAATGTAAAAGCAGCAAACATCTCGCTGTATGTCCCACATCCAAAGTGCCAAGAGAGAGCTTGCTCTCCCTGTCTTTGAGTACTGTTTACACTGTCCCGATTACCTCTTTGCTAACATTCTCTTCAGAGCTGCAGTGAAACCAGGAACCACGTGGAGAAGGCACCCACACTGAAAGTGCCTGGAGGGAACATTGGGGCTTCTTCTCAGTGTCTCTGACATAGGGTTTCACTGTCCCGGGAAAGTCTCTGCTAACACCCTGCAGAGCGATGTGCCCAATATACAGAAACGTCTTGCGGTATCCCCTACAGGGAAAGTGCCAGGAGGGAAAAGTGAGGATTATGCTAAGACTTTCTCGGAACTGCTTCAAATCAACTAGATATCTTTGTGCTGTAAATCTCCCAACAGCCAAACGCAAAAGCAGCAAACATCTCGCTGTATGTCCCACATCCAAAGTGCCAAGAGAGTAATGTAGAGCTTGCTCTCCCTGTCTTTGAGTACTGTTTGCACTGTCCCGATTACCTCTTTGCTAACATTCTCTTCAGAGCTGCAGTGAAACCAGGAACCACGTGGAGAAGGCACCCACACTGAAGGTGCCTGCAGGGAACATTGGGGCTTCTTCTCAGTGTCGCTGATATAGGGTTTCACTGTCCCGGGAAAGTCTCTGCTAACACCCTGCAGAGCGCTGTGCCCAATATACAGAAACGTCTTGCGGTATCTCCTACAGGGAAAGTGCCAGGAGGGAAAAGTGAGGATTATGCTTAGACTTTCTCGGAACTGCTTCAAATCAACTAGATATCTTTGTGCTGTAAATCTCCCAACAGCCAAACGCAAAAGCAGCAAACATCTCGCTGTATGTCCCACATCCAAAGTGCCAAGAGAGTAATGTAGAGCTTGCTCTCCCTGTCTTTGAGTACTGTTTGCACTGTCCCGATTACCTCTTTGCTAACATTCTCTTCAGAGCTGCAGTGAAACCAGGAACCACGTGGAGAAGGCACCCACACTGAAAGTGCCTGCAGGGAACATTGGGGCTTCTTCTCAGTGTCTCTGACATAGGGTTTCACTGTCCCGGGAAACTCTCTGCTAACACCCTGCAGAGCGCTGTGCCCAACATACAGAAACTTCTTGCGGTATCTCCTACAGGGAAAGTGCCAGGAGGGAAAAGTGAGGATTATGTTTAGACTTTCTCAGAACTGCTTCAAATCAACTAGATATCTTTGTGCTGTAAATCTCCCAACAGCCAAATGTAAAAGCAGCAAACATCTCGCTGTATGTCCCACATCCAAAGTGCCAAGAGAGAGCTTGCTCTCCCTGTCTTTGAGTACTGTTTGCACTGTCCCGATTACCTCTTTGCTAACATTCTCTTCAGAGCTGCAGTGAAACCAGGAACCACGTGGAGAAGGCACCCACACTGAAAGTGCCTGGAGGGAATTGTGGAGCTTGTTCTCAGTGTCTCTGAGAATTGCTCTGATTATCTGTGTGACCTCTTTGCTAAGACTCTCCAGAGTGCCTTCTTCAAAACCAACACACGTCTTGACATATCTCCCACATTGATCGCAGTGTCTCCAGAAACGGCATTCAAGGAGCCAGGAACTTTTCTCCCTACACTGTCCATTGAGTTGTCCTCAAAACCAATATACATCCTGCTATATCTCCCACACGGAAAGTGCCAGGAGGGAAAAGTGAGGATTATGTTTAGACTTTCTCGGAACTGCTTCAAATCAACTAGATATCTTTGTGCTGTAAATCTCCCAACAGCCAAATGCAAAAGCAGCAAACATCTCGCTTTATGTCCCACATCCAAAGTGCCAAGAGAGTAATGTAGAGCTTGCTCTCCCTGTCTTTGAGTACTGTTTGCACTGTCCCGATTACCTCTTTGCTAACATTCTCTTCAGAGCTGCAGTGAAACCAGGAACCACGTGGAGAAGGCACCCACACTGAAAGTGCCTGGAGGGAATTGTGGAGCTTGTTCTCAGTGTCTCTGAGAATTGCTCTGGTTATCCCTGTGACCTCTTTGCTAAGACTCTCCAGAGAGCCGTCCTCAAAATCAACACACGTCTTGAGATATCTCCCACATTGATCGCAGTGTCTCCAGAAACGGCATTCAAGGAGCCAGGAACTTTTTTCCCTACACTGTCCATTGAGTTGTCCTCAAAACCAATATAAATCCTGCTATATCTCCCACACGGAAAGTGCCAGGAGGGAAAAGTGAGGATTATGCTTAGACTTTCTCGGAACTGCTTCAAATCAACTAGATATCTTTGTGCTGTAAATCTCCCAACAGCCAAACGCAAAAGCAGCAAACATCTCGCTGTATCTCCCACATCCAAAGTGCCAAGAGAGTAATGTAGAGCTTGCTCTCCCTGTCTTTGAGTACTGTTTGCACTGTCCCGATTACCTCTTTGCTAACATTCTCTTCAGAGCTGCAGTGAAACCAGGAACCACGTGGAGAAGGCACCCACACTGAAAGTGCCTGGAGGGAACATTGGGGCTTCTTCTCAGTGTCTCTGACATAGGGTTTCACTGTCCCGGGAAAGTCTCTGCTAACACCCTGCAGAGCGCTGTGCCCAATATACAGAAACGTCTTGCGGTATCTCCTACAGGGAAAGTGCCAGCAGGGAAAAGTGAGGATTATGTTTAGACTTTCTCGGAACTGCTTCAAATCAACTAGATATCTTTGTGCTGTAAATCTCCCAACAGCCAAATGTAAAAGCAGCAAACATCTCGCTTTATGTCCCACATCCAAAGTGCCAAGAGAGAGCTTGCTCTCCCTGTCTTTGAGTACTGTTTACACTGTCCCGATTACCTCTTTGCTAACATTCTCTTCAGAGCTGCAGTGAAACCAGGAACCACGTGGAGAAGGCACCCACACTGAAAGTGCCTGGAGGGAACACTGGGGCTTCTTCTCAGTGTCTCTGACATAGGGTTTCACTGTCCCGGGAAAGTCTCTGCTAACACCCTGCAGAGCGATGTGCCCAATATACAGAAACGTCTTGCGGTATCCCCTACAGGGAAAGTGCCAGGAGGGAAAAGTGAGGATTATGCTAAGACTTTCTCGGAACTGCTTCAAATCAACTAGATATCTTTGTGCTGTAAATCTCCCAACAGCCAAACGCAAAAGCAGCAAACATCTCGCTGTATGTCCCACATCCAAAGTGCCAAGAGAGTAATGTAGAGCTTGCTCTCCCTCTCTTTGAGTACCGTTTGCACTGTCCCGATTACCTCTTTGCTAACATTCTCTTCAGAGCTGCAGTGAAACCAGGAACCACGAGGAGAAGGCACCCACACTGAAAGTGCCTGCAGGGAACATTGGGGCTTCTTCTCAGTGTCTCTGATATAGGGTTTCACTGTCCCGGGAAAGTCTCTGCTAACACCCTGCAGAGCGCTGTGCCCAATATACAGAAACGTCTTGCGGTATCTCCTACAGGGAAAGTGCCAGGAGGGAAAAGTGAGGATTATGCTTAGACTTTCTAGGAACTGCTTCAAATCAACTAGATATCTTTGTGCTGTAAATCTCCCAACAGCCAAACACAAAAGCAGCAAACATCTCGCTTTATGTCCCACATCCAAAGTGCCAAGAGAGTAATGTAGAGCTTGCTCTCCCTGTCTTTGAGTACTGTTTGCACTGTCCCGATTACCTCTTTGCTAACATTCTCTTCAGAGCTGCAGTGAAACCAGGAACCACGTGGAGAAGGCACCCACACTGAAAGTGCCTGGAGGGAATTGTGGAGCTTGTTCTCAGTGTCTCTGAGAATTGCTCTGATTATCTGTGTGCTCTGATTATCTAAGACTCTCCAGAGAGCCGTCCTCAAAACCAACACACGTCTTGACATATCTCCCACACTGATCGCAGTGTCTCCAGAAACGGCATTCAAGGAGCCAGGAACTTTTTTCCCTACACTGTCCATTGAGTTGTCCTCAAAACCAATATACATCCTGCTATATCTCCCACACGGAAAGGGCCAGGAGGGAAAAGTGAGGATTATGTTTAGACTTTCTCGGAACTGCTTCAAATCAACTAGATATCTTTGTGCTGTAAATCTCCCAACAGCCAAATGCAAAAGCAGCAAACATCTCGCTTTATGTCCCACATCCAAAGTGCCAAGAGAGTAATGTAGAGCTTGCTCTCCCTGTCTTTGAGTACTGTTTGCACTGTCCCGATTACCTCTTTGCTAACATTCTCTTCAGAGCTGCAGTGAAACCAGGAACCACGTGGAGAAGGCACCCACACTGAAAGTGCCTGGAGGGAACATTGGGGCTTCTTCTCAGTGTCTCTGACATAGGGTTTCACTGTCCCGGGAAAGTCTCTGCTAACACCCTGCAGAGCGCTGTGTCCAATATACAGAAACGTCTTGCGGTATCTCCTACAGGGAAAGTGCCAGGAGGGAAAAGTGAGGATTATGTTTAGACTTTCTCGGAACTGCTTCAAATCAACTAGATATCTTTGTGCTGTAAATCTCCCAACAGCCAAATGTAAAAGCAGCAAACATCTCGCTGTATGTCCCACATCCAAAGTGCCAAGAGAGAGCTTGCTCTCCCTGTCTTTGAGTACTGTTTACACTGTCCCGATTACCTCTTTGCTAACATTCTCTTCAGAGCTGCAGTGAAACCAGGAACCACGTGGAGAAGGCACCCACACTGAAAGTGCCTGGAGGGAACATTGGGGCTTCTTCTCAGTGTCTCTGACATAGGGTTTCACTGTCCCGGGAAAGTCTCTGCTAACACCCTGCAGAGCGATGTGCCCAATATACAGAAACGTCTTGCGGTATCTCCTACAGGGAAAGTTCCAGGAGGGAAAAGTGAGGATTATGCTAAGACTTTCTCGGAACTGCTTCAAATCAACTAGATATCTTTGTGCTGTAAATCTCCCAACAGCCAAACGCAAAAGCAGCAAACATCTCGCTGTATGTCCCACATCCAAAGTGCCAAGAGAGTAATGTAGAGCTTGCTCTCCCTGTCTTTGAGTACTGTTTGCACTGTCCCGATTACCTCTTTGCTAACATTCTCTTCAGAGCTGCAGTGAAACCAGGAACCACGTGGAGAAGGCACCCACACTGAAAGTGCCTGCAGGGAACATTGGGGCTTCTTCTCAGTGTCTCTGATATAGGGTTTCACTGTCCCGGGAAAGTCTCTGCTAACACCCTGCAGAGCGATGTGCCCAACATACAGAAACGTCTTGCGGTATCTCCTACAGGGAAAGTGCCAGGAGGGAAAAGTGAGGATTATGCTTAGACTTTCTCGGAACTGCTTCAAATCAACTAGATATCTTTGTGCTGTAAATCTCCCAACAGCCAAATGCAAAAGCAGCAAACATCTCGCTTTATGTCCCACATCCAAAGTGCCAAGAGAGTAATGTAGAGCTTGCTCTCCCTGTCTTTGAGTACTGTTTGCACTGTCCCGATTACCTCTTTGCTAACATTCTCTTCAGAGCTGCAGTGAAACCAGGAACCACGTGGAGAAGGCACCCACACTGAAAGTGCCTGGAGGGAATTGTGGAGCTTGTTCTCAGTGTCTCTGAGAATTCCTCTGGTTATCCCTGTGACCTCTTTGCTAAGACTCTCCAGAGAGCTGTCCTCAAAATCAACACACGTCTTGACATATCTCCCACATTGATCGCAGTGTCTCCAGAAACGGCATTCAAGGAGCCAGGAACTTTTTTCCCTACACTGTCCATTGAGTTGTCCTCAAAACCAATATAAATCCTGCTATATCTCCCACACGGAAAGTGCCAGGATGGAAAAGTGAGGATTATGCTTAGACTTTCTCGGAACTGCTTCAAATCAACTAGATATCTTTGTGCTGTAAATCTCCCAACAGCCAAATGCAAAAGCAGCAAACATCTCGCTTTATGTCCCACATCCAAAGTGCCAAGAGAGTAATGTAGAGCTTGCTCTCCCTGTCTTTGAGTACTGTTTGCACTGTCCCGATTACCTCTTTGCTAACATTCTCTTCAGAGCTGCAGTGAAACCAGGAACCACGTGGAGAAGGCACCCACACTGAAAGTGCCTGGAGGGAATTGTGGAGCTTGTTCTCAGTGTCTCTGAGAATTGCTCTGGTTATCCCTGTGACCTCTTTGCTAAGACTCTCCAGAGAGCCGTCCTCAAAATCAACACACGTCTTGACATATCTCCCACATTGATCGCAGTGTCTCCAGAAACGGCATTCAAGGAGCCAGGAACTTTTTTCCCTACACTGTCCATTGAGTTGTCCTCAAAACCAATATAAATCCTGCTATATCTCCCACACGGAAAGTGCCAGGAGGGAAAAGTGAGGATTATGCTTAGACTTTCTCGGAACTGCTTCAAATCAACTAGATATCTTTGTGCTGTAAATCTCCCAACAGCCAAACGCAAAAGCAGAAAACATCTCGCTGTATGTCCCACATCCAAAGTGCCAAGAGAGTAATGTAGAGCTTGCTCTCCCTGTCTTTGAGTACTGTTTGCACTGTCCCGATTACCTCTTTGCTAACATTCTCTTCAGAGCTGCAGTGAAACCAGGAACCACGTGGAGAAGGCACCCACACTGAAAGTGCCTGGAGGGAACATTGGGGCTTCTTCTCAGTGTCTCTGACATAGGGTTTCACTGTCCCGGGAAAGTCTCTGCTAACACCCTGCAGAGCGCTGTGCCCAATATACAGAAACGTCTTGCGGTATCTCCTACAGGGAAAGTGCCAGCAGGGAAAAGTGAGGATTATGTTTAGACTTTCTCGGAACTGCTTCAAATCAACTAGATATCTTTGTGCTGTAAATCTCCCAACAGCCAAATGTAAAAGCAGCAAACATCTCGCTTTATGTCCCACATCCAAAGTGCCAAGAGAGAGCTTGCTCTCCCTGTCTTTGAGTACTGTTTACACTGTCCCGATTACCTCTTTGCTAACATTCTCTTCAGAGCTGCAGTGAAACCAGGAACCACTTGGAGAAGGCACCCACACTGAAAGTGCCTGGAGGGAACACTGGGGCTTCTTCTCAGTGTCTCTGACATAGGGTTTCACTGTCCCGGGAAAGTCTCTGCTAACACCCTGCAGAGCGATGTGCCCAATATACAGAAACGTCTTGCGGTATCCCCTACAGGGAAAGTGCCAGGAGGGAAAAGTGAGGATTATGCTAAGACTTTCTCGGAACTGCTTCAAATCAACTAGATATCTTTGTGCTGTAAATCTCCCAACAGCCAAACGCAAAAGCAGCAAACATCTCGCTGTATGTCCCACATCCAAAGTGCCAAGAGAGTAATGTAGAGCTTGCTCTCCCTCTCTTTGAGTACCGTTTGCACTGTCCCGATTACCTCTTTGCTAACATTCTCTTCAGAGCTGCAGTGAAACCAGGAACCACGAGGAGAAGGCACCCACACTGAAAGTGCCTGCAGGGAACATTGGGGCTTCTTCTCAGTGTCTCTGATATAGGGTTTCACTGTCCCGGGAAAGTCTCTGCTAACACCCTGCAGAGCGCTGTGCCCAATATACAGAAACGTCTTGCGGTATCTCCTACAGGGAAAGTGCCAGGAGGGAAAAGTGAGGATTATGCTTAGACTTTCTAGGAACTGCTTCAAATCAACTAGATATCTTTGTGCTGTAAATCTCCCAACAGCCAAACACAAAAGCAGCAAACATCTCGCTTTATGTCCCACATCCAAAGTGCCAAGAGAGTAATGTAGAGCTTGCTCTCCCTGTCTTTGAGTACTGTTTGCACTGTCCCGATTACCTCTTTGCTAACATTCTCTTCAGAGCTGCAGTGAAACCAGGAACCACGTGGAGAAGGCACCCACACTGAAAGTGCCTGCAGGGAACATTGGGGCTTCTTCTCAGTGTCTCTGATATAGGGTTTCACTGTCCCGGGAAAGTCTCTGCTAACACCCTGCAGAGCGATGTGCCCAACATACAGAAACGTCTTGCGGTATCTCCTACAGGGAAAGTGCCAGGAGGGAAAAGTGAGGATTATGTTTAGACTTTCTCGGAACTGCTTCAAATCAACTAGATATCTTTGTGCTGTAAATCTCCCAACAGCCAAATGCAAAAGCAGCAAACATCTCGCTGTATGTCCCACATCCAAAGTGCCAAGAGAGTAATGTAGAGCTTGCTCTCCCTGTCTTTGAGTACTGTTTGCACTGTCCCGATTACCTCTTTGCTAACATTCTCTTCAGAGCTGCAGTGAAACCAGGAACCACGTGGAGAAGGCACCCACACTGAAAGTGCCTGGAGGGAATTGTGGAGCTTGTTCTCAGTGTCTCTGAGAATTCCTCTGGTTATCCCTGTGACCTCTTTGCTAAGACTCTCCAGAGAGCCGTCCTCAAAATCAACACACGTCTTGACATATCTCCCACATTGATCGCAGTGTCTCCAGAAACGGCATTCAAGGAGCCAGGAACTTTTTTCCCTACACTGTCCATTGAGTTGTCCTCAAAACCAATATAAATCCTGCTATATCTCCCACACGGAAAGTGCCAGGAGGGAAAAGTGAGGATTATGCTTAGACTTTCTCGGAACTGCTTCAAATCAACTAGATATCTTTGTGCTGTAAATCTCCCAACAGCCAAACGCAAAAGCAGCAAACATCTCGCTGTATCTCCCACATCCAAAGTGCCAAGAGAGTAATGTAGAGCTTGCTCTCCCTGTCTTTGAGTACTGTTTGCACTGTCCCGATTACCTCTTTGCTAACATTCTCTTCAGAGCTGCAGTGAAACCAGGAACCACGTGGAGAAGGCACCCACACTGAAAGTGCCTGGAGGGAACATTGGGGCTTCTTCTCAGTGTCTCTGACATAGGGTTTCACTGTCCCGGGAAACTCTCTGCTAACACCCTGCAGAGCGCTGTGCCCAACATACAGAAACTTCTTGCGGTATCTCCTACAGGGAAAGTGCCAGGAGGGAAAAGTGAGGATTATGCTAAGACTTTCTCGGAACTGCTTCAAATCAACTAGATATCTTTGTGCTGTAAATCTCCCAACAGCCAAACGCAAAAGCAGCAAACATCTCGCTGTATGTCCCACATCCAAAGTGCCAAGAGAGTAATGTAGAGCTTGCTCTCCCTGTCTTTGAGTACTGTTTGCACTGTCCCGATTACCTCTTTGCTAACATTCTCTTCAGAGCTGCAGTGAAACCAGGAACCACGTGGAGAAGGCACCCACACTGAAAGTGCCTGGAGGGAACATTGGGGCTTCTTCTCAGTGTCTCTGATATAGGGTTTCACTGTCCCGGGAAAGTCTCTGCTAACACCCTGCAGAGCGATGTGCCCAACATACAGAAACGTCTTGCGGTATCTCCTACAGGGAAAGTGCCAGGAGGGAAAAGTGAGGATTATGCTTAGACTTTCTCGGAACTGCTTCAAATCAACTAGATATCTTTGTGCTGTAAATCTCCCAACAGCCAAATGCAAAAGCAGCAAACATCTCGCTTTATGTCCCACATCCAAAGTGCCAAGAGAGTAATGTAGAGCTTGCTCTCCCTGTCTTTGAGTACTGTTTGCACTGTCCCGATTACCTCTTTGCTAACATTCTCTTCAGAGCTGCAGTGAAACCAGGAACCACGTGGAGAAGGCACCCACACTGAAAGTGCCTGGAGGGAATTGTGGAGCTTGTTCTCAGTGTCTCTGAGAATTCCTCTGGTTATCCCTGTGACCTCTTTGCTAAGACTCTCCAGAGAGCCGTCCTCAAAATCAACACACGTCTTGACATATCTCCCACATTGATCGCAGTGTCTCCAGAAACGGCATTCAAGGAGCCAGGAACTTTTTTCCCTACACTGTCCATTGAGTTGTCCTCAAAACCAATATAAATCCTGCTATATCTCCCACACGGAAAGTGCCAGGAGGGAAAAGTGAGGATTATGCTTAGACTTTCTCGGAACTGCTTCAAATCAACTAGATATCTTTGTGCTGTAAATCTCCCAACAGCCAAACGCAAAAGCAGCAAACATCTCGCTGTATCTCCCACATCCAAAGTGCCAAGAGAGTAATGTAGAGCTTGCTCTCCCTGTCTTTGAGTACTGTTTGCACTGTCCCGATTACCTCTTTGCTAACATTCTCTTCAGAGCTGCAGTGAAACCAGGAACCACGTGGAGAAGGCACCCACACTGAAAGTGCCTGGAGGGAACATTGGGGCTTCTTCTCAGTGTCTCTGACATAGGGTTTCACTGTCCCGGGAAACTCTCTGCTAACACCCTGCAGAGCGCTGTGCCCAACATACAGAAACTTCTTGCGGTATCTCCTACAGGGAAAGTGCCAGGAGGGAAAAGTGAGGATTATGTTTAGACTTTCTCAGAACTGCTTCAAATCAACTAGATATCTTTGTGCTGTAAATCTCCCAACAGCCAAATGTAAAAGCAGCAAACATCTCGCTGTATGTCCCACATCCAAAGTGCCAAGAGAGAGCTTGCTCTCCCTGTCTTTGAGTACTGTTTACACTGTCCCGATTACCTCTTTGCTAACATTCTCTTCAGAGCTGCAGTGAAACCAGGAACCACGTGGAGAAGGCACCCACACTGAAAGTGCCTGCAGGGAACATTGGGGCTTCTTCTCAGTGTCTCTGACATAGGGATTCACTGTCCCGGGAAAGTCTCTGCTAACACCCTGCAGAGCGCTGTGCCCAATATACAGAAACGTCTTGCGGTATCCCCTACAGGGAAAGTTCCAGGAGGGAAAAGTGAGGATTATGCTAAGACTTTCTCGGAACTGCTTCAAATCAACTAGATATCTTTGTGCTGTAAATCTCCCAACAGCCAAACGCAAAAGCAGCAAACATCTCGCTGTATGTCCCACATCCAAAGTGCCAAGAGAGTAATGTAGAGCTTGCTCTCCCTGTCTTTGAGTACTGTTTGCACTGTCCCGATTACCTCTTTGCTAACATTCTCTTCAGAGCTGCAGTGAAACCAGGAACCACGTGGAGAAGGCACCCACACTGAAAGTGCCTGCAGGGAACATTGGGGCTTCTTCTCAGTGTCTCTGATATAGGGTTTCACTGTCCCGGGAAAGTCTCTGCTAACACCCTGCAGAGCGATGTGCCCAACATACAGAAACGTCTTGCGGTATCTCCTACAGGGAAAGTGCCAGGAGGGAAAAGTGAGGATTATGCTTAGACTTTCTCGGAACTGCTTCAAATCAACTAGATATCTTTGTGCTGTAAATCTCCCAACAGCCAAATGCAAAAGCAGCAAACATCTCGCTTTATGTCCCACATCCAAAGTGCCAAGAGAGTAATGTAGAGCTTGCTCTCCCTGTCTTTGAGTACTGTTTGCACTGTCCCGATTACCTCTTTGCTAACATTCTCTTCAGAGCTGCAGTGAAACCAGGAACCACGTGGAGAAGGCACCCACACTGAAAGTGCCTGGAGGGAATTGTGGAGCTTGTTCTCAGTGTCTCTGAGAATTGCTCTGATTATCTGTGTGACCTCTTTGCTAAGACTCTCCAGAGAGCCGTCCTCAAAATCAACACACGTCTTGACATATCTCCCACATTGATCGCAGTGTCTCCAGAAACGGCATTCAAGGAGCCAGGAACTTTTTTCCCTACACTGTCCATTGAGTTGTCCTCAAAACCAATATAAATCCTGCTATATCTCCCAAACGGAAAGTGCCAGGAGGGAAAAGTGAGGATTATGCTTAGACTTTCTCGGAACTGCTTCAAATCAACTAGATATCTTTGTGCTGTAAATCTCCCAACAGCCAAACGCAAAAGCAGCAAACATCTCGCTGTATCTCCCACATCCAAAGTGCCAAGAGAGTAATGTAGAGCTTGCTCTCCCTGTCTTTGAGTACTGTTTGCACTGTCCCGATTACCTCTTTGCTAACATTCTCTTCAGAGCTGCAGTGAAACCAGGAACCACGTGGAGAAGGCACCCACACTGAAAGTGCCTGGAGGGAACATTGGGGCTTCTTCTCAGTGTCTCTGACATAGGGTTTCACTGTCCCGGGAAAGTCTCTGCTAACACCCTGCAGAGCGCTGTGCCCAACATACAGAAACTTCTTGCGGTATCTCCTACAGGGAAAGTGCCAGGAGGGAAAAGTGAGGATTATGTTTAGACTTTCTCGGAACTGCTTCAAATCAACTAGATATCTTTGTGCTGTAAATCTCCCAACAGCCAAACGCAAAAGCAGCAAACATCTCGCTGTATGTCCCACATCCAAAGTGCCAAGAGAGTAATGTAGAGCTTGCTCTCCCTGTCTTTGAGTACTGTTTGCACTGTCCCGATTACCTCTTTGCTAACATTCTCTTCAGAGCTGCAGTGAAACCAGGAACCACGTGGAGAAGGCACCCACACTGAAAGTGCCTGGAGGGAACATTGGGGCTTCTTCTCAGTGTCTGATATAGGGTTTCACTGTCCCGGGAAACTCTCTGCTAACACCCTGCAGAGCGCTGTGCCCAATATACAGAAACGTCTTGCGGTATCTCCTACAGGGAAAGTGCCAGGAGGAATTGTGGAGCTTGTTCTCAGTGTCTCTGAGAATTGCTCTGGTTATCCCTGTGACCTCTTTGCTAAGACTCTCCAGAGAGCCGTCCTCAAAGCCATCTTAACATATCTCCCACATTGATCGCAGTGTCTCCAGAAACGGCATTCAAGGAGCCAGGAACTTTTCTCCCTACACTGTCCATTGAGTTGTCCTCAAAACCAATATACATCCCGCTATATCTCCCACACGGAAAGTGCCAGGAGGGAAAAGTGAGGATTATGCTTAGACTTTCTCGGAACTGCTTCAAATCAACTAGATATCTTTGTGCTGTAAATCTCCCAACAGCCAAACGCAAAAGCAGCAAACATCTCGCTGTATGTCCCACATCCAAAGTGCCAAGAGAGTAATGTAGAGCTTGCTCTCCCTGTCTTTGAGTACTGTTTGCACTGTCCCGATTACCTCTTTGCTAACATTCTCTTCAGAGCTGCAGTGAAACCAGGAACCACGTGGAGAAGGCACCCACACTGAAAGTGCCTGGAGGGAACATTGGGGCTTCTTCTCAGTGTCTCTGACATAGGGTTTCACTGTCCCGGGAAACTCTCTGCTAACACCCTGCAGAGCGCTGTGCCCAATATACAGAAACGTCTTGCGGTATCTCCTACAGGGAAAGTGCCAGGAGGGAAAAGTGAGGATTATGCTTAGACTTTCTCGGAACTGCTTCAAATCAACTAGATATCTTTGTGCTGTAAATCTCCCAACAGCCAAACGCAAAAGCAGCAAACATGTCGCTGTATGTCCCACATCCAAAGTGCCAAGAGAGTAATGTAGAGCTTGCTCTCCCTGTCTTTGAGTACTGTTTGCACTGTCCCGATTACCTCTTTGCTAACATTCTCTTCAGAGCTGCAGTGAAACCAGGAACCACGTGGAGAAGGCACCCACACTGAAAGTGCCTGGAGGGAATTGTGGAGCTTGTTCTCAGTGTCTCTGAGAATTGCTCTGATTATCTGTGTGACCTCTTTGCTAAGACTCTCCAGAGAGCCGTCCTGAAAACCAACACACGTCTTGACATATCTCCCACATTGATCGCAGTGTCTCCAGAAACGGCATTCAAGGAGCCAGGAACTTTTCTCCCTACACTGTCCATTGAGTTGTCCTCAAAACCAATATACATCCTGCTATATCTCCCACACGGAAAGTGCCAGGAGGGAAAAGTGAGGATTATGCTTAGACTTTCTCGGAACTGCTTCAAATCAACTAGATATCTTTGTGCTGTAAATCTCCCAACAGCCAAACGCAAAAGCAGCAAACATCTCGCTGTATGTCCCACATCCAAAGTGCCAAGAGAGTAATGTAGAGCTTGCTCTCCCTGTCTTTGAGTACTGTTTGCACTGTCCCGATTACCTCTTTGCTAACATTCTCTTCAGAGCTGCAGTGAAACCAGGAACCACGTGGAGAAGGCACCCACACTGAAAGTGCCTGGAGGGAACATTGGGGCTTCTTCTCAGTGTCTCTGACATAGGGTTTCACTGTCCCGGGAAACTCTCTGCTAACACCCTGCAGAGCGCTGTGCCCAATATACAGAAACGTCTTGCGGTATCTCCTACAGGGAAAGTGCCAGGAGGAATTGTGGAGCTTGTTCTCAGTGTCTCTGAGAATTGCTCTGGTTATCCCTGTGACCTCTTTGCTAAGACTCTCCAGAGAGCCGTCCTCAAAACCATCTTAACATATCTCCCACATTGATCGCAGTGTCTCCAGAAACGGCATTCAAGGAGCCAGGAACTTTTCTCCCTACACTGTCCATTGAGTTGTCCTCAAAACCAATATACATCCTGCTATATCTCCCACACGGAAAGTGCCAGGAGGGAAAAGTGAGGATTATGCTTAGACTTTCTCGGAACTGCTTCAAATCAACTAGATATCTTTGTGCTGTAAATCTCCCAACAGCCAAACGCAAAAGCAGCAAACATCTCGCTGTATGTCCCACATCCAAAGTGCCAAGAGAGTAATGTAGAGCTTGCTCTCCCTGTCTTTGAGTACTGTTTGCACTGTCCCGATTACCTCTTTGCTAACATTCTCTTCAGAGCTGCAGTGAAACCAGGAACCACGTGGAGAAGGCACCCACACTGAAAGTGCCTGGAGGGAACATTGGGGCTTCTTCTCAGTGTCTCTGACATAGGGTTTCACTGTCCCGGGAAACTCTCTGCTAACACCCTGCAGAGCGCTGTGCCCAATATACAGAAACGTCTTGCGGTATCTCCTACAGGGAAAGTGCCAGGAGGGAAAAGTGAGGATTATGTTTAGACTTTCTCGGAACTGCTTCAAATCAACTAGATATCTTTGTGCTGTAAATCTCCCAACAGCCAAATGTAAAAGCAGCAAACATCTCGCTGTATGTCCCACATCCAAAGTGCCAAGAGAGAGCTTGCTCTCCCTGTCTTTGAGTACTGTTTGCACTGTCCCGATTACCTCTTTGCTAACATTCTCTTCAGAGCTGCAGTGAAACCAGGAACCACGTGGAGAAGGCACCCACACTGAAAGTGCCTGGAAGGAACGTTGGGGCTTCTTCTCAGTGTCTCTGATATAGGGTTTCACTGTCCCGGGAAAGTCTCTGCTAACACCCTGCAGAGCGCTGTGCCCAATATACAGAAACGTCTTGCGGTATCCCCTACAGGGAAAGTGCCAGGAGGGAAAAGTGAGGATTATGCTTAGACTTTCTCGGAACTGCTTCAAATCAACTAGATATCTTTGTGCTGTAAATCTCCCAACAGCCAAACACAAAAGCAGCAAACATCTCGCTGTATGTCCCACATCCAAAGTGCCAAGAGAGAGCTTGCTCTCCCTGTCTTTGAGTACTGTTTGCACTGTCCCGATTACCTCTTTGCTAACATTCTCTTCAGAGCTGCAGTGAAACCAGGAACCACGTGGAGAAGGCACCCACACTGAAAGTGCCTGGAAGGAACGTTGGGGCTTCTTCTCAGTGTCTCTGATATAGGGTTTCACTGTCCCGGGAAAGTCTCTGCTAACACCCTGCACAGCGCTGTGCCCAATATACAGAAACGTCTTGCGGTATCCCCTACAGGGAAAGTGCCAGGAGGGAAAAGTGAGGATTATGCTTAGACTTTCTCGGAACTGCTTCAAATCAACTAGATATCTTTGTGCTGTAAATCTCCCAACAGCCAAACACAAAAGCAGCAAACATCTCGCTGTATGTCCCACATCCAAAGTGCCAAGAGAGAGCTTGCTCTCCCTGTCTTTGAGTACTGTTTGCACTGTCCCGATTACCTTTTTGCTAACATTCTCTTCAGAGCTGCAGTGAAACCAGGAACCACGTGGAGAAGGCACCCACACTGAAAGTGCCTGGAGGGAACATTGGGGCTTCTTCTCAGTGTCTCTGATATAGGGTTTCACTGTCCCGGGAAAGTCTCTGCTAACACCCTGCACAGCGCTGTGCCCAATATACAGAAACGTCTTGCGGTATCTCCTACAGGGAAAGTGCCAGGAGGGAAAAGTGAGGATTATGTTTAGACTTTCTCGGAACTGCTTCAAATCAACTAGATATCTTTGTGCTGTAAATCTCCCAACAGCCAAATGTAAAAGCAGCAAACATCTCGCTGTATGTCCCACATCCAAAGTGCCAAGAGAGAGCTTGCTCTCCCTGTCTTTGAGTACTGTTTGCACTGTCCCGATTACCTCTTTGCTAACATTCTCTTCAGAGCTGCAGTGAAACCAGGAACCACGTGGAGAAGGCACCCACACTGAAAGTGCCTGGAAGGAACGTTGGGGCTCCTTCTCAGTGTCTCTGATATAGGGTTTCACTGTCCCGGGAAAGTCTCTGCTAACACCCTGCAGAGCGCTGTGCCCAATATACAGAAACGTCTTGCGGTATCCCCTACAGGGAAAGTGCCAGGAGGGAAAAGTGAGGATTATGCTTAGACTTTCTCGGAACTGCTTCAAATCAACTAGATATCTTTGTGCTGTAAATCTCCCAACAGCCAAACGCAAAAGCAGCAAACATCTCGCTGTATGTCCCACATCCAAAGTGCCAAGAGAGAGCTTGCTCTCCCTGTCTTTGAGTACTGTTTGCACTGTCCCGATTACCTCTTTGCTAACATTCTCTTCAGAGCTGCAGTGAAACCAGGAACCACGTGGAGAAGGCACCCACACTGAAAGTGCCTGGAGGGAACATTGGGGCTTCTTCTCAGTGTCTCTGACATAGGGTTTCACTGTCCCGGGAAAGTCTCTGCTAACACCCTGCAGAGCGCTGTGCCCAATATACAGAAACGTCTTGCGGTATCCCCTACAGGGAAAGTGCCAGGAGGGAAAAGTGAGGATTATGCTTAGACTTTCTCGGAACTGCTTCAAATCAACTAGATATCTTTGTGCTGTAAATCTCCCAACAGCCAAACGCAAAAGCAGCAAACATCTCGCTGTATGTCCCACATCCAAAGTGCCAAGAGAGTAATGTAGAGCTTGCTCTCCCTGTCTTTGAGTACTGTTTGCACTGTCCCGATTACCTCTTTGCTAACATTCTCTTCAGAGCTGCAGTGAAACCAGGAACCACGTGGAGAAGGCACCCACACTTAAAGTGCCTGGAAGGAATGTTGGGGCTTCTTCTCAGTGTCTCTGATATAGGGTTTCACTGTCCCGGGAAAGTCTCTGCTAACACCCTGCAGAGCGCTGTGCCCAATATACAGAAACGTCTTGCGGTATCCCCTACAGGGAAAGTGCCAGGAGGGAAAAGTGAGGATTATGCTTAGACTTTCTCGGAACTGCTTCAAATCAACTAGATATCTTTGTGCTGTAAATCTCCCAACAGCCAAACGCAAAAGCAGCAAACATCTCGCTGTATGTCCCACATCCAAAGTGCCAAGAGAGAGCTTGCTCTCCCTGTCTTTGAGTACTGTTTGCACTGTCCCGATTACCTCTTTGCTAACATTCTCTTCAGAGCTGCAGTGAAACCAGGAACCACGTGGAGAAGGCACCCACACTGAAAGTGCCTGGAGGGAACATTGGGGCTTCTTCTCAGTGTCTCTGACATAGGGTTTCACTGTCCCGGGAAAGTCTCTGCTAACACCCTGCAGAGCGCTGTGCCCAATATACAGAAACGTCTTGCGGTATCCCCTACAGGGAAAGTGCCAGGAGGGAAAAGTGAGGATTATGCTTAGACTTTCTCGGAACTGCTTCAAATCAACTAGATATCTTTGTGCTGTAAATCTCCCAACAGCCAAACGCAAAAGCAGCAAACATCTCGCTGTATGTCCCACATCCAAAGTGCCAAGAGAGTAATGTAGAGCTTGCTCTCCCTGTCTTTGAGTACTGTTTGCACTGTCCCGATTACCTCTTTGCTAACATTCTCTTCAGAGCTGCAGTGAAACCAGGAACCACGTGGAGAAGGCACCCACACTTAAAGTGCCTGGAAGGAATGTTGGGGCTTCTTCTCAGTGTCTCTGATATAGGGTTTCACTGTCCCGGGAAACTCTCTGCTAACACCCTGCACAGCGCTGTGCCCAATATACAGAAACGTCTTGCGGTATCCCCTACAGGGAAAGTGCCAGGAGGGAAAAGTGAGGATTATGCTTAGACTTTCTCGGAACTGCTTCAAATCAACTAGATATCTTTGTGCTGTAAATCTCCCAACAGCCAAACGCAAAAGCAGCAAACATCTCGCTGTATGTCCCACATCCAAAGTGCCAAGAGAGTAATGTAGAGCTTGCTCTCCCTGTCTTTGAGTACTGTTTGCACTGTCCCGATTACCTCTTTGCTAACATTCTCTTCAGAGCTGCAGTGAAACCAGGAACCACGTGGAGAAGGCACCCACACTGAAAGTGCCTGGAGGGAACATTGGGGCTTCTTCTCAGTGTCTCTGACATAGGGTTTCACTGTCCCGGGAAACTCTCTGCTAACACCCTGCAGAGCGCTGTGCCCAATATACAGAAACGTCTTGCGGTATCTCCTACAGGGAAAGTGCCAGGAGGGAAAAGTGAGGATTATGTTTAGACTTTCTCGGAACTGCTTCAAATCAACTAGATATCTTTGTGCTGTAAATCTCCCAACAGCCAAATGTAAAAGCAGCAAACATCTCGCTGTATGTCCCACATCCAAAGTGCCAAGAGAGAGCTTGCTCTCCCTGTCTTTGAGTACTGTTTGCACTGTCCCGATTACCTCTTTGCTAACATTCTCTTCAGAGCTGCAGTGAAACCAGGAACCACGTGGAGAAGGCACCCACACTGAAAGTGCCTGGAAGGAACGTTGGGGCTTCTTCTCAGTGTCTCTGATATAGGGTTTCACTGTCCCGGGAAAGTCTCTGCTAACACCCTGCAGAGCGATGTGCCCAATATACAGAAACGTCTTGCGGTATCCCCTACAGGGAAAGTGCCAGGAGGGAAAAGTGAGGATTATGCTTAGACTTTCTCGGAACTGCTTCAAATCAACTAGATATCTTTGTGCTGTAAATCTCCCAACAGCCAAACACAAAAGCAGCAAACATCTCGCTGTATGTCCCACATCCAAAGTGCCAAGAGAGTAATGTAGAGCTTGCTCTCCCTGTCTTTGAGTACTGTTTGCACTGTCCCGATTACCTCTTTGCTAACATTCTCTTCAGAGCTGCAGTGAAACCAGGAACCACGTGGAGAAGGCACCCACACTGAAAGTGCCTGCAGGGAACATTGGGGCTTCTTCTCAGTGTCTCTGACATAGGGTTTCACTGTCCCGGGAAAGTCTCTGCTAACACCCTGCAGAGCGCTGTGCCCAATATACAGAAACGTCTTGCGGTATCCCCTACAGGGAAAGTGCCAGGAGGGAAAAGTGAGGATTATGCTTAGACTTTCTCGGAACTGCTTCAAATCAACTAGATATCTTTGTGCTGTAAATCTCCCAACAGCCAAACACAAAAGCAGCAAACATCTCGCTGTATGTCCCACATCCAAAGTGCCAAGAGAGAGCTTGCTCTCCCTGTCTTTGAGTACTGTTTGCACTGTCCCGATTACCTCTTTGCTAACATTCTCTTCAGAGCTGCAGTGAAACCAGGAACCACGTGGAGAAGGCACCCACACTGAAAGTGCCTGGAGGGAACGTTGGGGCTTCTTCTCAGTGTCTCTGATATAGGGTTTCACTGTCCCGGGAAAGTCTCTGCTAACACCCTGCACAGCGCTTGGCCCAATATACAGAAACGTCTTGCGGTATCTCCTACAGGGAAAGTGCCAGGAGGGAAAAGTGAGGATTATGTTTAGACTTTCTCGGAACTGCTTCAAATCAACTAGATATCTTTGTGCTGTAAATCTCCCAACAGCCAAATGTAAAAGCAGCAAACATCTCGCTGTATGTCCCACATCCAAAGTGCCAAGAGAGAGCTTGCTCTCCCTGTCTTTGAGTACTGTTTGCACTGTCCCGATTACCTCTTTGCTAACATTCTCTTCAGAGCTGCAGTGAAACCAGGAACCACGTGGAGAAGGCACCCACACTGAAAGTGCCTGGAGGGAACATTGGGGCTTCTTCTCAGTGTCTGACATAGGGTTTCACTGTCCCGGGAAACTCTCTGCTAACACCCTGCAGAGCGCTGTGCCCAATATACAGAAACGTCTTGCGGTATCTCCTACAGGGAAAGTGCCAGGAGGAATTGTGGAGCTTGTTCTCAGTGTCTCTGAGAATTGCTCTGGTTATCCCTGTGACCTCTTTGCTAAGACTCTCCAGAGAGCCGTCCTCAAAACCATCTTAACATATCTCCCACATTGATCGCAGTGTCTCCAGAAATGGCATTCAAGGAGCCAGGAACTTTTCTCCCTACACTGTCCATTGAGTTGTCCTCAAAACCAATATACATCCCGCTATATCTCCCACACGGAAAGTGCCAGGAGGGAAAAGTGAGGATTATGCTTAGACTTTCTCGGAACTGCTTCAAATCAACTAGATATCTTTGTGCTGTAAATCTCCCAACAGCCAAACGCAAAAGCAGCAAACATCTCGCTGTATGTCCCACATCCAAAGTGCCAAGGGAGTAATGTAGAGCTTGCTCTCCCTGTCTTTGAGTACTGTTTGCACTGTCCCGATTACCTCTTTGCTAACATTCTCTTCAGAGCTGCAGTGAAACCAGGAACCACGTGGAGAAGGCACCCACACTGAAAGTGCCTGGAAGGAACGTTGGGGCTTCTTCTCAGTGTCTCTGATATAGGGTTTCACTGTCCCGGGAAAGTCTCTGCTAACACCCTGCAGAGCGCTGTGCCCAATATACAGAAACGTCTTGCGGTATCCCCTACAGGGAAAGTGCCAGGAGGGAAAAGTGAGGATTATGCTTAGACTTTCTCGGAACTGCTTCAAATCAACTAGATATCTTTGTGCTGTAAATCTCCCAACAGCCAAACGCAAAAGCAGCAAACATCTCGCTGTATGTCCCACATCCAAAGTGCCAAGAGAGAGCTTGCTCTCCCTGTCTTTGAGTACTGTTTGCACTGTCCCGATTACCTCTTTGCTAACATTCTCTTCAGAGCTGCAGTGAAACCAGGAACCACGTGGAGAAGGCACCCACACTGAAAGTGCCTGGAGGGAACATTGGGGCTTCTTCTCAGTGTCTCTGACATAGGGTTTCACTGTCCCGGGAAAGTCTCTGCTAACACCCTGCAGAGCGCTGTGCCCAATATACAGAAACGTCTTGCGGTATCCCCTACAGGGAAAGTGCCAGGAGGGAAAAGTGAGGATTATGCTTAGACTTTCTCGGAACTGCTTCAAATCAACTAGATATCTTTGTGCTGTAAATCTCCCAACAGCCAAACGCAAAAGCAGCAAACATCTCGCTGTATGTCCCACATCCAAAGTGCCAAGAGAGTAATGTAGAGCTTGCTCTCCCTGTCTTTGAGTACTGTTTGCACTGTCCCGATTACCTCTTTGCTAACATTCTCTTCAGAGCTGCAGTGAAACCAGGAACCACGTGGAGAAGGCACCCACACTTAAAGTGCCTGGAAGGAATGTTGGGGCTTCTTCTCAGTGTCTCTGATATAGGGTTTCACTGTCCCGGGAAAGTCTCTGCTAACACCCTGCAGAGCGCTGTGCCCAATATACAGAAACGTCTTGCGGTATCCCCTACAGGGAAAGTGCCAGGAGGGAAAAGTGAGGATTATGCTTAGACTTTCTCGGAACTGCTTCAAATCAACTAGATATCTTTGTGCTGTAAATCTCCCAACAGCCAAACGCAAAAGCAGCAAACATCTCGCTGTATGTCCCACATCCAAAGTGCCAAGAGAGTAATGTAGAGCTTGCTCTCCCTGTCTTTGAGTACTGTTTGCACTGTCCCGATTACCTCTTTGCTAACATTCTCTTCAGAGCTGCAGTGAAACCAGGAACCACGTGGAGAAGGCACCCACACTGAAAGTGCCTGGAGGGAACATTGGGGCTTCTTCTCAGTGTCTCTGACATAGGGTTTCACTGTCCCGGGAAACTCTCTGCTAACACCCTGCAGAGCGCTGTGCCCAATATACAGAAACGTCTTGCGGTATCTCCTACAGGGAAAGTGCCAGGAGGGAAAAGTGAGGATTATGTTTAGACTTTCTCGGAACTGCTTCAAATCAACTAGATATCTTTGTGCTGTAAATCTCCCAACAGCCAAATGTAAAAGCAGCAAACATCTCGCTGTATGTCCCACATCCAAAGTGCCAAGAGAGAGCTTGCTCTCCCTGTCTTTGAGTACTGTTTGCACTGTCCCGATTACCTCTTTGCTAACATTCTCTTCAGAGCTGCAGTGAAACCAGGAACCACGTGGAGAAGGCACCCACACTGAAAGTGCCTGGAAGGAACGTTGGGGCTTCTTCTCAGTGTCTCTGATATAGGGTTTCACTGTCCCGGGAAAGTCTCTGCTAACACCCTGCAGAGCGATGTGCCCAATATACAGAAACGTCTTGCGGTATCCCCTACAGGGAAAGTGCCAGGAGGGAAAAGTGAGGATTATGCTTAGACTTTCTCGGAACTGCTTCAAATCAACTAGATATCTTTGTGCTGTAAATCTCCCAACAGCCAAACACAAAAGCAGCAAACATCTCGCTGTATGTCCCACATCCAAAGTGCCAAGAGAGTAATGTAGAGCTTGCTCTCCCTGTCTTTGAGTACTGTTTGCACTGTCCCGATTACCTCTTTGCTAACATTCTCTTCAGAGCTGCAGTGAAACCAGGAACCACGTGGAGAAGGCACCCACACTGAAAGTGCCTGGAGGGAACATTGGGGCTTCTTCTCAGTGTCTCTGACATAGGGTTTCACTGTCCCGGGAAAGTCTCTGCTAACACCCTGCAGAGCGCTGTGCCCAATATACAGAAACGTCTTGCGGTATCCCCTACAGGGAAAGTGCCAGGAGGGAAAAGTGAGGATTATGCTTAGACTTTCTCGGAACTGCTTCAAATCAACTAGATATCTTTGTGCTGTAAATCTCCCAACAGCCAAACACAAAAGCAGCAAACATCTCGCTGTATGTCCCACATCCAAAGTGCCAAGAGAGAGCTTGCTCTCCCTGTCTTTGAGTACTGTTTGCACTGTCCCGATTACCTCTTTGCTAACATTCTCTTCAGAGCTGCAGTGAAACCAGGAACCACGTGGAGAAGGCACCCACACTGAAAGTGCCTGGAGGGAACGTTGGGGCTTCTTCTCAGTGTCTCTGATATAGGGTTTCACTGTCCCGGGAAAGTCTCTGCTAACACCCTGCAGAGCGCTGTGCCCAATATACAGAAACGTCTTGCGGTATCTCCTACAGGGAAAGTGCCAGGAGGGAAAAGTGAGGATTATGTTTAGACTTTCTCGGAACTGCTTCAAATCAACTAGATATCTTTGTGCTGTAAATCTCCCAACAGCCAAATGTAAAAGCAGCAAACATCTCGCTGTATGTCCCACATCCAAAGTGCCAAGAGAGAGCTTGCTCTCCCTGTCTTTGAGTACTGTTTGCACTGTCCCGATTACCTCTTTGCTAACATTCTCTTCAGAGCTGCAGTGAAACCAGGAACCACGTGGAGAAGGCACCCACACTGAAAGTGCCTGGAGGGAACATTGGGGCTTCTTCTCAGTGTCTGACATAGGGTTTCACTGTCCCGGGAAACTCTCTGCTAACACCCTGCAGAGCGCTGTGCCCAATATACAGAAACGTCTTGCGGTATCTCCTACAGGGAAAGTGCCAGGAGGAATTGTGGAGCTTGTTCTCAGTGTCTCTGAGAATTGCTCTGGTTATCCCTGTGACCTCTTTGCTAAGACTCTCCAGAGAGCCGTCCTCAAAACCATCTTAACATATCTCCCACATTGATCGCAGTGTCTCCAGAAATGGCATTCAAGGAGCCAGGAACTTTTCTCCCTACACTGTCCATTGAGTTGTCCTCAAAACCAATATACATCCCGCTATATCTCCCACACGGAAAGTGCCAGGAGGGAAAAGTGAGGATTATGCTTAGACTTTCTCGGAACTGCTTCAAATCAACTAGATATCTTTGTGCTGTAAATCTCCCAACAGCCAAACGCAAAAGCAGCAAACATCTCGCTGTATGTCCCACATCCAAAGTGCCAAGAGAGTAATGTAGAGCTTGCTCTCCCTGTCTTTGAGTACTGTTTGCACTGTCCCGATTACCTCTTTGCTAACATTCTCTTCAGAGCTGCAGTGAAACCAGGAACCACGTGGAGAAGGCACCCACACTGAAAGTGCCTGGAGGGAACATTGGGGCTTCTTCTCAGTGTCTCTGACATAGGGTTTCACTGTCCCGGGAAACTCTCTGCTAACACCCTGCAGAGCGCTGTGCCCAATATACAGAAACGTCTTGCGGTATCTCCTACAGGGAAAGTGCCAGGAGGGAAAAGTGAGGATTATGTTTAGACTTTCTCGGAACTGCTTCAAATCAACTAGATATCTTTGTGCTGTAAATCTCCCAACAGCCAAATGTAAAAGCAGCAAACATCTCGCTGTATGTCCCACATCCAAAGTGCCAAGAGAGAGCTTGCTCTCCCTGTCTTTGAGTACTGTTTGCACTGTCCCGATTACCTCTTTGCTAACATTCTCTTCAGAGCTGCAGTGAAACCAGGAACCACGTGGAGAAGGCACCCACACTGAAAGTGCCTGGAAGGAACGTTGGGGCTTCTTCTCAGTGTCTCTGATATAGGGTTTCACTGTCCCGGGAAAGTCTCTGCTAACACCCTGCAGAGCGATGTGCCCAATATACAGAAACGTCTTGCGGTATCCCCTACAGGGAAAGTGCCAGGAGGGAAAAGTGAGGATTATGCTTAGACTTTCTCGGAACTGCTTCAAATCAACTAGATATCTTTGTGCTGTAAATCTCCCAACAGCCAAACACAAAAGCAGCAAACATCTCGCTGTATGTCCCACATCCAAAGTGCCAAGAGAGTAATGTAGAGCTTGCTCTCCCTGTCTTTGAGTACTGTTTGCACTGTCCCGATTACCTCTTTGCTAACATTCTCTTCAGAGCTGCAGTGAAACCAGGAACCACGTGGAGAAGGCACCCACACTGAAAGTGCCTGCAGGGAACATTGGGGCTTCTTCTCAGTGTCTCTGACATAGGGTTTCACTGTCCCGGGAAACTCTCTGCTAACACCCTGCAGAGCGCTGTGCCCAATATACAGAAACGTCTTGCGGTATCCCCTACAGGGAAAGTGCCAGGAGGGAAAAGTGAGGATTATGCTTAGACTTTCTCGGAACTGCTTCAAATCAACTAGATATCTTTGTGCTGTAAATCTCCCAACAGCCAAACACAAAAGCAGCAAACATCTCGCTGTATGTCCCACATCCAAAGTGCCAAGAGAGAGCTTGCTCTCCCTGTCTTTGAGTACTGTTTGCACTGTCCCGATTACCTCTTTGCTAACATTCTCTTCAGAGCTGCAGTGAAACCAGGAACCACGTGGAGAAGGCACCCACACTGAAAGTGCCTGGAGGGAACGTTGGGGCTTCTTCTCAGTGTCTCTGATATAGGGTTTCACTGTCCCGGGAAAGTCTCTGCTAACACCCTGCAGAGCGCTGGGCCCAATATACAGAAACGTCTTGCGGTATCTCCTACAGGGAAAGTGCCAGGAGGGAAAAGTGAGGATTATGTTTAGACTTTCTCGGAACTGCTTCAAATCAACTAGATATCTTTGTGCTGTAAATCTCCCAACAGCCAAATGTAAAAGCAGCAAACATCTCGCTGTATGTCCCACATCCAAAGTGCCAAGAGAGAGCTTGCTCTCCCTGTCTTTGAGTACTGTTTGCACTGTCCCGATTACCTCTTTGCTAACATTCTCTTCAGAGCTGCAGTGAAACCAGGAACCACGTGGAGAAGGCACCCACACTGAAAGTGCCTGGAAGGAACGTTGGGGCTTCTTCTCAGTGTCTCTGATATAGGGTTTCACTGTCCCGGGAAAGTCTCTGCTAACACCCTGCAGAGCGCTGTGCCCAATATACAGAAACGTCTTGCGGTATCCCCTACAGGGAAAGTGCCAGGAGGGAAAAGTGAGGATTATGCTTAGACTTTCTCGGAACTGCTTCAAATCAACTAGATATCTTTGTGCTGTAAATCTCCCAACAGCCAAACGCAAAAGCAGCAAACATCTCGCTGTATGTCCCACATCCAAAGTGCCAAGAGAGAGCTTGCTCTCCCTGTCTTTGAGTACTGTTTGCACTGTCCCGATTACCTCTTTGCTAACATTCTCTTCAGAGCTGCAGTGAAACCAGGAACCACGTGGAGAAGGCACCCACACTGAAAGTGCCTGGAGGGAACATTGGGGCTTCTTCTCAGTGTCTCTGACATAGGGTTTCACTGTCCCGGGAAAGTCTCTGCTAACACCCTGCAGAGCGCTGTGCCCAACATACAGAAACTTCTTGCGGTATCTCCTACAGGGAAAGTGCCAGGAGGGAAAAGTGAGGATTATGTTTAGACTTTCTCAGAACTGCTTCAAATCAACTAGATATCTTTGTGCTGTAAATCTCCCAACAGCCAAATGTAAAAGCAGCAAACATCTCGCTGTATGTCCCACATCCAAAGTGCCAAGAGAGAGCTTGCTCTCCCTGTCTTTGAGTACTGTTTGCACTGTCCCGATTACCTTTTTGCTAACATTCTCTTCAGAGCTGCAGTGAAACCAGGAACCACGTGGAGAAGGCACCCACACTGAAAGTGCCTGGAGGGAACATTGGGGCTTCTTCTCAGTGTCTCTGATATAGGGTTTCACTGTCCCGGGAAAGTCTCTGCTAACACCCTGCACAGCGCTGTGCCCAATATACAGAAACGTCTTCCGGTATCTCCTACAGGGAAAGTGCCAGGAGGGAAAAGTGAGGATTATGTTTAGACTTTCTCGGAACTGCTTCAAATCAACTAGATATCTTTGTGCTGTAAATCTCCCAACAGCCAAATGTAAAAGCAGCAAACATCTCGCTGTATGTCCCACATCCAAAGTGCCAACAGAGAGCTTGCTCTCCCTGTCTTTGAGTACTGTTTGCACTGTCCCGATTACCTCTTTGCTAACATTCTGTTCAGAGCTGCAGTGAAACCAGGAACCACGTGGAGAAGGCACCCACACTGAAAGTGCCTGGAAGGAACGTTGGGGCTCCTTCTCAGTGTCTCTGATATAGGGTTTCACTGTCCCGGGAAAGTCTCTGCTAACACCCTGCACAGCGCTGTGCCCAATATACAGAAACGTCTTGCGGTATCCCCTACAGGGAAAGTGCCAGGAGGGAAAAGTGAGGATTATGCTTAGACTTTCTCGGAACTGCTTCAAATCAACTAGATATCTTTGTGCTGTAAATCTCCCAACAGCCAAACGCAAAAGCAGCAAACATCTCGCTGTATGTCCCACATCCAAAGTGCCAAGGGAGTAATGTAGAGCTTGCTCTCCCTGTCTTTGAGTACTGTTTGCACTGTCCCGATTACCTCTTTGCTAACATTCTCTTCAGAGCTGCAGTGAAACCAGGAACCACGTGGAGAAGGCACCCACACTGAAAGTGCCTGGAAGGAACGTTGGGGCTTCTTCTCAGTGTCTCTGATATAGGGTTTCACTGTCCCGGGAAAGTCTCTGCTAACACCCTGCAGAGCGCTGTGCCCAATATACAGAAACGTCTTGCGGTATCCCCTACAGGGAAAGTGCCAGGAGGGAAAAGTGAGGATTATGCTTAGACTTTCTCGGAACTGCTTCAAATCAACTAGATATCTTTGTGCTGTAAATCTCCCAACAGCCAAACGCAAAAGCAGCAAACATCTCGCTGTATGTCCCACATCCAAAGTGCCAAGAGAGAGCTTGCTCTCCCTGTCTTTGAGTACTGTTTGCACTGTCCCGATTACCTCTTTGCTAACATTCTCTTCAGAGCTGCAGTGAAACCAGGAACCACGTGGAGAAGGCACCCACACTGAAAGTGCCTGGAGGGAACATTGGGGCTTCTTCTCAGTGTCTCTGACATAGGGTTTCACTGTCCCGGGAAAGTCTCTGCTAACACCCTGCACAGCGCTGTGCCCAATATTCAGAAACGTCTTGCGGTATCCCCTACAGGGAAAGTGCCAGGAGGGAAAAGTGAGGATTATGCTTAGACTTTCTCGGAACTGCTTCAAATCAACTAGATATCTTTGTGCTGTAAATCTCCCAACAGCCAAACGCAAAAGCAGCAAACATCTCGCTGTATGTCCCACATCCAAAGTGCCAAGAGAGTAATGTAGAGCTTGCTCTCCCTGTCTTTGAGTACTGTTTGCACTGTCCCGATTACCTCTTTGCTAACATTCTCTTCAGAGCTGCAGTGAAACCAGGAACCACGTGGAGAAGGCACCCACACTGAAAGTGCCTGGAAGGAATGTTGGGGCTTCTTCTCAGTGTCTCTGATATAGGGTTTCACTGTCCCGGGAAAGTCTCTGCTAACACCCTGCAGAGCGCTGTGCCCAATATACAGAAACGTCTTGCGGTATCCCCTACAGGGAAAGTGCCAGGAGGGAAAAGTGAGGATTATGCTTAGACTTTCTCGGAACTGCTTCAAATCAACTAGATATCTTTGTGCTGTAAATCTCCCAACAGCCAAACACAAAAGCAGCAAACATCTCGCTGTATGTCCCACATCCAAAGTGCCAAGAGAGAGCTTGCTCTCCCTGTCTTTGAGTACTGTTTGCACTGTCCCGATTACCTCTTTGCTAACATTCTCTTCAGAGCTGCAGTGAAACCAGGAACCACGTGGAGAAGGCACCCACACTGAAAGTGCCTGGAGGGTACATTGGGGCTTCTTCTCAGTGTCTCTGATATAGGGTTTCACTGTCCCGGGAAAGTCTCTGCTAACACCCTGCACAGCGCTGTGCCCAATATACAGAAACGTCTTGCGGTATCTCCTACAGGGAAAGTGCCAGGAGGGAAAAGTGAGGATTATGTTTAGACTTTCTCGGAACTGCTTCAAATCAACTAGATATCTTTGTGCTGTAAATCTCCCAACAGCCAAATGTAAAAGCAGCAAACATCTCGCTGTATGTCCCACATCCAAAGTGCCAAGAGAGAGCTTGCTCTCCCTGTCTTTGAGTACTGTTTGCACTGTCCCGATTACCTCTTTGCTAACATTCTCTTCAGAGCTGCAGTGAAACCAGGAACCACGTGGAGAAGGCACCCACACTGAAAGTGCCTGGAGGGAACATTGGGGCTTCTTCTCAGTGTCTCTGACATAGGGTTTCACTGTCCCGGGAAACTCTCTGCTAACACCCTGCAGAGCGCTGTGCCCAATATACAGAAACGTCTTGCGGTATCTCCTACAGGGAAAGTGCCAGGAGGGAAAAGTGAGGATTATGTTTAGACTTTCTCGGAACTGCTTCAAATCAACTAGATATCTTTGTGCTGTAAATCTCCCAACAGCCAAATGTAAAAGCAGCAAACATCTCGCTGTATGTCCCACATCCAAAGTGCCAAGAGAGAGCTTGCTCTCCCTGTCTTTGAGTACTGTTTGCACTGTCCCGATTACCTCTTTGCTAACATTCTCTTCAGAGCTGCAGTGAAACCAGGAACCACGTGGAGAAGGCACCCACACTGAAAGTGCCTGGAAGGAACGTTGGGGCTTCTTCTCAGTGTCTCTGATATAGGGTTTCACTGTCCCGGGAAAGTCTCTGCTAACACCCTGCACAGCGCTGTGCCCAATATACAGAAACGTCTTGCGGTATCCCCTACAGGGAAAGTGCCAGGAGGGAAAAGTGAGGATTATGCTTAGACTTTCTCGGAACTGCTTCAAATCAACTAGATATCTTTGTGCTGTAAATCTCCCAACAGCCAAACGCAAAAGCAGCAAACATCTCGCTGTATGTCCCACATCCAAAGTGCCAAGAGAGTAATGTAGAGCTTGCTCTCCCTGTCTTTGAGTACTGTTTGCACTGTCCCGATTACCTCTTTGCTAACATTCTCTTCAGAGCTGCAGTGAAACCAGGAACCACGTGGAGAAGGCACCCACACTGAAAGTGCCTGGAGGGAACATTGGGGCTTCTTCTCAGTGTCTCTGACATAGGGTTTCACTGTCCCGGGAAAGTCTCTGCTAACACCCTGCAGAGCGATGTGCCCAATATACAGAAACGTCTTGCGGTATCCCCTACAGGGAAAGTGCCAGGAGGGAAAAGTGAGGATTATGCTAAGACTTTCTCGGAACTGCTTCAAATCAACTAGATATCTTTGTGCTGTAAATCTCCCAACAGCCAAACGCAAAAGCAGCAAACATCTCGCTGTATGTCCCACATCCAAAGTGCCAAGAGAGTAATGTAGAGCTTGCTCTCCCTGTCTTTGAGTACTGTTTGCACTGTCCCGATTACCTCTTTGCTAACATTCTCTTCAGAGCTGCAGTGAAACCAGGAACCACGTGGAGAAGGCACCCACACTGAAGGTGCCTGCAGGGAACATTGGGGCTTCTTCTCAGTGTCTCTGATATAGGGTTTCACTGTCCCGGGAAACTCTCTGCTAACACCCTGCAGAGCGCTGTGCCCAATATACAGAAACGTCTTGCGGTATCTCCTACAGGGAAAGTGCCAGGAGGGAAAAGTGAGGATTATGCTTAGACTTTCTCGGAACTGCTTCAAATCAACTAGATATCTTTGTGCTGTAAATCTCCCAACAGCCAAACGCAAAAGCAGCAAACATCTCGCTGTATGTCCCACATCCAAAGTGCCAAGAGAGTAATGTAGAGCTTGCTCTCCCTGTCTTTGAGTACTGTTTGCACTGTCCCGATTACCTCTTTGCTAACATTCTCTTCAGAGCTGCAGTGAAACCAGGAACCACGTGGAGAAGGCACCCACACTGAAAGTGCCTGCAGGGAACATTGGGGCTTCTTCTCAGTGTCTCTGACATAGGGTTTCACTGTCCCGGGAAACTCTCTGCTAACACCCTGCAGAGCGCTGTGCCCAACATACAGAAACTTCTTGCGGTATCTCCTACAGGGAAAGTGCCAGGAGGGAAAAGTGAGGATTATGTTTAGACTTTCTCAGAACTGCTTCAAATCAACTAGATATCTTTGTGCTGTAAATCTCCCAACAGCCAAATGTAAAAGCAGCAAACATCTCGCTGTATGTCCCACATCCAAAGTGCCAAGAGAGAGCTTGCTCTCCCTGTCTTTGAGTACTGTTTGCACTGTCCCGATTACCTCTTTGCTAACATTCTCTTCAGAGCTGCAGTGAAACCAGGAACCACGTGGAGAAGGCACCCACACTGAAAGTGCCTGGAGGGAATTGTGGAGCTTGTTCTCAGTGTCTCTGAGAATTGCTCTGATTATCTGTGTGACCTCTTTGCTAAGACTCTCCAGAGTGCCTTCTTCAAAACCAACACACGTCTTGACATATCTCCCACATTGATCGCAGTGTCTCCAGAAACGGCATTCAAGGAGCCAGGAACTTTTCTCCCTACACTGTCCATTGAGTTGTCCTCAAAACCAATATACATCCTGCTATATCTCCCACACGGAAAGTGCCAGGAGGGAAAAGTGAGGATTATGTTTAGACTTTCTCGGAACTGCTTCAAATCAACTAGATATCTTTGTGCTGTAAATCTCCCAACAGCCAAACGCAAAAGCAGCAAACATCTCGCTGTATGTCCCACATCCAAAGTGCCAAGAGAGTAATGTAGAGCTTGCTCTCCCTGTCTTTGAGTACTGTTTGCACTGTCCCGATTACCTCTTTGCTAACATTCTCTTCAGAGCTGCAGTGAAACCAGGAACCACGTGGAGAAGGCACCCACACTGAAAGTGCCTGGAGGGAACATTGGGGCTTCTTCTCAGTGTCTCTGATATAGGGTTTCACTGTCCCGGGAAAGTCTCTGCTAACACCCTGCACAGCGCTGTGCCCAATATACAGAAACGTCTTGCGGTATCTCCTACAGGGAAAGTGCCAGGAGGGAAAAGTGAGGATTATGTTTAGACTTTCTCGGAACTGCTTCAAATCAACTAGATATCTTTGTGCTGTAAATCTCCCAACAGCCAAATGTAAAAGCAGCAAACATCTCGCTGTATGTCCCACATCCAAAGTGCCAAGAGAGAGCTTGCTCTCCCTGTCTTTGAGTACTGTTTACACTGTCCCGATTACCTCTTTGCTAACATTCTCTTCAGAGCTGCAGTGAAACCAGGAACCACGTGGAGAAGGCACCCACACTGAAAGTGCCTGGAGGGAACATTGGGGCTTCTTCTCAGTGTCTCTGACATAGGGTTTCACTGTCCCGGGAAAGTCTCTGCTAACACCCTGCAGAGCGATGTGCCCAATATACAGAAACGTCTTGCGGTATCCCCTACAGGGAAAGTGCCAGGAGGGAAAAGTGAGGATTATGCTAAGACTTTCTCGGAACTGCTTCAAATCAACTAGATATCTTTGTGCTGTAAATCTCCCAACAGCCAAACGCAAAAGCAGCAAACATCTCGCTGTATGTCCCACATCCAAAGTGCCAAGAGAGTAATGTAGAGCTTGCTCTCCCTGTCTTTGAGTACTGTTTGCACTGTCCCGATTACCTCTTTGCTAACATTCTCTTCAGAGCTGCAGTGAAACCAGGAACCACGTGGAGAAGGCACCCACACTGAAAGTGCCTGGAAGGAACGTTGGGGCTTCTTCTCAGTGTCTCTGATATAGGGTTTCACTGTCCCGGGAAAGTCTCTGCTAACACCCTGCAGAGCGCTGTGCCCAATATACAGAAACGTCTTGCGGTATCTCCTACAGGGAAAGTGCCAGGAGGGAAAAGTGAGGATTATGCTTAGACTTTCTCGGAACTGCTTCAAATCAACTAGATATCTTTGTGCTGTAAATCTCCCAACAGCCAAACGCAAAAGCAGCAAACATCTCGCTGTATGTCCCACATCCAAAGTGCCAAGAGAGTAATGTAGAGCTTGCTCTCCCTGTCTTTGAGTACTGTTTGCACTGTCCCGATTACCTCTTTGCTAACATTCTCTTCAGAGCTGCAGTGAAACCAGGAACCACGTGGAGAAGGCACCCACACTGAAAGTGCCTGCAGGGAACATTGGGGCTTCTTCTCAGTGTCTCTGACATAGGGTTTCACTGTCCCGGGAAAGTCTCTGCTAACACCCTGCAGAGCGCTGTGCCCAACATACAGAAACTTCTTGCGGTATCTCCTACAGGGAAAGTGCCAGGAGGGAAAAGTGAGGATTATGTTTAGACTTTCTCAGAACTGCTTCAAATCAACTAGATATCTTTGTGCTGTAAATCTCCCAACAGCCAAATGTAAAAGCAGCAAACATCTCGCTGTATGTCCCACATCCAAAGTGCCAAGAGAGAGCTTGCTCTCCCTGTCTTTGAGTACTGTTTGCACTGTCCCGATTACCTCTTTGCTAACATTCTCTTCAGAGCTGCAGTGAAACCAGGAACCACGTGGAGAAGGCACCCACACTGAAAGTGCCTGGAGGGAATTGTGGAGCTTGTTCTCAGTGTCTCTGAGAATTGCTCTGATTATCTGTGTGACCTCTTTGCTAAGACTCTCCAGAGTGCCTTCTTCAAAACCAACACACGTCTTGACATATCTCCCACATTGATCGCAGTGTCTCCAGAAACGGCATTCAAGGAGCCAGGAACTTTTCTCCCTACACTGTCCATTGAGTTGTCCTCAAAACCAATATACATCCTGCTATATCTCCCACACGGAAAGTGCCAGGAGGGAAAAGTGAGGATTATGTTTAGACTTTCTCGGAACTGCTTCAAATCAACTAGAT
Source organism: Chroicocephalus ridibundus (assembly GCF_963924245.1). Lineage (NCBI taxonomy): Eukaryota > Metazoa > Chordata > Aves > Charadriiformes > Laridae > Chroicocephalus > Chroicocephalus ridibundus. Next base: position 181,736 of record NW_026961692.1, read on the forward strand.
ATCTTTGTGCTGTAAATCTCCCAACAGCCAAACGCAAAAGCAGCAAACATCTCGCTGTATGTCCCACATCCAAAGTGCCAAGAGAGTAATGTAGAGCTTGCTCTCCCTGTCTTTGAGTACTGTTTGCACTGTCCCGATTACCTCTTTGCTAACATTCTCTTCAGAGCTGCAGTGAAACCAGGAACCACGTGGAGAAGGCACCCACACTGAAAGTGCCTGGAGGGAACATTGGGGCTTCTTCTCAGTGTCTCTGATATAGGGTTTCACTGTCCCGGGAAAGTCTCTGCTAACACCCTGCACAGCGCTGTGCCCAATATACAGAAACGTCTTGCGGTATCTCCTACAGGGAAAGTGCCAGGAGGGAAAAGTGAGGATTATGTTTAGACTTTCTCGGAACTGCTTCAAATCAACTAGATATCTTTGTGCTGTAAATCTCCCAACAGCCAAATGTAAAAGCAGCAAACATCTCGCTGTATGTCCCACATCCAAAGTGCCAAGAGAGAGCTTGCTCTCCCTGTCTTTGAGTACTGTTTACACTGTCCCGATTACCTCTTTGCTAACATTCTCTTCAGAGCTGCAGTGAAACCAGGAACCACGTGGAGAAGGCACCCACACTGAAAGTGCCTGGAGGGAACATTGGGGCTTCTTCTCAGTGTCTCTGACATAGGGTTTCACTGTCCCGGGAAAGTCTCTGCTAACACCCTGCAGAGCGATGTGCCCAATATACAGAAACGTCTTGCGGTATCCCCTACAGGGAAAGTGCCAGGAGGGAAAAGTGAGGATTATGCTAAGACTTTCTCGGAACTGCTTCAAATCAACTAGATATCTTTGTGCTGTAAATCTCCCAACAGCCAAACGCAAAAGCAGCAAACATCTCGCTGTATGTCCCACATCCAAAGTGCCAAGAGAGTAATGTAGAGCTTGCTCTCCCTGTCTTTGAGTACTGTTTGCACTGTCCCGATTACCTCTTTGCTAACATTCTCTTCAGAGCTGCAGTGAAACCAGGAACCACGTGGAGAAGGCACCCACACTGAAAGTGCCTGGAAGGAACGTTGGGGCTTCTTCTCAGTGTCTCTGATATAGGGTTTCACTGTCCCGGGAAAGTCTCTGCTAACACCCTGCACAGCGCTGTGCCCAATATACAGAAACGTCTTGCGGTATCTCCTACAGGGAAAGTGCCAGGAGGGAAAAGTGAGGATTATGCTTAGACTTTCTCGGAACTGCTTCAAATCAACTAGATATCTTTGTGCTGTAAATCTCCCAACAGCCAAACGCAAAAGCAGCAAACATCTCGCTGTATGTCCCACATCCAAAGTGCCAAGAGAGTAATGTAGAGCTTGCTCTCCCTGTCTTTGAGTACTGTTTGCACTGTCCCGATTACCTCTTTGCTAACATTCTCTTCAGAGCTGCAGTGAAACCAGGAACCACGTGGAGAAGGCACCCACACTGAAAGTGCCTGCAGGGAACATTGGGGCTTCTTCTCAGTGTCTCTGACATAGGGTTTCACTGTCCCGGGAAACTCTCTGCTAACACCCTGCAGAGCGCTGTGCCCAACATACAGAAACTTCTTGCGGTATCTCCTACAGGGAAAGTGCCAGGAGGGAAAAGTGAGGATTATGTTTAGACTTTCTCAGAACTGCTTCAAATCAACTAGATATCTTTGTGCTGTAAATCTCCCAACAGCCAAATGTAAAAGCAGCAAACATCTCGCTGTATGTCCCACATCCAAAGTGCCAAGAGAGAGCTTGCTCTCCCTGTCTTTGAGTACTGTTTGCACTGTCCCGATTACCTCTTTGCTAACATTCTCTTCAGAGCTGCAGTGAAACCAGGAACCACGTGGAGAAGGCACCCACACTGAAAGTGCCTGGAGGGAATTGTGGAGCTTGTTCTCAGTGTCTCTGAGAATTGCTCTGATTATCTGTGTGACCTCTTTGCTAAGACTCTCCAGAGTGCCTTCTTCAAAACCAACACACGTCTTGACATATCTCCCACATTGATCGCAGTGTCTCCAGAAACGGCATTCAAGGAGCCAGGAACTTTTCTCCCTACACTGTCCATTGAGTTGTCCTCAAAACCAATATACATCCTGCTATATCTCCCACACGGAAAGTGCCAGGAGGGAAAAGTGAGGATTATGTTTAGACTTTCTCGGAACTGCTTCAAATCAACTAGATATCTTTGTGCTGTAAATCTCCCAACAGCCAAATGCAAAAGCAGCAAACATCTCGCTTTATGTCCCACATCCAAAGTGCCAAGAGAGTAATGTAGAGCTTGCTCTCCCTGTCTTTGAGTACTGTTTGCACTGTCCCGATTACCTCTTTGCTAACATTCTCTTCAGAGCTGCAGTGAAACCAGGAACCACGTGGAGAAGGCACCCACACTGAAAGTGCCTGGAGGGAACATTGGGGCTTCTTCTCAGTGTCTCTGATATAGGGTTTCACTGTCCCGGGAAAGTCTCTGCTAACACCCTGCACAGCGCTGTGCCCAATATACAGAAACGTCTTGCGGTATCTCCTACAGGGAAAGTGCCAGGAGGGAAAAGTGAGGATTATGTTTAGACTTTCTCGGAACTGCTTCAAATCAACTAGATATCTTTGTGCTGTAAATCTCCCAACAGCCAAATGTAAAAGCAGCAAACATCTCGCTGTATGTCCCACATCCAAAGTGCCAAGAGAGAGCTTGCTCTCCCTGTCTTTGAGTACTGTTTACACTGTCCCGATTACCTCTTTGCTAACATTCTCTTCAGAGCTGCAGTGAAACCAGGAACCACGTGGAGAAGGCACCCACACTGAAAGTGCCTGGAGGGAACATTGGGGCTTCTTCTCAGTGTCTCTGACATAGGGTTTCACTGTCCCGGGAAAGTCTCTGCTAACACCCTGCAGAGCGATGTGCCCAATATACAGAAACGTCTTGCGGTATCCCCTACAGGGAAAGTGCCAGGAGGGAAAAGTGAGGATTATGCTAAGACTTTCTCGGAACTGCTTCAAATCAACTAGATATCTTTGTGCTGTAAATCTCCCAACAGCCAAACGCAAAAGCAGCAAACATCTCGCTGTATGTCCCACATCCAAAGTGCCAAGAGAGTAATGTAGAGCTTGCTCTCCCTGTCTTTGAGTACTGTTTGCACTGTCCCGATTACCTCTTTGCTAACATTCTCTTCAGAGCTGCAGTGAAACCAGGAACCACGTGGAGAAGGCACCCACACTGAAAGTGCCTGGAAGGAACGTTGGGGCTTCTTCTCAGTGTCTCTGATATAGGGTTTCACTGTCCCGGGAAAGTCTCTGCTAACACCCTGCACAGCGCTGTGCCCAATATACAGAAACGTCTTGCGGTATCTCCTACAGGGAAAGTGCCAGGAGGGAAAAGTGAGGATTATGCTTAGACTTTCTCGGAACTGCTTCAAATCAACTAGATATCTTTGTGCTGTAAATCTCCCAACAGCCAAACGCAAAAGCAGCAAACATCTCGCTGTATGTCCCACATCCAAAGTGCCAAGAGAGTAATGTAGAGCTTGCTCTCCCTGTCTTTGAGTACTGTTTGCACTGTCCCGATTACCTCTTTGCTAACATTCTCTTCAGAGCTGCAGTGAAACCAGGAACCACGTGGAGAAGGCACCCACACTGAAAGTGCCTGCAGGGAACATTGGGGCTTCTTCTCAGTGTCTCTGACATAGGGTTTCACTGTCCCGGGAAACTCTCTGCTAACACCCTGCAGAGCGCTGTGCCCAACATACAGAAACTTCTTGCGGTATCTCCTACAGGGAAAGTGCCAGGAGGGAAAAGTGAGGATTATGTTTAGACTTTCTCAGAACTGCTTCAAATCAACTAGATATCTTTGTGCTGTAAATCTCCCAACAGCCAAATGTAAAAGCAGCAAACATCTCGCTGTATGTCCCACATCCAAAGTGCCAAGAGAGAGCTTGCTCTCCCTGTCTTTGAGTACTGTTTGCACTGTCCCGATTACCTCTTTGCTAACATTCTCTTCAGAGCTGCAGTGAAACCAGGAACCACGTGGAGAAGGCACCCACACTGAAAGTGCCTGGAGGGAATTGTGGAGCTTGTTCTCAGTGTCTCTGAGAATTGCTCTGATTATCTGTGTGACCTCTTTGCTAAGACTCTCCAGAGTGCCTTCTTCAAAACCAACACACGTCTTGACATATCTCCCACATTGATCGCAGTGTCTCCAGAAACGGCATTCAAGGAGCCAGGAACTTTTCTCCCTACACTGTCCATTGAGTTGTCCTCAAAACCAATATACATCCTGCTATATCTCCCACACGGAAAGTGCCAGGAGGGAAAAGTGAGGATTATGTTTAGACTTTCTCGGAACTGCTTCAAATCAACTAGATATCTTTGTGCTGTAAATCTCCCAACAGCCAAATGCAAAAGCAGCAAACATCTCGCTTTATGTCCCACATCCAAAGTGCCAAGAGAGTAATGTAGAGCTTGCTCTCCCTGTCTTTGAGTACTGTTTGCACTGTCCCGATTACCTCTTTGCTAACATTCTCTTCAGAGCTGCAGTGAAACCAGGAACCACGTGGAGAAGGCACCCACACTGAAAGTGCCTGGAGGGAACATTGGGGCTTCTTCTCAGTGTCTCTGACATAGGGTTTCACTGTCCCGGGAAAGTCTCTGCTAACACCCTGCAGAGCGCTGTGCCCAATATACAGAAACGTCTTGCGGTATCTCCTACAGGGAAAGTGCCAGCAGGGAAAAGTGAGGATTATGTTTAGACTTTCTCGGAACTGCTTCAAATCAACTAGATATCTTTGTGCTGTAAATCTCCCAACAGCCAAATGTAAAAGCAGCAAACATCTCGCTTTATGTCCCACATCCAAAGTGCCAAGAGAGAGCTTGCTCTCCCTGTCTTTGAGTACTGTTTACACTGTCCCGATTACCTCTTTGCTAACATTCTCTTCAGAGCTGCAGTGAAACCAGGAACCACTTGGAGAAGGCACCCACACTGAAAGTGCCTGGAGGGAACACTGGGGCTTCTTCTCAGTGTCTCTGACATAGGGTTTCACTGTCCCGGGAAAGTCTCTGCTAACACCCTGCAGAGCGATGTGCCCAATATACAGAAACGTCTTGCGGTATCCCCTACAGGGAAAGTGCCAGGAGGGAAAAGTGAGGATTATGCTAAGACTTTCTCGGAACTGCTTCAAATCAACTAGATATCTTTGTGCTGTAAATCTCCCAACAGCCAAACGCAAAAGCAGCAAACATCTCGCTGTATGTCCCACATCCAAAGTGCCAAGAGAGTAATGTAGAGCTTGCTCTCCCTCTCTTTGAGTACCGTTTGCACTGTCCCGATTACCTCTTTGCTAACATTCTCTTCAGAGCTGCAGTGAAACCAGGAACCACGAGGAGAAGGCACCCACACTGAAAGTGCCTGGAGGGAATTGTGGAGCTTGTTCTCAGTGTCTCTGAGAATTGCTCTGATTATCTGTGTGCTCTGATTATCTAAGACTCTCCAGAGAGCCGTCCTCAAAACCAACACACGTCTTGACATATCTCCCACACTGATCGCAGTGTCTCCAGAAACGGCATTCAAGGAGCCAGGAACTTTTCTCCCTACACTGTCCATTGAGTTGTCCTCAAAACCAATATACATCCTGCTATATCTCCCACACGGAAGGGGCCAGGAGGGAAAAGTGAGGATTATGTTTAGACTTTCTCGGAACTGCTTCAAATCAACTAGATATCTTTGTGCTGTAAATCTCCCAACAGCCAAATGCAAAAGCAGCAAACATCTCGCTTTATGTCCCACATCCAAAGTGCCAAGAGAGTAATGTAGAGCTTGCTCTCCCTGTCTTTGAGTACTGTTTGCACTGTCCCGATTACCTCTTTGCTAACATTCTCTTCAGAGCTGCAGTGAAACCAGGAACCACGTGGAGAAGGCACCCACACTGAAAGTGCCTGGAGGGAACATTGGGGCTTCTTCTCAGTGTCTCTGACATAGGGTTTCACTGTCCCGGGAAAGTCTCTGCTAACACCCTGCAGAGCGCTGTGTCCAATATACAGAAACGTCTTGCGGTATCTCCTACAGGGAAAGTGCCAGGAGGGAAAAGTGAGGATTATGTTTAGACTTTCTCGGAACTGCTTCAAATCAACTAGATATCTTTGTGCTGTAAATCTCCCAACAGCCAAATGTAAAAGCAGCAAACATCTCGCTGTATGTCCCACATCCAAAGTGCCAAGAGAGAGCTTGCTCTCCCTGTCTTTGAGTACTGTTTACACTGTCCCGATTACCTCTTTGCTAACATTCTCTTCAGAGCTGCAGTGAAACCAGGAACCACGTGGAGAAGGCACCCACACTGAAAGTGCCTGGAGGGAACATTGGGGCTTCTTCTCAGTGTCTCTGACATAGGGTTTCACTGTCCCGGGAAAGTCTCTGCTAACACCCTGCACAGCGCTGTGCCCAATATACAGAAACGTCTTGCGGTATCTCCTACAGGGAAAGTTCCAGGAGGGAAAAGTGAGGATTATGCTAAGACTTTCTCGGAACTGCTTCAAATCAACTAGATATCTTTGTGCTGTAAATCTCCCAACAGCCAAACGCAAAAGCAGCAAACATCTCGCTGTATGTCCCACATCCAAAGTGCCAAGAGAGTAATGTAGAGCTTGCTCTCCCTGTCTTTGAGTACTGTTTGCACTGTCCCGATTACCTCTTTGCTAACATTCTCTTCAGAGCTGCAGTGAAACCAGGAACCACGTGGAGAAGGCACCCACACTGAAAGTGCCTGCAGGGAACATTGGGGCTTCTTCTCAGTGTCTCTGATATAGGGTTTCACTGTCCCGGGAAAGTCTCTGCTAACACCCTGCAGAGCGATGTGCCCAACATACAGAAACGTCTTGCGGTATCTCCTACAGGGAAAGTGCCAGGAGGGAAAAGTGAGGATTATGCTTAGACTTTCTCGGAACTGCTTCAAATCAACTAGATATCTTTGTGCTGTAAATCTCCCAACAGCCAAATGCAAAAGCAGCAAACATCTCGCTTTATGTCCCACATCCAAAGTGCCAAGAGAGTAATGTAGAGCTTGCTCTCCCTGTCTTTGAGTACTGTTTGCACTGTCCCGATTACCTCTTTGCTAACATTCTCTTCAGAGCTGCAGTGAAACCAGGAACCACGTGGAGAAGGCACCCACACTGAAAGTGCCTGGAGGGAACATTGGGGCTTCTTCTCAGTGTCTCTGAGAATTCCTCTGGTTATCCCTGTGACCTCTTTGCTAAGACTCTCCAGAGAGCCGTCCTCAAAATCAACACACGTCTTGACATATCTCCCACATTGATCGCAGTGTCTCCAGAAACGGCATTCAAGGAGCCAGGAACTTTTCTCCCTACACTGTCCATTGAGTTGTCCTCAAAACCAATATAAATCCTGCTATATCTCCCACACGGAAAGTGCCAGGAGGGAAAAGTGAGGATTATGCTTAGACTTTCTCGGAACTGCTTCAAATCAACTAGATATCTTTGTGCTGTAAATCTCCCAACAGCCAAATGCAAAAGCAGCAAACATCTCGCTGTATGTCCCACATCCAAAGTGCCAAGAGAGTAATGTAGAGCTTGCTCTCCCTGTCTTTGAGTACTGTTTGCACTGTCCCGATTACCTCTTTGCTAACATTCTCTTCAGAGCTGCAGTGAAACCAGGAACCACGTGGAGAAGGCACCCACACTGAAAGTGCCTGGAGGGAACATTGGGGCTTCTTCTCAGTGTCTCTGACATAGGGTTTCACTGTCCCGGGAAAGTCTCTGCTAACACCCTGCAGAGCGCTGTGCCCAATATACAGAAACGTCTTGCGGTATCTCCTACAGGGAAAGTGCCAGCAGGGAAAAGTGAGGATTATGTTTAGACTTTCTCGGAACTGCTTCAAATCAACTAGATATCTTTGTGCTGTAAATCTCCCAACAGCCAAATGTAAAAGCAGCAAACATCTCGCTGTATGTCCCACATCCAAAGTGCCAAGAGAGAGCTTGCTCTCCCTGTCTTTGAGTACTGTTTACACTGTCCCGATTACCTCTTTGCTAACATTCTCTTCAGAGCTGCAGTGAAACCAGGAACCACTTGGAGAAGGCACCCACACTGAAAGTGCCTGGAGGGAACACTGGGGCTTCTTCTCAGTGTCTCTGACATAGGGTTTCACTGTCCCGGGAAAGTCTCTGCTAACACCCTGCAGAGCGATGTGCCCAATATACAGAAACGTCTTGCGGTATCCCCTACAGGGAAAGTGCCAGGAGGGAAAAGTGAGGATTATGCTAAGACTTTCTCGGAACTGCTTCAAATCAACTAGATATCTTTGTGCTGTAAATCTCCCAACAGCCAAACGCAAAAGCAGCAAACATCTCGCTGTATGTCCCACATCCAAAGTGCCAAGAGAGTAATGTAGAGCTTGCTCTCCCTCTCTTTGAGTACCGTTTGCACTGTCCCGATTACCTCTTTGCTAACATTCTCTTCAGAGCTGCAGTGAAACCAGGAACCACGAGGAGAAGGCACCCACACTGAAAGTGCCTGCAGGGAACATTGGGGCTTCTTCTCAGTGTCTCTGATATAGGGTTTCACTGTCCCGGGAAAGTCTCTGCTAACACCCTGCAGAGCGCTGTGCCCAATATACAGAAACGTCTTGCGGTATCTCCTACAGGGAAAGTGCCAGCAGGGAAAAGTGAGGATTATGCTTAGACTTTCTAGGAACTGCTTCAAATCAACTAGATATCTTTGTGCTGTAAATCTCCCAACAGCCAAACACAAAAGCAGCAAACATCTCGCTTTATGTCCCACATCCAAAGTGCCAAGAGAGTAATGTAGAGCTTGCTCTCCCTGTCTTTGAGTACTGTTTGCACTGTCCCGATTACCTCTTTGCTAACATTCTCTTCAGAGCTGCAGTGAAACCAGGAACCACGTGGAGAAGGCACCCACACTGAAAGTGCCTGGAGGGAATTGTGGAGCTTGTTCTCAGTGTCTCTGAGAATTCCTCTGGTTATCCCTGTGACCTCTTTGCTAAGACTCTCCAGAGAGCCGTCCTCAAAATCAACACACGTCTTGACATATCTCCCACATTGATCGCAGTGTCTCCAGAAACGGCATTCAAGGAGCCAGGAACTTTTTTCCCTACACTGTCCATTGAGTTGTCCTCAAAACCAATATACATCCCGCTATATCTCCCACACGGAAAGTGCCAGGAGGGAAAAGTGAGGATTATGCTTAGACTTTCTCGGAACTGCTTCAAATCAACTAGATATCTTTGTGCTGTAAATCTCCCAACAGCCAAACGCAAAAGCAGCAAACATCTCGCTGTATCTCCCACATCCAAAGTGCCAAGAGAGTAATGTAGAGCTTGCTCTCCCTGTCTTTGAGTACTGTTTGCACTGTCCCGATTACCTCTTTGCTAACATTCTCTTCAGAGCTGCAGTGAAACCAGGAACCACGTGGAGAAGGCACCCACACTGAAAGTGCCTGGAGGGAACATTGGGGCTTCTTCTCAGTGTCTCTGACATAGGGTTTCACTGTCCCGGGAAACTCTCTGCTAACACCCTGCAGAGCGCTGTGCCCAACATACAGAAACTTCTTGCGGTATCTCCTACAGGGAAAGTGCCAGGAGGGAAAAGTGAGGATTATGTTTAGACTTTCTCAGAACTGCTTCAAATCAACTAGATATCTTTGTGCTGTAAATCTCCCAACAGCCAAATGTAAAAGCAGCAAACATCTCGCTGTATGTCCCACATCCAAAGTGCCAAGAGAGAGCTTGCTCTCCCTGTCTTTGAGTACTGTTTGCACTGTCCCGATTACCTCTTTGCTAACATTCTCTTCAGAGCTGCAGTGAAACCAGGAACCACGTGGAGAAGGCACCCACACTGAAAGTGCCTGCAGGGAACATTGGGGCTTCTTCTCAGTGTCTCTGACATAGGGTTTCACTGTCCCGGGAAAGTCTCTGCTAACACCCTGCAGAGCGATGTGCCCAATATACAGAAACGTCTTGCGGTATCCCCTACAGGGAAAGTTCCAGGAGGGAAAAGTGAGGATTATGCTAAGACTTTCTCGGAACTGCTTCAAATCAACTAGATATCTTTGTGCTGTAAATCTCCCAACAGCCAAACGCAAAAGCAGCAAACATCTCGCTGTATGTCCCACATCCAAAGTGCCAAGAGAGTAATGTAGAGCTTGCTCTCCCTGTCTTTGAGTACTGTTTGCACTGTCCCGATTACCTCTTTGCTAACATTCTCTTCAGAGCTGCAGTGAAACCAGGAACCACGTGGAGAAGGCACCCACACTGAAAGTGCCTGCAGGGAACATTGGGGCTTCTTCTCAGTGTCTCTGATATAGGGTTTCACTGTCCCGGGAAAGTCTCTGCTAACACCCTGCAGAGCGATGTGCCCAACATACAGAAACGTCTTGCGGTATCTCCTACAGGAAAAGTGCCAGGAGGGAAAAGTGAGGATTATGCTTAGACTTTCTCGGAACTGCTTCAAATCAACTAGATATCTTTGTGCTGTAAATCTCCCAACAGCCAAACGCAAAAGCAGCAAACATCTCGCTGTATCTCCCACATCCAAAGTGCCAAGAGAGTAATGTAGAGCTTGCTCTCCCTGTCTTTGAGTACTGTTTGCACTGTCCCGATTACCTCTTTGCTAACATTCTCTTCAGAGCTGCAGTGAAACCAGGAACCACGTGGAGAAGGCACCCACACTGAAAGTGCCTGGAGGGAACATTGGGGCTTCTTCTCAGTGTCTCTGACATAGGGTTTCACTGTCCCGGGAAAGTCTCTGCTAACACCCTGCAGAGCGCTGTGCCCAACATACAGAAACTTCTTGCGGTATCTCCTACAGGGAAAGTGCCAGGAGGGAAAAGTGAGGATTATGTTTAGACTTTCTCAGAACTGCTTCAAATCAACTAGATATCTTTGTGCTGTAAATCTCCCAACAGCCAAATGTAAAAGCAGCAAACATCTCGCTGTATGTCCCACATCCAAAGTGCCAAGAGAGAGCTTGCTCTCCCTGTCTTTGAGTACTGTTTACACTGTCCCGATTACCTCTTTGCTAACATTCTCTTCAGAGCTGCAGTGAAACCAGGAACCACGTGGAGAAGGCACCCACACTGAAAGTGCCTGCAGGGAACATTGGGGCTTCTTCTCAGTGTCTCTGACATAGGGTTTCACTGTCCCGGGAAAGTCTCTGCTAACACCCTGCAGAGCGATGTGCCCAATATACAGAAACGTCTTGCGGTATCCCCTACAGGGAAAGTTCCAGGAGGGAAAAGTGAGGATTATGCTAAGACTTTCTCGGAACTGCTTCAAATCAACTAGATATCTTTGTGCTGTAAATCTCCCAACAGCCAAACGCAAAAGCAGCAAACATCTCGCTGTATGTCCCACATCCAAAGTGCCAAGAGAGTAATGTAGAGCTTGCTCTCCCTGTCTTTGAGTACTGTTTGCACTGTCCCGATTACCTCTTTGCTAACATTCTCTTCAGAGCTGCAGTGAAACCAGGAACCACGTGGAGAAGGCACCCACACTGAAAGTGCCTGCAGGGAACATTGGGGCTTCTTCTCAGTGTCTCTGACATAGGGTTTCACTGTCCCGGGAAAGTCTCTGCTAACACCCTGCAGAGCGCTGTGCCCAACATACAGAAACTTCTTGCGGTATCTCCTACAGGGAAAGTGCCAGGAGGGAAAAGTGAGGATTATGTTTAGACTTTCTCGGAACTGCTTCAAATCAACTAGATATCTTTGTGCTGTAAATCTCCCAACAGCCAAACGCAAAAGCAGCAAACATCTCGCTGTATGTCCCACATCCAAAGTGCCAAGAGAGTAATGTAGAGCTTGCTCTCCCTGTCTTTGAGTACTGTTTGCACTGTCCCGATTACCTCTTTGCTAACATTCTCTTCAGAGCTGCAGTGAAACCAGGAACCACGTGGAGAAGGCACCCACACTGAAAGTGCCTGGAGGGAATTGTGGAGCTTGTTCTCAGTGTCTCTGAGAATTGCTCTGATTATCTGTGTGACCTCTTTGCTAAGACTCTCCAGAGAGCCGTCCTGAAAACCAACACACGTCTTGACATATCTCCCACATTGATCGCAGTGTCTCCAGAAACGGCATTCAAGGAGCCAGGAACTTTTCTCCCTACACTGTCCATTGAGTTGTCCTCAAAACCAATATACATCCTGCTATATCTCCCACACGGAAAGTGCCAGGAGGGAAAAGTGAGGATTATGCTTAGACTTTCTCGGAACTGCTTCAAATCAACTAGATATCTTTGTGCTGTAAATCTCCCAACAGCCAAACGCAAAAGCAGCAAACATCTCGCTGTATGTCCCACATCCAAAGTGCCAAGAGAGTAATGTAGAGCTTGCTCTCCCTGTCTTTGAGTACTGTTTGCACTGTCCCGATTACCTCTTTGCTAACATTCTCTTCAGAGCTGCAGTGAAACCAGGAACCACGTGGAGAAGGCACCCACACTGAAAGTGCCTGGAGGGAACATTGGGGCTTCTTCTCAGTGTCTCTGATATAGGGTTTCACTGTCCCGGGAAACTCTCTGCTAACACCCTGCAGAGCGCTGTGCCCAATATACAGAAACGTCTTGCGGTATCTCCTACAGGGAAAGTGCCAGGAGGAATTGTGGAGCTTGTTCTCAGTGTCTCTGAGAATTGCTCTGGTTATCCCTGTGACCTCTTTGCTAAGACTCTCCAGAGAGCCGTCCTCAAAACCATCTTAACATATCTCCCACATTGATCGCAGTGTCTCCAGAAACGGCATTCAAGGAGCCAGGAACTTTTCTCCCTACACTGTCCATTGAGTTGTCCTCAAAACCAATATACATCCCGCTATATCTCCCACACGGAAAGTGCCAGGAGGGAAAAGTGAGGATTATGCTTAGACTTTCTCGGAACTGCTTCAAATCAACTAGATATCTTTGTGCTGTAAATCTCCCAACAGCCAAACGCAAAAGCAGCAAACATCTCGCTGTATGTCCCACATCCAAAGTGCCAAGAGAGTAATGTAGAGCTTGCTCTCCCTGTCTTTGAGTACTGTTTGCACTGTCCCGATTACCTCTTTGCTAACATTCTCTTCAGAGCTGCAGTGAAACCAGGAACCACGTGGAGAAGGCACCCACACTGAAAGTGCCTGCAGGGAACATTGGGGCTTCTTCTCAGTGTCTCTGACATAGGGTTTCACTGTCCCGGGAAAGTCTCTGCTAACACCCTGCAGAGCGCTGTGCCCAATATACAGAAATGTCTTGCGGTATCTCCTACAGGGAAAGTGCCAGGAGGGAAAAGTGAGGATTATGTTTAGACTTTCTCGGAACTGCTTCAAATCAACTAGATATCTTTGTGCTGTAAATCTCCCAACAGCCAAATGTAAAAGCAGCAAACATCTCGCTGTATGTCCCACATCCAAAGTGCCAAGAGAGAGCTTGCTCTCCCTGTCTTTGAGTACTGTTTGCACTGTCCCGATTACCTCTTTGCTAACATTCTCTTCAGAGCTGCAGTGAAACCAGGAACCACGTGGAGAAGGCACCCACACTGAAAGTGCCTGGAAGGAACGTTGGGGCTTCTTCTCAGTGTCTCTGATATAGGGTTTCACTGTCCCGGGAAACTCTCTGCTAACACCCTGCAGAGCGCTGTGCCCAATATACAGAAACGTCTTGCGGTATCCCCTACAGGGAAAGTGCCAGGAGGGAAAAGTGAGGATTATGCTTAGACTTTCTCGGAACTGCTTCAAATCAACTAGATATCTTTGTGCTGTAAATCTCCCAACAGCCAAACACAAAAGCAGCAAACATCTCGCTGTATGTCCCACATCCAAAGTGCCAAGAGAGAGCTTGCTCTCCCTGTCTTTGAGTACTGTTTGCACTGTCCCGATTACCTCTTTGCTAACATTCTCTTCAGAGCTGCAGTGAAACCAGGAACCACGTGGAGAAGGCACCCACACTGAAAGTGCCTGGAAGGAACGTTGGGGCTTCTTCTCAGTGTCTCTGATATAGGGTTTCACTGTCCCGGGAAAGTCTCTGCTAACACCCTGCAGAGCGCTGTGCCCAATATACAGAAACGTCTTGCGGTATCCCCTACAGGGAAAGTGCCAGGAGGGAAAAGTGAGGATTATGCTTAGACTTTCTCGGAACTGCTTCAAATCAACTAGATATCTTTGTGCTGTAAATCTCCCAACAGCCAAACACAAAAGCAGCAAACATCTCGCTGTATGTCCCACATCCAAAGTGCCAAGAGAGAGCTTGCTCTCCCTGTCTTTGAGTACTGTTTGCACTGTCCCGATTACCTTTTTGCTAACATTCTCTTCAGAGCTGCAGTGAAACCAGGAACCACGTGGAGAAGGCACCCACACTGAAAGTGCCTGGAAGGAACATTGGGGCTTCTTCTCAGTGTCTCTGATATAGGGTTTCACTGTCCCGGGAAAGTCTCTGCTAACACCCTGCACAGCGCTGTGCCCAATATACAGAAACGTCTTGCGGTATCTCCTACAGGGAAAGTGCCAGGAGGGAAAAGTGAGGATTATGTTTAGACTTTCTCGGAACTGCTTCAAATCAACTAGATATCTTTGTGCTGTAAATCTCCCAACAGCCAAATGTAAAAGCAGCAAACATCTCGCTGTATGTCCCACATCCAAAGTGCCAAGAGAGAGCTTGCTCTCCCTGTCTTTGAGTACTGTTTGCACTGTCCCGATTACCTCTTTGCTAACATTCTCTTCAGAGCTGCAGTGAAACCAGGAACCACGTGGAGAAGGCACCCACACTGAAAGTGCCTGGAAGGAACGTTGGGGCTCCTTCTCAGTGTCTCTGATATAGGGTTTCACTGTCCCGGGAAAGTCTCTGCTAACACCCTGCACAGCGCTGTGCCCAATATACAGAAACGTCTTGCGGTATCCCCTACAGGGAAAGTGCCAGGAGGGAAAAGTGAGGATTATGCTTAGACTTTCTCGGAACTGCTTCAAATCAACTAGATATCTTTGTGCTGTAAATCTCCCAACAGCCAAACGCAAAAGCAGCAAACATCTCGCTGTATGTCCCACATCCAAAGTGCCAAGGGAGTAATGTAGAGCTTGCTCTCCCTGTCTTTGAGTACTGTTTGCACTGTCCCGATTACCTCTTTGCTAACATTCTCTTCAGAGCTGCAGTGAAACCAGGAACCACGTGGAGAAGGCACCCACACTGAAAGTGCCTGGAAGGAACGTTGGGGCTTCTTCTCAGTGTCTCTGATATAGGGTTTCACTGTCCCGGGAAAGTCTCTGCTAACACCCTGCAGAGCGCTGTGCCCAATATACAGAAACGTCTTGCGGTATCCCCTACAGGGAAAGTGCCAGGAGGGAAAAGTGAGGATTATGCTTAGACTTTCTCGGAACTGCTTCAAATCAACTAGATATCTTTGTGCTGTAAATCTCCCAACAGCCAAACGCAAAAGCAGCAAACATCTCGCTGTATGTCCCACATCCAAAGTGCCAAGAGAGTAATGTAGAGCTTGCTCTCCCTGTCTTTGAGTACTGTTTGCACTGTCCCGATTACCTCTTTGCTAACATTCTCTTCAGAGCTGCAGTGAAACCAGGAACCACGTGGAGAAGGCACCCACACTGAAAGTGCCTGGAAGGAATGTTGGGGCTTCTTCTCAGTGTCTCTGATATAGGGTTTCACTGTCCCGGGAAAGTCTCTGCTAACACCCTGCAGAGCGCTGTGCCCAATATACAGAAACGTCTTGCGGTATCCCCTACAGGGAAAGTGCCAGGAGGGAAAAGTGAGGATTATGCTTAGACTTTCTCGGAACTGCTTCAAATCAACTAGATATCTTTGTGCTGTAAATCTCCCAACAGCCAAACACAAAAGCAGCAAACATCTCGCTGTATGTCCCACATCCAAAGTGCCAAGAGAGAGCTTGCTCTCCCTGTCTTTGAGTACTGTTTGCACTGTCCCGATTACCTCTTTGCTAACATTCTCTTCAGAGCTGCAGTGAAACCAGGAACCACGTGGAGAAGGCACCCACACTGAAAGTGCCTGGAGGGTACATTGGGGCTTCTTCTCAGTGTCTCTGATATAGGGTTTCACTGTCCCGGGAAAGTCTCTGCTAACACCCTGCACAGCGCTGTGCCCAATATACAGAAACGTCTTGCGGTATCTCCTACAGGGAAAGTGCCAGGAGGGAAAAGTGAGGATTATGTTTAGACTTTCTCGGAACTGCTTCAAATCAACTAGATATCTTTGTGCTGTAAATCTCCCAACAGCCAAACGCAAAAGCAGCAAACATCTCGCTGTATGTCCCACATCCAAAGTGCCAAGAGAGTAATGTAGAGTTTGCTCTCCCTGTCTTTGAGTACTGTTTGCACTGTCCCGATTACCTCTTTGCTAACATTCTCTTCAGAGCTGCAGTGAAACCAGGAACCACGTGGAGAAGGCACCCACACTGAAAGTGCCTGGAAGGAACATTGGGGCTTCTTCTCAGTGTCTCTGATATAGGGTTTCACTGTCCCGGGAAACTCTCTGCTAACACCCTGCAGAGCGCTGTGCCCAATATACAGAAACGTCTTGCGGTATCTCCTACAGGGAAAGTGCCAGGAGGAATTGTGGAGCTTGTTCTCAGTGTCTCTGAGAATTGCTCTGGTTATCCCTGTGACCTCTTTGCTAAGACTCTCCAGAGAGCCGTCCTCAAAACCATCTTAACATATCTCCCACATTGATCGCAGTGTCTCCAGAAATGGCATTCAAGGAGCCAGGAACTTTTCTCCCTACACTGTCCATTGAGTTGTCCTCAAAACCAATATACATCCCGCTATATCTCCCACACGGAAAGTGCCAGGAGGGAAAAGTGAGGATTATGCTTAGACTTTCTCGGAACTGCTTCAAATCAACTAGATATCTTTGTGCTGTAAATCTCCCAACAGCCAAACGCAAAAGCAGCAAACATCTCGCTGTATGTCCCACATCCAAAGTGCCAAGAGAGTAATGTAGAGCTTGCTCTCCCTGTCTTTGAGTACTGTTTGCACTGTCCCGATTACCTCTTTGCTAACATTCTCTTCAGAGCTGCAGTGAAACCAGGAACCACGTGGAGAAGGCACCCACACTGAAAGTGCCTGGAGGGAACATTGGGGCTTCTTCTCAGTGTCTCTGACATAGGGTTTCACTGTCCCGGGAAACTCTCTGCTAACACCCTGCAGAGCGCTGTGCCCAATATACAGAAACGTCTTGCGGTATCTCCTACAGGGAAAGTGCCAGGAGGGAAAAGTGAGGATTATGTTTAGACTTTCTCGGAACTGCTTCAAATCAACTAGATATCTTTGTGCTGTAAATCTCCCAACAGCCAAATGTAAAAGCAGCAAACATCTCGCTGTATGTCCCACATCCAAAGTGCCAAGAGAGAGCTTGCTCTCCCTGTCTTTGAGTACTGTTTGCACTGTCCCGATTACCTCTTTGCTAACATTCTCTTCAGAGCTGCAGTGAAACCAGGAACCACGTGGAGAAGGCACCCACACTGAAAGTGCCTGGAAGGAACGTTGGGGCTTCTTCTCAGTGTCTCTGATATAGGGTTTCACTGTCCCGGGAAAGTCTCTGCTAACACCCTGCAGAGCGCTGTGCCCAATATACAGAAACGTCTTGCGGTATCCCCTACAGGGAAAGTGCCAGGAGGGAAAAGTGAGGATTATGCTTAGACTTTCTCGGAACTGCTTCAAATCAACTAGATATCTTTGTGCTGTAAATCTCCCAACAGCCAAACACAAAAGCAGCAAACATCTCGCTGTATGTCCCACATCCAAAGTGCCAAGAGAGAGCTTGCTCTCCCTGTCTTTGAGTACTGTTTGCACTGTCCCGATTACCTCTTTGCTAACATTCTCTTCAGAGCTGCAGTGAAACCAGGAACCACGTGGAGAAGGCACCCACACTGAAAGTGCCTGGAAGGAACGTTGGGGCTTCTTCTCAGTGTCTCTGATATAGGGTTTCACTGTCCCGGGAAAGTCTCTGCTAACACCCTGCAGAGCGCTGGGCCCAATATACAGAAACGTCTTGCGGTATCTCCTACAGGGAAAGTGCCAGGAGGGAAAAGTGAGGATTATGTTTAGACTTTCTCGGAACTGCTTCAAATCAACTAGATATCTTTGTGCTGTAAATCTCCCAACAGCCAAATGTAAAAGCAGCAAACATCTCGCTGTATGTCCCACATCCAAAGTGCCAAGAGAGAGCTTGCTCTCCCTGTCTTTGAGTACTGTTTGCACTGTCCCGATTACCTCTTTGCTAACATTCTCTTCAGAGCTGCAGTGAAACCAGGAACCACGTGGAGAAGGCACCCACACTGAAAGTGCCTGGAGGGAACATTGGGGCTTCTTCTCAGTGTCTGACATAGGGTTTCACTGTCCCGGGAAACTCTCTGCTAACACCCTGCAGAGCGCTGTGCCCAATATACAGAAACGTCTTGCGGTATCTCCTACAGGGAAAGTGCCAGGAGGAATTGTGGAGCTTGTTCTCAGTGTCTCTGAGAATTGCTCTGGTTATCCCTGTGACCTCTTTGCTAAGACTCTCCAGAGAGCCGTCCTCAAAACCATCTTAACATATCTCCCACATTGATCACAGTGTCTCCAGAAATGGCATTCAAGGAGCCAGGAACTTTTCTCCCTACACTGTCCATTGAGTTGTCCTCAAAACCAATATACATCCCGCTATATCTCCCACACGGAAAGTGCCAGGAGGGAAAAGTGAGGATTATGCTTAGACTTTCTCGGAACTGCTTCAAATCAACTAGATATCTTTGTGCTGTAAATCTCCCAACAGCCAAACGCAAAAGCAGCAAACATCTCGCTGTATGTCCCACATCCAAAGTGCCAAGAGAGTAATGTAGAGCTTGCTCTCCCTGTCTTTGAGTACTGTTTGCACTGTCCCGATTACCTCTTTGCTAACATTCTCTTCAGAGCTGCAGTGAAACCAGGAACCACGTGGAGAAGGCACCCACACTGAAAGTGCCTGGAAGGAACGTTGGGGCTTCTTCTCAGTGTCTCTGATATAGGGTTTCACTGTCCCGGGAAAGTCTCTGCTAACACCCTGCAGAGCGATGTGCCCAATATACAGAAACGTCTTGCGGTATCCCCTACAGGGAAAGTGCCAGGAGGGAAAAGTGAGGATTATGCTTAGACTTTCTCGGAACTGCTTCAAATCAACTAGATATCTTTGTGCTGTAAATCTCCCAACAGCCAAACACAAAAGCAGCAAACATCTCGCTGTATGTCCCACATCCAAAGTGCCAAGAGAGTAATGTAGAGCTTGCTCTCCCTGTCTTTGAGTACTGTTTGCACTGTCCCGATTACCTCTTTGCTAACATTCTCTTCAGAGCTGCAGTGAAACCAGGAACCACGTGGAGAAGGCACCCACACTGAAAGTGCCTGCAGGGAACATTGGGGCTTCTTCTCAGTGTCTCTGACATAGGGTTTCACTGTCCCGGGAAAGTCTCTGCTAACACCCTGCAGAGCGCTGTGCCCAATATACAGAAACGTCTTGCGGTATCCCCTACAGGGAAAGTGCCAGGAGGGAAAAGTGAGGATTATGCTTAGACTTTCTCGGAACTGCTTCAAATCAACTAGATATCTTTGTGCTGTAAATCTCCCAACAGCCAAACACAAAAGCAGCAAACATCTCGCTGTATGTCCCACATCCAAAGTGCCAAGAGAGAGCTTGCTCTCCCTGTCTTTGAGTACTGTTTGCACTGTCCCGATTACCTCTTTGCTAACATTCTCTTCAGAGCTGCAGTGAAACCAGGAACCACGTGGAGAAGGCACCCACACTGAAAGTGCCTGGAGGGAACGTTGGGGCTTCTTCTCAGTGTCTCTGATATAGGGTTTCACTGTCCCGGGAAAGTCTCTGCTAACACCCTGCAGAGCGCTGGGCCCAATATACAGAAACGTCTTGCGGTATCTCCTACAGGGAAAGTGCCAGGAGGGAAAAGTGAGGATTATGTTTAGACTTTCTCGGAACTGCTTCAAATCAACTAGATATCTTTGTGCTGTAAATCTCCCAACAGCCAAATGTAAAAGCAGCAAACATCTCGCTGTATGTCCCACATCCAAATTGCCAAGAGAGAGCTTGCTCTCCCTGTCTTTGAGTACTGTTTGCACTGTCCCGATTACCTCTTTGCTAACATTCTCTTCAGAGCTGCAGTGAAACCAGGAACCACGTGGAGAAGGCACCCACACTGAAAGTGCCTGGAAGGAACGTTGGGGCTTCTTCTCAGTGTCTCTGATATAGGGTTTCACTGTCCCGGGAAAGTCTCTGCTAACACCCTGCAGAGCGCTGTGCCCAATATACAGAAACGTCTTGCGGTATCCCCTACAGGGAAAGTGCCAGGAGGGAAAAGTGAGGCTTATGCTTAGACTTTCTCGGAACTGCTTCAAATCAACTAGATATCTTTGTGCTGTAAATCTCCCAACAGCCAAACGCAAAAGCAGCAAACATCTCGCTGTATGTCCCACATCCAAAGTGCCAAGAGAGAGCTTGCTCTCCCTGTCTTTGAGTACTGTTTGCACTGTCCCGATTACCTCTTTGCTAACATTCTCTTCAGAGCTGCAGTGAAACCAGGAACCACGTGGAGAAGGCACCCACACTGAAAGTGCCTGGAGGGAACATTGGGGCTTCTTCTCAGTGTCTCTGACATAGGGTTTCACTGTCCCGGGAAAGTCTCTGCTAACACCCTGCAGAGCGCTGTGCCCAACATACAGAAACTTCTTGCGGTATCTCCTACAGGGAAAGTGCCAGGAGGGAAAAGTGAGGATTATGTTTAGACTTTCTCGGAACTGCTTCAAATCAACTAGATATCTTTGTGCTGTAAATCTCCCAACAGCCAAATGTAAAAGCAGCAAACATCTCGCTGTATGTCCCACATCCAAAGTGCCAAGAGAGAGCTTGCTCTCCCTGTCTTTGAGTACTGTTTGCACTGTCCCGATTACCTTTTTGCTAACATTCTCTTCAGAGCTGCAGTGAAACCAGGAACCACGTGGAGAAGGCACCCACACTGAAAGTGCCTGGAGGGAACATTGGGGCTTCTTCTCAGTGTCTCTGATATAGGGTTTCACTGTCCCGGGAAAGTCTCTGCTAACACCCTGCACAGCGCTGTGCCCAATATACAGAAACGTCTTCCGGTATCTCCTACAGGGAAAGTGCCAGGAGGGAAAAGTGAGGATTATGTTTAGACTTTCTCGGAACTGCTTCAAATCAACTAGATATCTTTGTGCTGTAAATCTCCCAACAGCCAAATGTAAAAGCAGCAAACATCTCGCTGTATGTCCCACATCCAAAGTGCCAAGAGAGAGCTTGCTCTCCCTGTCTTTGAGTACTGTTTGCACTGTCCCGATTACCTCTTTGCTAACATTCTCTTCAGAGCTGCAGTGAAACCAGGAACCACGTGGAGAAGGCACCCACACTGAAAGTGCCTGGAAGGAACGTTGGGGCTCCTTCTCAGTGTCTCTGATATAGGGTTTCACTGTCCCGGGAAAGTCTCTGCTAACACCCTGCACAGCGCTGTGCCCAATATACAGAAACGTCTTGCGGTATCCCCTACAGGGAAAGTGCCAGGAGGGAAAAGTGAGGATTATGCTTAGACTTTCTCGGAACTGCTTCAAATCAACTAGATATCTTTGTGCTGTAAATCTCCCAACAGCCAAACGCAAAAGCAGCAAACATCTCGCTGTATGTCCCACATCCAAAGTGCCAAGAGAGTAATGTAGAGCTTGCTCTCCCTGTCTTTGAGTACTGTTTGCACTGTCCCGATTACCTCTTTGCTAACATTCTCTTCAGAGCTGCAGTGAAACCAGGAACCACGTGGAGAAGGCACCCACACTGAAAGTGCCTGGAAGGAATGTTGGGGCTTCTTCTCAGTGTCTCTGATATAGGGTTTCACTGTCCCGGGAAAGTCTCTGCTAACACCCTGCAGAGCGCTGTGCCCAATATACAGAAACGTCTTGCGGTATCCCCTACAGGGAAAGTGCCAGGAGGGAAAAGTGAGGATTATGCTTAGACTTTCTCGGAACTGCTTCAAATCAACTAGATATCTTTGTGCTGTAAATCTCCCAACAGCCAAACACAAAAGCAGCAAACATCTCGCTGTATGTCCCACATCCAAAGTGCCAAGAGAGAACTTGCTCTCCCTGTCTTTGAGTACTGTTTGCACTGTCCCGATTACCTCTTTGCTAACATTCTCTTCAGAGCTGCAGTGAAACCAGGAACCACGTGGAGAAGGCACCCACACTGAAAGTGCCTGGAGGGAACGTTGGGGCTTCTTCTCAGTGTCTCTGATATAGGGTTTCACTGTCCCGGGAAAGTCTCTGCTAACACCCTGCACAGCGCTGTGCCCAATATACAGAAACGTCTTGCGGTATCTCCTACAGGGAAAGTGCCAGGAGGGAAAAGTGAGGATTATGTTTAGACTTTCTCGGAACTGCTTCAAATCAACTAGATATCTTTGTGCTGTAAATCTCCCAACAGCCAAATGTAAAAGCAGCAAACATCTCGCTGTATGTCCCACATCCAAAGTGCCAAGAGAGAGCTTGCTCTCCCTGTCTTTGAGTACTGTTTGCACTGTCCCGATTACCTCTTTGCTAACATTCTCTTCAGAGCTGCAGTGAAACCAGGAACCACGTGGAGAAGGCACCCACACTGAAAGTGCCTGGAAGGAACGTTGGGGCTTCTTCTCAGTGTCTCTGATATAGGGTTTCACTGTCCCGGGAAAGTCTCTGCTAACACCCTGCAGAGCGCTGTGCCCAATATACAGAAACGTCTTGCGGTATCCCCTACAGGGAAAGTGCCAGGAGGGAAAAGTGAGGCTTATGCTTAGACTTTCTCGGAACTGCTTCAAATCAACTAGATATCTTTGTGCTGTAAATCTCCCAACAGCCAAACGCAAAAGCAGCAAACATCTCGCTGTATGTCCCACATCCAAAGTGCCAAGAGAGAGCTTGCTCTCCCTGTCTTTGAGTACTGTTTGCACTGTCCCGATTACCTCTTTGCTAACATTCTCTTCAGAGCTGCAGTGAAACCAGGAACCACGTGGAGAAGGCACCCACACTGAAAGTGCCTGGAGGGAACATTGGGGCTTCTTCTCAGTGTCTCTGACATAGGGTTTCACTGTCCCGGGAAAGTCTCTGCTAACACCCTGCAGAGCGCTGTGCCCAACATACAGAAACTTCTTGCGGTATCTCCTACAGGGAAAGTGCCAGGAGGGAAAAGTGAGGATTATGTTTAGACTTTCTCGGAACTGCTTCAAATCAACTAGATATCTTTGTGCTGTAAATCTCCCAACAGCCAAATGTAAAAGCAGCAAACATCTCGCTGTATGTCCCACATCCAAAGTGCCAAGAGAGAGCTTGCTCTCCCTGTCTTTGAGTACTGTTTGCACTGTCCCGATTACCTTTTTGCTAACATTCTCTTCAGAGCTGCAGTGAAACCAGGAACCACGTGGAGAAGGCACCCACACTGAAAGTGCCTGGAGGGAACATTGGGGCTTCTTCTCAGTGTCTCTGATATAGGGTTTCACTGTCCCGGGAAAGTCTCTGCTAACACCCTGCACAGCGCTGTGCCCAATATACAGAAACGTCTTCCGGTATCTCCTACAGGGAAAGTGCCAGGAGGGAAAAGTGAGGATTATGTTTAGACTTTCTCGGAACTGCTTCAAATCAACTAGATATCTTTGTGCTGTAAATCTCCCAACAGCCAAATGTAAAAGCAGCAAACATCTCGCTGTATGTCCCACATCCAAAGTGCCAAGAGAGAGCTTGCTCTCCCTGTCTTTGAGTACTGTTTGCACTGTCCCGATTACCTCTTTGCTAACATTCTCTTCAGAGCTGCAGTGAAACCAGGAACCACGTGGAGAAGGCACCCACACTGAAAGTGCCTGGAAGGAACGTTGGGGCTTCTTCTCAGTGTCTCTGATATAGGGTTTCACTGTCCCGGGAAAGTCTCTGCTAACACCCTGCACAGCGCTGTGCCCAATATACAGAAACGTCTTGCGGTATCCCCTACAGGGAAAGTGCCAGGAGGGAAAAGTGAGGATTATGCTTAGACTTTCTCGGAACTGCTTCAAATCAACTAGATATCTTTGTGCTGTAAATCTCCCAACAGCCAAACGCAAAAGCAGCAAACATCTCGCTGTATGTCCCACATCCAAAGTGCCAAGAGAGAGCTTGCTCTCCCTGTCTTTGAGTACTGTTTGCACTGTCCCGATTACCTCTTTGCTAACATTCTCTTCAGAGCTGCAGTGAAACCAGGAACCACGTGGAGAAGGCACCCACACTGAAAGTGCCTGGAGGGAACATTGGGGCTTCTTCTCAGTGTCTCTGACATAGGGTTTCACTGTCCCGGGAAAGTCTCTGCTAACACCCTGCAGAGCGCTGTGCCCAATATACAGAAACGTCTTGCGGTATCCCCTACAGGGAAAGTGCCAGGAGGGAAAAGTGAGGATTATGCTTAGACTTTCTCGGAACTGCTTCAAATCAACTAGATATCTTTGTGCTGTAAATCTCCCAACAGCCAAACGCAAAAGCAGCAAACATCTCGCTGTATGTCCCACATCCAAAGTGCCAAGAGAGTAATGTAGAGCTTGCTCTCCCTGTCTTTGAGTACTGTTTGCACTGTCCCGATTACCTCTTTGCTAACATTCTCTTCAGAGCTGCAGTGAAACCAGGAACCACGTGGAGAAGGCACCCACACTGAAAGTGCCTGGAAGGAATGTTGGGGCTTCTTCTCAGTGTCTCTGATATAGGGTTTCACTGTCCCGGGAAAGTCTCTGCTAACACCCTGCAGAGCGCTGTGCCCAATATACAGAAACGTCTTGCGGTATCCCCTACAGGGAAAGTGCCAGGAGGGAAAAGTGAGGATTATGCTTAGACTTTCTCGGAACTGCTTCAAATCAACTAGATATCTTTGTGCTGTAAATCTCCCAACAGCCAAACACAAAAGCAGCAAACATCTCGCTGTATGTCCCACATCCAAAGTGCCAAGAGAGAGCTTGCTCTCCCTGTCTTTGAGTACTGTTTGCACTGTCCCGATTACCTCTTTGCTAACATTCTCTTCAGAGCTGCAGTGAAACCAGGAACCACGTGGAGAAGGCACCCACACTGAAAGTGCCTGGAGGGTACATTGGGGCTTCTTCTCAGTGTCTCTGATATAGGGTTTCACTGTCCCGGGAAAGTCTCTGCTAACACCCTGCACAGCGCTGTGCCCAATATACAGAAACGTCTTGCGGTATCTCCTACAGGGAAAGTGCCAGGAGGGAAAAGTGAGGATTATGTTTAGACTTTCTCGGAACTGCTTCAAATCAACTAGATATCTTTGTGCTGTAAATCTCCCAACAGCCAAATGTAAAAGCAGCAAACATCTCGCTGTATGTCCCACATCCAAAGTGCCAAGAGAGAGCTTGCTCTCCCTGTCTTTGAGTACTGTTTGCACTGTCCCGATTACCTCTTTGCTAACATTCTCTTCAGAGCTGCAGTGAAACCAGGAACCACGTGGAGAAGGCACCCACACTGAAAGTGCCTGGAAGGAACGTTGGGGCTTCTTCTCAGTGTCTCTGATATAGGGTTTCACTGTCCCGGGAAAGTCTCTGCTAACACCCTGCACAGCGCTGTGCCCAATATACAGAAACGTCTTGCGGTATCCCCTACAGGGAAAGTGCCAGGAGGGAAAAGTGAGGATTATGCTTAGACTTTCTCGGAACTGCTTCAAATCAACTAGATATCTTTGTGCTGTAAATCTCCCAACAGCCAAACGCAAAAGCAGCAAACATCTCGCTGTATGTCCCACATCCAAAGTGCCAAGAGAGTAATGTAGAGCTTGCTCTCCCTGTCTTTGAGTACTGTTTGCACTGTCCCGATTACCTCTTTGCTAACATTCTCTTCAGAGCTGCAGTGAAACCAGGAACCACGTGGAGAAGGCACCCACACTGAAAGTGCCTGGAGGGAACATTGGGGCTTCTTCTCAGTGTCTCTGATATAGGGTTTCACTGTCCCGGGAAAGTCTCTGCTAACACCCTGCAGAGCGCTGTGCCCAATATACAGAAACGTCTTGCGGTATCCCCTACAGGGAAAGTGCCAGGAGGGAAAAGTGAGGATTATGCTTAGACTTTCTCGGAACTGCTTCAAATCAACTAGATATCTTTGTGCTGTAAATCTCCCAACAGCCAAACGCAAAAGCAGCAAACATCTCGCTGTATGTCCCACATCCAAAGTGCCAAGAGAGAGCTTGCTCTCCCTGTCTTTGAGTACTGTTTGCACTGTCCCGATTACCTCTTTGCTAACATTCTCTTCAGAGCTGCAGTGAAACCAGGAACCACGTGGAGAAGGCACCCACACTGAAAGTGCCTGGAGGGAACATTGGGGCTTCTTCTCAGTGTCTCTGACATAGGGTTTCACTGTCCCGGGAAAGTCTCTGCTAACACCCTGCAGAGCGCTGTGCCCAATATACAGAAACGTCTTGCGGTATCCCCTACAGGGAAAGTGCCAGGAGGGAAAAGTGAGGATTATGCTTAGACTTTCTCGGAACTGCTTCAAATCAACTAGATATCTTTGTGCTGTAAATCTCCCAACAGCCAAACACAAAAGCAGCAAACATCTCGCTGTATGTCCCACATCCAAAGTGCCAAGAGAGAGCTTGCTCTCCCTGTCTTTGAGTACTGTTTGCACTGTCCCGATTACCTCTTTGCTAACATTCTCTTCAGAGCTGCAGTGAAACCAGGAACCACGTGGAGAAGGCACCCACACTGAAAGTGCCTGGAGGGTACATTGGGGCTTCTTCTCAGTGTCTCTGATATAGGGTTTCACTGTCCCGGGAAAGTCTCTGCTAACACCCTGCACAGCGCTGTGCCCAATATACAGAAACGTCTTGCGGTATCTCCTACAGGGAAAGTGCCAGGAGGGAAAAGTGAGGATTATGTTTAGACTTTCTCGGAACTGCTTCAAATCAACTAGATATCTTTGTGCTGTAAATCTCCCAACAGCCAAATGTAAAAGCAGCAAACATCTCGCTGTATGTCCCACATCCAAAGTGCCAAGAGAGAGCTTGCTCTCCCTGTCTTTGAGTACTGTTTGCACTGTCCCGATTACCTCTTTGCTAACATTCTCTTCAGAGCTGCAGTGAAACCAGGAACCACGTGGAGAAGGCACCCACACTGAAAGTGCCTGGAAGGAACGTTGGGGCTTCTTCTCAGTGTCTCTGATATAGGGTTTCACTGTCCCGGGAAAGTCTCTGCTAACAGCCTGCACAGCGCTGTGCCCAATATACAGAAACGTCTTGCGGTATCCCCTACAGGGAAAGTGCCAGGAGGGAAAAGTGAGGATTATGCTTAGACTTTCTCGGAACTGCTTCAAATCAACTAGATATCTTTGTGCTGTAAATCTCCCAACAGCCAAACGCAAAAGCAGCAAACATCTCGCTGTATGTCCCACATCCAAAGTGCCAAGAGAGTAATGTAGAGCTTGCTCTCCCTGTCTTTGAGTACTGTTTGCACTGTCCCGATTACCTCTTTGCTAACATTCTCTTCAGAGCTGCAGTGAAACCAGGAACCACGTGGAGAAGGCACCCACACTGAAAGTGCCTGGAGGGAACATTGGGGCTTCTTCTCAGTGTCTCTGATATAGGGTTTCACTGTCCCGGGAAAGTCTCTGCTAACACCCTGCAGAGCGCTGTGCCCAATATACAGAAACGTCTTGCGGTATCTCCTACAGGGAAAGTGCCAGGAGGGAAAAGTGAGGATTATGTTTAGACTTTCTCGGAACTGCTTCAAATCAACTAGATATCTTTGTGCTGTAAATCTCCCAACAGCCAAATGTAAAAGCAGCAAACATCTCGCTGTATGTCCCACATCCAAAGTGCCAAGAGAGAGCTTGCTCTCCCTGTCTTTGAGTACTGTTTGCACTGTCCCGATTACCTCTTTGCTAACATTCTCTTCAGAGCTGCAGTGAAACCAGGAACCACGTGGAGAAGGCACCCACACTGAAAGTGCCTGGAGGGAACATTGGGGCTTCTTCTCAGTGTCTCTGACATAGGGTTTCACTGTCCCGGGAAACTCTCTGCTAACACCCTGCAGAGCGCTGTGCCCAATATACAGAAACGTCTTGCGGTATCTCCTACAGGGAAAGTGCCAGGAGGAATTGTGGAGCTTGTTCTCAGTGTCTCTGAGAATTGCTCTGGTTATCCCTGTGACCTCTTTGCTAAGACTCTCCAGAGAGCCGTCCTCAAAACCATCTTAACATATCTCCCACATTGATCGCAGTGTCTCCAGAAATGGCATTCAAGGAGCCAGGAACTTTTCTCCCTACACTGTCCATTGAGTTGTCCTCAAAACCAATATACATCCCGCTATATCTCCCACACGGAAAGTGCCAGGAGGGAAAAGTGAGGATTATGCTTAGACTTTCTCGGAACTGCTTCAAATCAACTAGATATCTTTGTGCTGTAAATCTCCCAACAGCCAAACGCAAAAGCAGCAAACATCTCGCTGTATGTCCCACATCCAAAGTGCCAAGAGAGTAATGTAGAGCTTGCTCTCCCTGTCTTTGAGTACTGTTTGCACTGTCCCGATTACCTCTTTGCTAACATTCTCTTCAGAGCTGCAGTGAAACCAGGAACCACGTGGAGAAGGCACCCACAATGAAAGTGCCTGGAGGGAACATTGGGGCTTCTTCTCAGTGTCTCTGATATAGGGTTTCACTGTCCCGGGAAACTCTCTGCTAACACCCTGCAGAGCGCTGTGCCCAATATACAGAAACGTCTTGCGGTATCTCCTACAGGGAAAGTGCCAGGAGGGAAAAGTGAGGATTATGTTTAGACTTTCTCGGAACTGCTTCAAATCAACTAGATATCTTTGTGCTGTAAATCTCCCAACAGCCAAATGTAAAAGCAGCAAACATCTCGCTGTATGTCCCACATCCAAAGTGCCAAGAGAGAGCTTGCTCTCCCTGTCTTTGAGTACTGTTTGCACTGTCCCGATTACCTCTTTGCTAACATTCTCTTCAGAGCTGCAGTGAAACCAGGAACCACGTGGAGAAGGCACCCACACTGAAAGTGCCTGGAAGGAACGTTGGGGCTTCTTCTCAGTGTCTCTGATATAGGGTTTCACTGTCCCGGGAAAGTCTCTGCTAACACCCTGCAGAGCGATGTGCCCAATATACAGAAACGTCTTGCGGTATCCCCTACAGGGAAAGTGCCAGGAGGGAAAAGTGAGGATTATGCTTAGACTTTCTCGGAACTGCTTCAAATCAACTAGATATCTTTGTGCTGTAAATCTCCCAACAGCCAAACACAAAAGCAGCAAACATCTCGCTGTATGTCCCACATCCAAAGTGCCAAGAGAGTAATGTAGAGCTTGCTCTCCCTGTCTTTGAGTACTGTTTGCACTGTCCCGATTACCTCTTTGCTAACATTCTCTTCAGAGCTGCAGTGAAACCAGGAACCACGTGGAGAAGGCACCCACACTGAAAGTGCCTGCAGGGAACATTGGGGCTTCTTCTCAGTGTCTCTGACATAGGGTTTCACTGTCCCGGGAAAGTCTCTGCTAACACCCTGCAGAGCGCTGTGCCCAATATACAGAAACGTCTTGCGGTATCCCCTACAGGGAAAGTGCCAGGAGGGAAAAGTGAGGATTATGCTTAGACTTTCTCGGAACTGCTTCAAATCAACTAGATATCTTTGTGCTGTAAATCTCCCAACAGCCAAACACAAAAGCAGCAAACATCTCGCTGTATGTCCCACATCCAAAGTGCCAAGAGAGAGCTTGCTCTCCCTGTCTTTGAGTACTGTTTGCACTGTCCCGATTACCTCTTTGCTAACATTCTCTTCAGAGCTGCAGTGAAACCAGGAACCACGTGGAGAAGGCACCCACACTGAAAGTGCCTGGAGGGAACGTTGGGGCTTCTTCTCAGTGTCTCTGATATAGGGTTTCACTGTCCCGGGAAAGTCTCTGCTAACACCCTGCACAGCGCTGTGCCCAATATACAGAAACGTCTTGCGGTATCTCCTACAGGGAAAGTGCCAGGAGGGAAAAGTGAGGATTATGTTTAGACTTTCTCGGAACTGCTTCAAATCAACTAGATATCTTTGTGCTGTAAATCTCCCAACAGCCAAATGTAAAAGCAGCAAACATCTCGCTGTATGTCCCACATCCAAAGTGCCAAGAGAGAGCTTGCTCTCCCTGTCTTTGAGTACTGTTTGCACTGTCCCGATTACCTCTTTGCTAACATTCTCTTCAGAGCTGCAGTGAAACCAGGAACCACGTGGAGAAGGCACCCACACTGAAAGTGCCTGGAAGGAACGTTGGGGCTTCTTCTCAGTGTCTCTGATATAGGGTTTCACTGTCCCGGGAAACTCTCTGCTAACACCCTGCAGAGCGCTGTGCCCAATATACAGAAACGTCTTGCGGTATCCCCTACAGGGAAAGTGCCAGGAGGGAAAAGTGAGGCTTATGCTTAGACTTTCTCGGAACTGCTTCAAATCAACTAGATATCTTTGTGCTGTAAATCTCCCAACAGCCAAACGCAAAAGCAGCAAACATCTCGCTGTATGTCCCACATCCAAAGTGCCAAGAGAGAGCTTGCTCTCCCTGTCTTTGAGTACTGTTTGCACTGTCCCGATTACCTCTTTGCTAACATTCTCTTCAGAGCTGCAGTGAAACCAGGAACCACGTGGAGAAGGCACCCACACTGAAAGTGCCTGGAGGGAACATTGGGGCTTCTTCTCAGTGTCTCTGATATAGGGTTTCACTGTCCCGGGAAAGTCTCTGCTAACACCCTGCAGAGCGCTGTGCCCAATATACAGAAACGTCTTGCGGTATCTCCTACAGGGAAAGTGCCAGGAGGGAAAAGTGAGGATTATGTTTAGACTTTCTCGGAACTGCTTCAAATCAACTAGATATCTTTGTGCTGTAAATCTCCCAACAGCCAAATGTAAAAGCAGCAAACATCTCGCTGTATGTCCCACATCCAAAGTGCCAAGAGAGAGCTTGCTCTCCCTGTCTTTGAGTACTGTTTGCACTGTCCCGATTACCTCTTTGCTAACATTCTCTTCAGAGCTGCAGTGAAACCAGGAACCACGTGGAGAAGGCACCCACACTGAAAGTGCCTGGAAGGAACGTTGGGGCTTCTTCTCAGTGTCTCTGATATAGGGTTTCACTGTCCCGGGAAAGTCTCTGCTAACACCCTGCAGAGCGATGTGCCCAATATACAGAAACGTCTTGCGGTATCCCCTACAGGGAAAGTGCCAGGAGGGAAAAGTGAGGATTATGCTTAGACTTTCTCGGAACTGCTTCAAATCAACTAGATATCTTTGTGCTGTAAATCTCCCAACAGCCAAACACAAAAGCAGCAAACATCTCGCTGTATGTCCCACATCCAAAGTGCCAAGAGAGTAATGTAGAGCTTGCTCTCCCTGTCTTTGAGTACTGTTTGCACTGTCCCGATTACCTCTTTGCTAACATTCTCTTCAGAGCTGCAGTGAAACCAGGAACCACGTGGAGAAGGCACCCACACTGAAAGTGCCTGCAGGGAACATTGGGGCTTCTTCTCAGTGTCTCTGACATAGGGTTTCACTGTCCCGGGAAACTCTCTGCTAACACCCTGCAGAGCGCTGTGCCCAATATACAGAAACGTCTTGCGGTATCCCCTACAGGGAAAGTGCCAGGAGGGAAAAGTGAGGATTATGCTTAGACTTTCTCGGAACTGCTTCAAATCAACTAGATATCTTTGTGCTGTAAATCTCCCAACAGCCAAACACAAAAGCAGCAAACATCTCGCTGTATGTCCCACATCCAAAGTGCCAAGAGAGAGCTTGCTCTCCCTGTCTTTGAGTACTGTTTGCACTGTCCCGATTACCTCTTTGCTAACATTCTCTTCAGAGCTGCAGTGAAACCAGGAACCACGTGGAGAAGGCACCCACACTGAAAGTGCCTGGAGGGAACGTTGGGGCTTCTTCTCAGTGTCTCTGATATAGGGTTTCACTGTCCCGGGAAAGTCTCTGCTAACACCCTGCACAGCGCTGTGCCCAATATACAGAAACGTCTTGCGGTATCTCCTACAGGGAAAGTGCCAGGAGGGAAAAGTGAGGATTATGTTTAGACTTTCTCGGAACTGCTTCAAATCAACTAGATATCTTTGTGCTGTAAATCTCCCAACAGCCAAATGTAAAAGCAGCAAACATCTCGCTGTATGTCCCACATCCAAAGTGCCAAGAGAGAGCTTGCTCTCCCTGTCTTTGAGTACTGTTTGCACTGTCCCGATTACCTCTTTGCTAACATTCTCTTCAGAGCTGCAGTGAAACCAGGAACCACGTGGAGAAGGCACCCACACTGAAAGTGCCTGGAAGGAACGTTGGGGCTTCTTCTCAGTGTCTCTGATATAGGGTTTCACTGTCCCGGGAAACTCTCTGCTAACACCCTGCAGAGCGCTGTGCCCAATATACAGAAACGTCTTGCGGTATCCCCTACAGGGAAAGTGCCAGGAGGGAAAAGTGAGGCTTATGCTTAGACTTTCTCGGAACTGCTTCAAATCAACTAGATATCTTTGTGCTGTAAATCTCCCAACAGCCAAACGCAAAAGCAGCAAACATCTCGCTGTATGTCCCACATCCAAAGTGCCAAGAGAGAGCTTGCTCTCCCTGTCTTTGAGTACTGTTTGCACTGTCCCGATTACCTCTTTGCTAACATTCTCTTCAGAGCTGCAGTGAAACCAGGAACCACGTGGAGAAGGCACCCACACTGAAAGTGCCTGGAGGGAACATTGGGGCTTCTTCTCAGTGTCTCTGACATAGGGTTTCACTGTCCCGGGAAAGTCTCTACTAACACCCTGCAGAGCGCTGTGCCCAACATACAGAAACGTCTTGCGGTATCTCCTACAGGGAAAGTGCCAGGAGGGAAAAGTGAGGATTATGTTTAGACTTTCTCAGAACTGCTTCAAATCAACTAGATATCTTTGTGCTGTAAATCTCCCAACAGCCAAATGTAAAAGCAGCAAACATCTCGCTGTATGTCCCACATCCAAAGTGCCAAGAGAGAGCTTGCTCTCCCTGTCTTTGAGTACTGTTTGCACTGTCCCGATTACCTCTTTGCTAACATTCTCTTCAGAGCTGCAGTGAAACCAGGAACCACGTGGAGAAGGCACCCACACTGAAAGTGCCTGGAGGGAACATTGGGGCTTCTTCTCAGTGTCTCTGACATAGGGTTTCACTGTCCCGGGAAAGTCTCTGCTAACACCCTGCAGAGCGCTGTGCCCAATATACAGAAACGTCTTGCGGTATCCCCTACAGGGAAAGTGCCAGGAGGGAAAAGTGAGGATTATGCTTAGACTTTCTCGGAACTGCTTCAAATCAACTAGATATCTTTGTGCTGTAAATCTCCCAACAGCCAAACGCAAAAGCAGCAAACATCTCGCTGTATGTCCCACATCCAAAGTGCCAAGAGAGTAATGTAGAGCTTGCTCTCCCTGTCTTTGAGTACTGTTTGCACTGTCCCGATTACCTCTTTGCTAACATTCTCTTCAGAGCTGCAGTGAAACCAGGAACCACGTGGAGAAGGCACCCACACTGAAAGTGCCTGGAAGGAATGTTGGGGCTTCTTCTCAGTGTCTCTGATATAGGGTTTCACTGTCCCGGGAAAGTCTCTGCTAACACCCTGCAGAGCGCTGTGCCCAATATACAGAAACGTCTTGCGGTATCCCCTACAGGGAAAGTGCCAGGAGGGAAAAGTGAGGATTATGCTTAGACTTTCTCGGAACTGCTTCAAATCAACTAGATATCTTTGTGCTGTAAATCTCCCAACAGCCAAACACAAAAGCAGCAAACATCTCGCTGTATGTCCCACATCCAAAGTGCCAAGAGAGAGCTTGCTCTCCCTGTCTTTGAGTACTGTTTGCACTGTCCCGATTACCTCTTTGCTAACATTCTCTTCAGAGCTGCAGTGAAACCAGGAACCACGTGGAGAAGGCACCCACACTGAAAGTGCCTGGAGGGAACGTTGGGGCTTCTTCTCAGTGTCTCTGATATAGGGTTTCACTGTCCCGGGAAAGTCTCTGCTAACACCCTGCAGAGCGCTGTGCCCAATATACAGAAACGTCTTGCGGTATCTCCTACAGGGAAAGTGCCAGGAGGGAAAAGTGAGGATTATGTTTAGACTTTCTCGGAACTGCTTCAAATCAACTAGATATCTTTGTGCTGTAAATCTCCCAACAGCCAAATGTAAAAGCAGCAAACATCTCGCTGTATGTCCCACATCCAAAGTGCCAAGAGAGAGCTTGCTCTCCCTGTCTTTGAGTACTGTTTGCACTGTCCCGATTACCTCTTTGCTAACATTCTCTTCAGAGCTGCAGTGAAACCAGGAACCACGTGGAGAAGGCACCCACACTGAAAGTGCCTGGAAGGAACGTTGGGGCTTCTTCTCAGTGTCTCTGATATAGGGTTTCACTGTCCCGGGAAAGTCTCTGCTAACACCCTGCAGAGCGATGTGCCCAATATACAGAAACGTCTTGCGGTATCCCCTACAGGGAAAGTGCCAGGAGGGAAAAGTGAGGATTATGCTTAGACTTTCTCGGAACTGCTTCAAATCAACTAGATATCTTTGTGCTGTAAATCTCCCAACAGCCAAACACAAAAGCAGCAAACATCTCGCTGTATGTCCCACATCCAAAGTGCCAAGAGAGTAATGTAGAGCTTGCTCTCCCTGTCTTTGAGTACTGTTTGCACTGTCCCGATTACCTCTTTGCTAACATTCTCTTCAGAGCTGCAGTGAAACCAGGAACCACGTGGAGAAGGCACCCACACTGAAAGTGCCTGCAGGGAACATTGGGGCTTCTTCTCAGTGTCTCTGACATAGGGTTTCACTGTCCCGGGAAAGTCTCTGCTAACACCCTGCAGAGCGCTGTGCCCAATATACAGAAACGTCTTGCGGTATCCCCTACAGGGAAAGTGCCAGGAGGGAAAAGTGAGGATTATGCTTAGACTTTCTCGGAACTGCTTCAAATCAACTAGATATCTTTGTGCTGTAAATCTCCCAACAGCCAAACACAAAAGCAGCAAACATCTCGCTGTATGTCCCACATCCAAAGTGCCAAGAGAGAGCTTGCTCTCCCTGTCTTTGAGTACTGTTTGCACTGTCCCGATTACCTCTTTGCTAACATTCTCTTCAGAGCTGCAGTGAAACCAGGAACCACGTGGAGAAGGCACCCACACTGAAAGTGCCTGGAGGGAACGTTGGGGCTTCTTCTCAGTGTCTCTGATATAGGGTTTCACTGTCCCGGGAAAGTCTCTGCTAACACCCTGCACAGCGCTGTGCCCAATATACAGAAACGTCTTGCGGTATCTCCTACAGGGAAAGTGCCAGGAGGGAAAAGTGAGGATTATGTTTAGACTTTCTCGGAACTGCTTCAAATCAACTAGATATCTTTGTGCTGTAAATCTCCCAACAGCCAAATGTAAAAGCAGCAAACATCTCGCTGTATGTCCCACATCCAAAGTGCCAAGAGAGAGCTTGCTCTCCCTGTCTTTGAGTACTGTTTGCACTGTCCCGATTACCTCTTTGCTAACATTCTCTTCAGAGCTGCAGTGAAACCAGGAACCACGTGGAGAAGGCACCCACACTGAAAGTGCCTGGAAGGAACGTTGGGGCTTCTTCTCAGTGTCTCTGATATAGGGTTTCACTGTCCCGGGAAACTCTCTGCTAACACCCTGCAGAGCGCTGTGCCCAATATACAGAAACGTCTTGCGGTATCCCCTACAGGGAAAGTGCCAGGAGGGAAAAGTGAGGCTTATGCTTAGACTTTCTCGGAACTGCTTCAAATCAACTAGATATCTTTGTGCTGTAAATCTCCCAACAGCCAAACGCAAAAGCAGCAAACATCTCGCTGTATGTCCCACATCCAAAGTGCCAAGAGAGAGCTTGCTCTCCCTGTCTTTGAGTACTGTTTGCACTGTCCCGATTACCTCTTTGCTAACATTCTCTTCAGAGCTGCAGTGAAACCAGGAACCACGTGGAGAAGGCACCCACACTGAAAGTGCCTGGAGGGAACATTGGGGCTTCTTCTCAGTGTCTCTGACATAGGGTTTCACTGTCCCGGGAAAGTCTCTACTAACACCCTGCAGAGCGCTGTGCCCAACATACAGAAACGTCTTGCGGTATCTCCTACAGGGAAAGTGCCAGGAGGGAAAAGTGAGGATTATGTTTAGACTTTCTCAGAACTGCTTCAAATCAACTAGATATCTTTGTGCTGTAAATCTCCCAACAGCCAAATGTAAAAGCAGCAAACATCTCGCTGTATGTCCCACATCCAAAGTGCCAAGAGAGAGCTTGCTCTCCCTGTCTTTGAGTACTGTTTGCACTGTCCCGATTACCTCTTTGCTAACATTCTCTTCAGAGCTGCAGTGAAACCAGGAACCACGTGGAGAAGGCACCCACACTGAAAGTGCCTGGAGGGAACATTGGGGCTTCTTCTCAGTGTCTCTGACATAGGGTTTCACTGTCCCGGGAAAGTCTCTGCTAACACCCTGCAGAGCGCTGTGCCCAATATACAGAAACGTCTTGCGGTATCCCCTACAGGGAAAGTGCCAGGAGGGAAAAGTGAGGATTATGCTTAGACTTTCTCGGAACTGCTTCAAATCAACTAGATATCTTTGTGCTGTAAATCTCCCAACAGCCAAACGCAAAAGCAGCAAACATCTCGCTGTATGTCCCACATCCAAAGTGCCAAGAGAGTAATGTAGAGCTTGCTCTCCCTGTCTTTGAGTACTGTTTGCACTGTCCCGATTACCTCTTTGCTAACATTCTCTTCAGAGCTGCAGTGAAACCAGGAACCACGTGGAGAAGGCACCCACACTGAAAGTGCCTGGAAGGAATGTTGGGGCTTCTTCTCAGTGTCTCTGATATAGGGTTTCACTGTCCCGGGAAAGTCTCTGCTAACACCCTGCAGAGCGCTGTGCCCAATATACAGAAACGTCTTGCGGTATCCCCTACAGGGAAAGTGCCAGGAGGGAAAAGTGAGGATTATGCTTAGACTTTCTCGGAACTGCTTCAAATCAACTAGATATCTTTGTGCTGTAAATCTCCCAACAGCCAAACACAAAAGCAGCAAACATCTCGCTGTATGTCCCACATCCAAAGTGCCAAGAGAGAGCTTGCTCTCCCTGTCTTTGAGTACTGTTTGCACTGTCCCGATTACCTCTTTGCTAACATTCTCTTCAGAGCTGCAGTGAAACCAGGAACCACGTGGAGAAGGCACCCACACTGAAAGTGCCTGGAGGGTACATTGGGGCTTCTTCTCAGTGTCTCTGATATAGGGTTTCACTGTCCCGGAAAGTCTCTGCTAACACCCTGCACAGCGCTGTGCCCAATATACAGAAACGTCTTGCGGTATCTCCTACAGGGAAAGTGCCAGGAGGGAAAAGTGAGGATTATGTTTAGACTTTCTCGGAACTGCTTCAAATCAACTAGATATCTTTGTGCTGTAAATCTCCCAACAGCCAAATGTAAAAGCAGCAAACATCTCGCTGTATGTCCCACATCCAAAGTGCCAAGAGAGAGCTTGCTCTCCCTGTCTTTGAGTACTGTTTGCACTGTCCCGATTACCTCTTTGCTAACATTCTCTTCAGAGCTGCAGTGAAACCAGGAACCACGTGGAGAAGGCACCCACACTGAAAGTGCCTGGAAGGAACGTTGGGGCTTCTTCTCAGTGTCTCTGATATAGGGTTTCACTGTCCCGGGAAAGTCTCTGCTAACACCCTGCACAGCGCTGTGCCCAATATACAGAAACGTCTTGCGGTATCCCCTACAGGGAAAGTGCCAGGAGGGAAAAGTGAGGATTATGCTTAGACTTTCTCGGAACTGCTTCAAATCAACTAGATATCTTTGTGCTGTAAATCTCCCAACAGCCAAACGCAAAAGCAGCAAACATCTCGCTGTATGTCCCACATCCAAAGTGCCAAGAGAGTAATGTAGAGCTTGCTCTCCCTGTCTTTGAGTACTGTTTGCACTGTCCCGATTACCTCTTTGCTAACATTCTCTTCAGAGCTGCAGTGAAACCAGGAACCACGTGGAGAAGGCACCCACACTGAAAGTGCCTGCAGGGAACATTGGGGCTTCTTCTCAGTGTCTCTGATATAGGGTTTCACTGTCCCGGGAAAGTCTCTGCTAACACCCTGCAGAGCGCTGTGCCCAATATACAGAAACGTCTTGCGGTATCTCCTACAGGGAAAGTGCCAGGAGGGAAAAGTGAGGATTATGTTTAGACTTTCTCGGAACTGCTTCAAATCAACTAGATATCTTTGTGCTGTAAATCTCCCAACAGCCAAATGTAAAAGCAGCAAACATCTCGCTGTATGTCCCACATCCAAAGTGCCAAGAGAGAGCTTGCTCTCCCTGTCTTTGAGTACTGTTTGCACTGTCCCGATTACCTCTTTGCTAACATTCTCTTCAGAGCTGCAGTGAAACCAGGAACCACGTGGAGAAGGCACCCACACTGAAAGTGCCTGGAGGGAACATTGGGGCTTCTTCTCAGTGTCTGACATAGGGTTTCACTGTCCCGGGAAACTCTCTGCTAACACCCTGCAGAGCGCTGTGCCCAATATACAGAAACGTCTTGCGGTATCTCCTACAGGGAAAGTGCCAGGAGGAATTGTGGAGCTTGTTCTCAGTGTCTCTGAGAATTGCTCTGGTTATCCCTGTGATCTCTTTGCTAAGACTCTCCAGAGAGCCGTCCTCAAAACCATCTTAACATATCTCCCACATTGATCGCAGTGTCTCCAGAAATGGCATTCAAGGAGCCAGGAACTTTTCTCCCTACACTGTCCATTGAGTTGTCCTCAAAACCAATATACATCCCGCTATATCTCCCACACGGAAAGTGCCAGGAGGGAAAAGTGAGGATTATGCTTAGACTTTCTCGGAACTGCTTCAAATCAACTAGATATCTTTGTGCTGTAAATCTCCCAACAGCCAAACGCAAAAGCAGCAAACATCTCGCTGTATGTCCCACATCCAAAGTGCCAAGAGAGAGCTTGCTCTCCCTGTCTTTGAGTACTGTTTGCACTGTCCCGATTACCTCTTTGCTAACATTCTCTTCAGAGCTGCAGTGAAACCAGGAACCACGTGGAGAAGGCACCCACACTGAAAGTGCCTGGAAGGAACGTTGGGGCTTCTTCTCAGTGTCTCTGATATAGGGTTTCACTGTCCCGGGAAAGTCTCTGCTAACACCCTGCAGAGCGCTGTGCCCAATATACAGAAACGTCTTGCGGTATCCCCTACAGGGAAAGTGCCAGGAGGGAAAAGTGAGGCTTATGCTTAGACTTTCTCGGAACTGCTTCAAATCAACTAGATATCTTTGTGCTGTAAATCTCCCAACAGCCAAACGCAAAAGCAGCAAACATCTCGCTGTATGTCCCACATCCAAAGTGCCAAGAGAGAGCTTGCTCTCCCTGTCTTTGAGTACTGTTTGCACTGTCCCGATTACCTCTTTGCTAACATTCTCTTCAGAGCTGCAGTGAAACCAGGAACCACGTGGAGAAGGCACCCACACTGAAAGTGCCTGGAGGGAACATTGGGGCTTCTTCTCAGTGTCTCTGACATAGGGTTTCACTGTCCCGGGAAAGTCTCTGCTAACACCCTGCAGAGCGCTGTGCCCAACATACAGAAACTTCTTGCGGTATCTCCTACAGGGAAAGTGCCAGGAGGGAAAAGTGAGGATTATGTTTAGACTTTCTCGGAACTGCTTCAAATCAACTAGATATCTTTGTGCTGTAAATCTCCCAACAGCCAAATGTAAAAGCAGCAAACATCTCGCTGTATGTCCCACATCCAAAGTGCCAAGAGAGAGCTTGCTCTCCCTGTCTTTGAGTACTGTTTGCACTGTCCCGATTACCTCTTTGCTAACATTCTCTTCAGAGCTGCAGTGAAACCAGGAACCACGTGGAGAAGGCACCCACACTGAAAGTGCCTGGAGGGAACATTGGGGCTTCTTCTCAGTGTCTCTGATATAGGGTTTCACTGTCCCGGGAAAGTCTCTGCTAACACCCTGCAGAGCGCTGTGCCCAATATACAGAAACGTCTTGCGGTATCTCCTACAGGGAAAGTGCCAGGAGGGAAAAGTGAGGATTATGTTTAGACTTTCTCGGAACTGCTTCAAATCAACTAGATATCTTTGTGCTGTAAATCTCCCAACAGCCAAATGTAAAAGCAGCAAACATCTCGCTGTATGTCCCACATCCAAAGTGCCAAGAGAGAGCTTGCTCTCCCTGTCTTTGAGTACTGTTTGCACTGTCCCGATTACCTCTTTGCTAACATTCTCTTCAGAGCTGCAGTGAAACCAGGAACCACGTGGAGAAGGCACCCACACTGAAAGTGCCTGGAGGGAACATTGGGGCTTCTTCTCAGTGTCTCTGACATAGGGTTTCACTGTCCCGGGAAAGTCTCTGCTAACACCCTGCAGAGCGCTGTGCCCAATATACAGAAACGTCTTGCGGTATCCCCTACAGGGAAAGTGCCAGGAGGGAAAAGTGAGGATTATGCTTAGACTTTCTCGGAACTGCTTCAAATCAACTAGATATCTTTGTGCTGTAAATCTCCCAACAGCCAAACGCAAAAGCAGCAAACATCTCGCTGTATGTCCCACATCCAAAGTGCCAAGAGAGTAATGTAGAGCTTGCTCTCCCTGTCTTTGAGTACTGTTTGCACTGTCCCGATTACCTCTTTGCTAACATTCTCTTCAGAGCTGCAGTGAAACCAGGAACCACGTGGAGAAGGCACCCACACTGAAAGTGCCTGGAAGGAATGTTGGGGCTTCTTCTCAGTGTCTCTGATATAGGGTTTCACTGTCCCGGGAAAGTCTCTGCTAACACCCTGCACAGCGCTGTGCCCAATATACAGAAACGTCTTGCGGTATCCCCTACAGGGAAAGTGCCAGGAGGGAAAAGTGAGGATTATGCTTAGACTTTCTCAGAACTGCTTCAAATCAACTAGATATCTTTGTGCTGTAAATCTCCCAACAGCCAAACACAAAAGCAGCAAACATCTCGCTGTATGTCCCACATCCAAAGTGCCAAGAGAGAGCTTGCTCTCCCTGTCTTTGAGTACTGTTTGCACTGTCCCGATTACCTCTTTGCTAACATTCTCTTCAGAGCTGCAGTGAAACCAGGAACCACGTGGAGAAGGCACCCACACTGAAAGTGCCTGGAGGGTACATTGGGGCTTCTTCTCAGTGTCTCTGATATAGGGTTTCACTGTCCCGGGAAAGTCTCTGCTAACACCCTGCACAGCGCTGTGCCCAATATACAGAAACGTCTTGCGGTATCTCCTACAGGGAAAGTGCCAGGAGGGAAAAGTGAGGATTATGTTTAGACTTTCTCGGAACTGCTTCAAATCAACTAGATATCTTTGTGCTGTAAATCTCCCAACAGCCAAATGTAAAAGCAGCAAACATCTCGCTGTATGTCCCACATCCAAAGTGCCAAGAGAGAGCTTGCTCTCCCTGTCTTTGAGTACTGTTTGCACTGTCCCGATTACCTCTTTGCTAACATTCTCTTCAGAGCTGCAGTGAAACCAGGAACCACGTGGAGAAGGCACCCACACTGAAAGTGCCTGGAAGGAACGTTGGGGCTTCTTCTCAGTGTCTCTGATATAGGGTTTCACTGTCCCGGGAAAGTCTCTGCTAACACCCTGCAGAGCGCTGTGCCCAATATACAGAAACGTCTTGCGGTATCCCCTACAGGGAAAGTGCCAGGAGGGAAAAGTGAGGATTATGCTTAGACTTTCTCGGAACTGCTTCAAATCAACTAGATATCTTTGTGCTGTAAATCTCCCAACAGCCAAACGCAAAAGCAGCAAACATCTCGC
Organism: Chroicocephalus ridibundus; assembly: GCF_963924245.1. Taxonomy (NCBI): domain Eukaryota; kingdom Metazoa; phylum Chordata; class Aves; order Charadriiformes; family Laridae; genus Chroicocephalus; species Chroicocephalus ridibundus. Next base: position 223,540 of record NW_026961692.1, read on the forward strand.
TGTATGTCCCACATCCAAAGTGCCAAGAGAGTAATGTAGAGCTTGCTCTCCCTGTCTTTGAGTACTGTTTGCACTGTCCCGATTACCTCTTTGCTAACATTCTCTTCAGAGCTGCAGTGAAACCAGGAACCACGTGGAGAAGGCACCCACACTGAAAGTGCCTGCAGGGAACATTGGGGCTTCTTCTCAGTGTCTCTGATATAGGGTTTCACTGTCCCGGGAAAGTCTCTGCTAACACCCTGCAGAGCGCTGTGCCCAATATACAGAAACGTCTTGCGGTATCTCCTACAGGGAAAGTGCCAGGAGGGAAAAGTGAGGATTATGTTTAGACTTTCTCGGAACTGCTTCAAATCAACTAGATATCTTTGTGCTGTAAATCTCCCAACAGCCAAATGTAAAAGCAGCAAACATCTCGCTGTATGTCCCACATCCAAAGTGCCAAGAGAGAGCTTGCTCTCCCTGTCTTTGAGTACTGTTTGCACTGTCCCGATTACCTCTTTGCTAACATTCTCTTCAGAGCTGCAGTGAAACCAGGAACCACGTGGAGAAGGCACCCACACTGAAAGTGCCTGGAGGGAACATTGGGGCTTCTTCTCAGTGTCTGACATAGGGTTTCACTGTCCCGGGAAACTCTCTGCTAACACCCTGCAGAGCGCTGTGCCCAATATACAGAAACGTCTTGCGGTATCTCCTACAGGGAAAGTGCCAGGAGGAATTGTGGAGCTTGTTCTCAGTGTCTCTGAGAATTGCTCTGGTTATCCCTGTGACCTCTTTGCTAAGACTCTCCAGAGAGCCGTCCTCAAAACCATCTTAACATATCTCCCACATTGATCGCAGTGTCTCCAGAAATGGCATTCAAGGAGCCAGGAACTTTTCTCCCTACACTGTCCATTGAGTTGTCCTCAAAACCAATATACATCCCGCTATATCTCCCACACGGAAAGTGCCAGGAGGGAAAAGTGAGGATTATGCTTAGACTTTCTCGGAACTGCTTCAAATCAACTAGATATCTTTGTGCTGTAAATCTCCCAACAGCCAAACGCAAAAGCAGCAAACATCTCGCTGTATGTCCCACATCCAAAGTGCCAAGAGAGTAATGTAGAGCTTGCTCTCCCTGTCTTTGAGTACTGTTTGCACTGTCCCGATTACCTCTTTGCTAACATTCTCTTCAGAGCTGCAGTGAAACCAGGAACCACGTGGAGAAGGCACCCACACTGAAAGTGCCTGGAGGGAACATTGGGGCTTCTTCTCAGTGTCTCTACATAGGTTTTCACTGTCCCGGGAAACTCTCTGCTAACACCCTGCAGAGCGCTGTGCCCAATATACAGAAACGTCTTGCGGTATCTCCTACAGGGAAAGTGCCAGGAGGGAAAAGTGAGGATTATGTTTAGACTTTCTCGGAACTGCTTCAAATCAACTAGATATCTTTGTGCTGTAAATCTCCCAACAGCCAAATGTAAAAGCAGCAAACATCTCGCTGTATGTCCCACATCCAAAGTGCCAAGAGAGAGCTTGCTCTCCCTGTCTTTGAGTACTGTTTGCACTGTCCCGATTACCTCTTTGCTAACATTCTCTTCAGAGCTGCAGTGAAACCAGGAACCACGTGGAGAAGGCACCCACACTGAAAGTGCCTGGAAGGAACGTTGGGGCTTCTTCTCAGTGTCTCTGATATAGGGTTTCACTGTCCCGGGAAACTCTCTGCTAACACCCTGCAGAGCGCTGTGCCCAATATACAGAAACGTCTTGCGGTATCCCCTACAGGGAAAGTGCCAGGAGGGAAAAGTGAGGATTATGCTTAGACTTTCTCGGAACTGCTTCAAATCAACTAGATATCTTTGTGCTGTAAATCTCCCAACAGCCAAACACAAAAGCAGCAAACATCTCGCTGTATGTCCCACATCCAAAGTGCCAAGAGAGTAATGTAGAGCTTGCTCTCCCTGTCTTTGAGTACTGTTTGCACTGTCCCGATTACCTCTTTGCTAACATTCTCTTCAGAGCTGCAGTGAAACCAGGAACCACGTGGAGAAGGCACCCACACTGAAAGTGCCTGGAAGGAACGTTGGGGCTTCTTCTCAGTGTCTCTGATATAGGGTTTCACTGTCCCGGGAAAGTCTCTGCTAACACCCTGCAGAGCGCTGTGCCCAATATACAGAAACGTCTTGCGGTATCCCCTACAGGGAAAGTGCCAGGAGGGAAAAGTGAGGCTTATGCTTAGACTTTCTCGGAACTGCTTCAAATCAACTAGATATCTTTGTGCTGTAAATCTCCCAACAGCCAAACGCAAAAGCAGCAAACATCTCGCTGTATGTCCCACATCCAAAGTGCCAAGAGAGAGCTTGCTCTCCCTGTCTTTGAGTACTGTTTGCACTGTCCCGATTACCTCTTTGCTAACATTCTCTTCAGAGCTGCAGTGAAACCAGGAACCACGTGGAGAAGGCACCCACACTGAAAGTGCCTGGAGGGAACATTGGGGCTTCTTCTCAGTGTCTCTGACATAGGGTTTCACTGTCCCGGGAAAGTCTCTGCTAACACCCTGCAGAGCGCTGTGCCCAATATACAGAAACGTCTTGCGGTATCCCCTACAGGGAAAGTGCCAGGAGGGAAAAGTGAGGATTATGCTTAGACTTTCTCGGAACTGCTTCAAATCAACTAGATATCTTTGTGCTGTAAATCTCCCAACAGCCAAACGCAAAAGCAGCAAACATCTCGCTGTATGTCCCACATCCAAAGTGCCAAGAGAGTAATGTAGAGCTTGCTCTCCCTGTCTTTGAGTACTGTTTGCACTGTCCCGATTACCTCTTTGCTAACATTCTCTTCAGAGCTGCAGTGAAACCAGGAACCACGTGGAGAAGGCACCCACACTGAAAGTGCCTGGAAGGAACGTTGGGGCTTCTTCTCAGTGTCTCTGATATAGGGTTTCACTGTCCCGGGAAAGTCTCTGCTAACACCCTGCACAGCGCTGTGCCCAATATACAGAAACGTCTTGCGGTATCTCCTACAGGGAAAGTGCCAGGAGGGAAAAGTGAGGATTATGTTTAGACTTTCTCGGAACTGCTTCAAATCAACTAGATATCTTTGTGCTGTAAATCTCCCAACAGCCAAATGTAAAAGCAGCAAACATCTCGCTGTATGTCCCACATCCAAAGTGCCAAGAGAGAGCTTGCTCTCCCTGTCTTTGAGTACTGTTTGCACTGTCCCGATTACCTCTTTGCTAACATTCTCTTCAGAGCTGCAGTGAAACCAGGAACCACGTGGAGAAGGCACCCACACTGAAAGTGCCTGGAGGGAACATTGGGGCTTCTTCTCAGTGTCTGACATAGGGTTTCACTGTCCCGGGAAAGTCTCTGCTAACACCCTGCAGAGCGCTGTGCCCAATATACAGAAACGTCTTGCGGTATCTCCTACAGGGAAAGTGCCAGGAGGAATTGTGGAGCTTGTTCTCAGTGTCTCTGAGAATTGCTCTGGTTATCCCTGTGACCTCTTTGCTAAGACTCTCCAGAGAGCCGTCCTCAAAACCATCTTAACATATCTCCCACATTGATCGCAGTGTCTCCAGAAACGGCATTCAAGGAGCCAGGAACTTTTCTCCCTACACTGTCCATTGAGTTGTCCTCAAAACCAATATACATCCCGCTATATCTCCCACACGGAAAGTGCCAGGAGGGAAAAGTGAGGATTATGCTTAGACTTTCTCGGAACTGCTTCAAATCAACTAGATATCTTTGTGCTGTAAATCTCCCAACAGCCAAACGCAAAAGCAGCAAACATCTCGCTGTATGTCCCACATCCAAAGTGCCAAGAGAGTAATGTAGAGCTTGCTCTCCCTGTCTTTGAGTACTGTTTGCACTGTCCCGATTACCTCTTTGCTAACATTCTCTTCAGAGCTGCAGTGAAACCAGGAACCACGTGGAGAAGGCACCCACACTGAAAGTGCCTGGAGGGAACATTGGGGCTTCTTCTCAGTGTCTCTGACATAGGTTTTCACTGTCCCGGGAAACTCTCTGCTAACACCCTGCAGAGCGCTGTGCCCAATATACAGAAACGTCTTGCGGTATCTCCTACAGGGAAAGTGCCAGGAGGGAAAAGTGAGGATTATGTTTAGACTTTCTCGGAACTGCTTCAAATCAACTAGATATCTTTGTGCTGTAAATCTCCCAACAGCCAAATGTAAAAGCAGCAAACATCTCGCTGTATGTCCCACATCCAAAGTGCCAAGAGAGAGCTTGCTCTCCCTGTCTTTGAGTACTGTTTGCACTGTCCCGATTACCTCTTTGCTAACATTCTCTTCAGAGCTGCAGTGAAACCAGGAACCACGTGGAGAAGGCACCCACACTGAAAGTGCCTGGAAGGAACGTTGGGGCTTCTTCTCAGTGTCTCTGATATAGGGTTTCACTGTCCCGGGAAACTCTCTGCTAACACCCTGCAGAGCGCTGTGCCCAATATACAGAAACGTCTTGCGGTATCCCCTACAGGGAAAGTGCCAGGAGGGAAAAGTGAGGATTATGCTTAGACTTTCTCGGAACTGCTTCAAATCAACTAGATATCTTTGTGCTGTAAATCTCCCAACAGCCAAACACAAAAGCAGCAAACATCTCGCTGTATGTCCCACATCCAAAGTGCCAAGAGAGTAATGTAGAGCTTGCTCTCCCTGTCTTTGAGTACTGTTTGCACTGTCCCGATTACCTCTTTGCTAACATTCTCTTCAGAGCTGCAGTGAAACCAGGAACCACGTGGAGAAGGCACCCACACTGAAAGTGCCTGCAGGGAACATTGGGGCTTCTTCTCAGTGTCTCTGACATAGGGTTTCACTGTCCCGGGAAAGTCTCTGCTAACACCCTGCAGAGCGCTGGGCCCAATATACAGAAACGTCTTGCGGTATCCCCTACAGGGAAAGTGCCAGGAGGGAAAAGTGAGGATTATGCTTAGACTTTCTCGGAACTGCTTCAAATCAACTAGATATCTTTGTGCTGTAAATCTCCCAACAGCCAAACACAAAAGCAGCAAACATCTCGCTGTATGTCCCACATCCAAAGTGCCAAGAGAGAGCTTGCTCTCCCTGTCTTTGAGTACTGTTTGCACTGTCCCGATTACCTCTTTGCTAACATTCTCTTCAGAGCTGCAGTGAAACCAGGAACCACGTGGAGAAGGCACCCACACTGAAAGTGCCTGGAAGGAACGTTGGGGCTTCTTCTCAGTGTCTCTGATATAGGGTTTCACTGTCCCGGGAAAGTCTCTGCTAACACCCTGCAGAGCGCTGTGCCCAATATACAGAAACGTCTTGCGGTATCCCCTACAGGGAAAGTGCCAGGAGGGAAAAGTGAGGCTTATGCTTAGACTTTCTCGGAACTGCTTCAAATCAACTAGATATCTTTGTGCTGTAAATCTCCCAACAGCCAAACGCAAAAGCAGCAAACATCTCGCTGTATGTCCCACATCCAAAGTGCCAAGAGAGAGCTTGCTCTCCCTGTCTTTGAGTACTGTTTGCACTGTCCCGATTACCTCTTTGCTAACATTCTCTTCAGAGCTGCAGTGAAACCAGGAACCACGTGGAGAAGGCACCCACACTGAAAGTGCCTGGAGGGAACATTGGGGCTTCTTCTCAGTGTCTCTGACATAGGGTTTCACTGTCCCGGGAAAGTCTCTGCTAACACCCTGCAGAGCGCTGTGCCCAATATACAGAAACGTCTTGCGGTATCCCCTACAGGGAAAGTGCCAGGAGGGAAAAGTGAGGATTATGCTTAGACTTTCTCGGAACTGCTTCAAATCAACTAGATATCTTTGTGCTGTAAATCTCCCAACAGCCAAACGCAAAAGCAGCAAACATCTCGCTGTATGTCCCACATCCAAAGTGCCAAGAGAGTAATGTAGAGCTTGCTCTCCCTGTCTTTGAGTACTGTTTGCACTGTCCCGATTACCTCTTTGCTAACATTCTCTTCAGAGCTGCAGTGAAACCAGGAACCACGTGGAGAAGGCACCCACACTGAAAGTGCCTGCAGGGAACATTGGGGCTTCTTCTCAGTGTCTCTGACATAGGGTTTCACTGTCCCGGGAAAGTCTCTGCTAACACCCTGCAGAGCGCTGGGCCCAATATACAGAAACGTCTTGCGGTATCCCCTACAGGGAAAGTGCCAGGAGGGAAAAGTGAGGATTATGCTTAGACTTTCTCGGAACTGCTTCAAATCAACTAGATATCTTTGTGCTGTAAATCTCCCAACAGCCAAACACAAAAGCAGCAAACATCTCGCTGTATGTCCCACATCCAAAGTGCCAAGAGAGAGCTTGCTCTCCCTGTCTTTGAGTACTGTTTGCACTGTCCCGATTACCTCTTTGCTAACATTCTCTTCAGAGCTGCAGTGAAACCAGGAACCACGTGGAGAAGGCACCCACACTGAAAGTGCCTGGAAGGAACGTTGGGGCTTCTTCTCAGTGTCTCTGATATAGGGTTTCACTGTCCCGGGAAAGTCTCTGCTAACACCCTGCAGAGCGCTGTGCCCAATATACAGAAACGTCTTGCGGTATCCCCTACAGGGAAAGTGCCAGGAGGGAAAAGTGAGGCTTATGCTTAGACTTTCTCGGAACTGCTTCAAATCAACTAGATATCTTTGTGCTGTAAATCTCCCAACAGCCAAACGCAAAAGCAGCAAACATCTCGCTGTATGTCCCACATCCAAAGTGCCAAGAGAGAGCTTGCTCTCCCTGTCTTTGAGTACTGTTTGCACTGTCCCGATTACCTCTTTGCTAACATTCTCTTCAGAGCTGCAGTGAAACCAGGAACCACGTGGAGAAGGCACCCACACTGAAAGTGCCTGGAGGGAACATTGGGGCTTCTTCTCAGTGTCTCTGACATAGGGTTTCACTGTCCCGGGAAAGTCTCTGCTAACACCCTGCAGAGCGCTGTGCCCAATATACAGAAACGTCTTGCGGTATCCCCTACAGGGAAAGTGCCAGGAGGGAAAAGTGAGGATTATGCTTAGACTTTCTCGGAACTGCTTCAAATCAACTAGATATCTTTGTGCTGTAAATCTCCCAACAGCCAAACGCAAAAGCAGCAAACATCTCGCTGTATGTCCCACATCCAAAGTGCCAAGAGAGTAATGTAGAGCTTGCTCTCCCTGTCTTTGAGTACTGTTTGCACTGTCCCGATTACCTCTTTGCTAACATTCTCTTCAGAGCTGCAGTGAAACCAGGAACCACGTGGAGAAGGCACCCACACTGAAAGTGCCTGGAAGGAACGTTGGGGCTTCTTCTCAGTGTCTCTGATATAGGGTTTCACTGTCCCGGGAAAGTCTCTGCTAACACCCTGCACAGCGCTGTGCCCAATATACAGAAACGTCTTGCGGTATCTCCTACAGGGAAAGTGCCAGGAGGGAAAAGTGAGGATTATGTTTAGACTTTCTCGGAACTGCTTCAAATCAACTAGATATCTTTGTGCTGTAAATCTCCCAACAGCCAAATGTAAAAGCAGCAAACATCTCGCTGTATGTCCCACATCCAAAGTGCCAAGAGAGAGCTTGCTCTCCCTGTCTTTGAGTACTGTTTGCACTGTCCCGATTACCTCTTTGCTAACATTCTCTTCAGAGCTGCAGTGAAACCAGGAACCACGTGGAGAAGGCACCCACACTGAAAGTGCCTGGAGGGAACATTGGGGCTTCTTCTCAGTGTCTGACATAGGGTTTCACTGTCCCGGGAAAGTCTCTGCTAACACCCTGCAGAGCGCTGTGCCCAATATACAGAAACGTCTTGCGGTATCTCCTACAGGGAAAGTGCCAGGAGGAATTGTGGAGCTTGTTCTCAGTGTCTCTGAGAATTGCTCTGGTTATCCCTGTGACCTCTTTGCTAAGACTCTCCAGAGAGCCGTCCTCAAAACCATCTTAACATATCTCCCACATTGATCGCAGTGTCTCCAGAAACGGCATTCAAGGAGCCAGGAACTTTTCTCCCTACACTGTCCATTGAGTTGTCCTCAAAACCAATATACATCCCGCTATATCTCCCACACGGAAAGTGCCAGGAGGGAAAAGTGAGGATTATGCTTAGACTTTCTCGGAACTGCTTCAAATCAACTAGATATCTTTGTGCTGTAAATCTCCCAACAGCCAAACGCAAAAGCAGCAAACATCTCGCTTTATGTCCCACATCCAAAGTGCCAAGAGAGTAATGTAGAGCTTGCTCTCCCTGTCTTTGAGTACTGTTTGCACTGTCCCGATTACCTCTTTGCTAACATTCTCTTCAGAGCTGCAGTGAAACCAGGAACCACGTGGAGAAGGCACCCACACTGAAAGTGCCTGGAGGGAACATTGGGGCTTCTTCTCAGTGTCTCTGACATAGGGTTTCACTGTCCCGGGAAAGTCTCTGCTAACAGCCTGCACAGCGCTGTGCCCAATAATCAGAAACGTCTTGCGGTACCCCCTACAGGGAAAGTGCCAGGAGGGAAAAGTGAGGATTATGTTTAGACTTTCTCGGAACTGCTTCAAATCAACTAGATATCTTTGTGCTGTAAATCTCCCAACAGCCAAATGTAAAAGCAGCAAACATCTCGCGGTATGTCCCACATCCAAAGTGCCAAGAGAGAGCTTGCTCTCCCTGTCTTTGAGTACTGTTTGCACTGTCCCGATTACCTCTTTGCTAACATTCTCTTCAGAGCTGCAGTGAAACCAGGAACCACGTGGAGAAGGCACCCACACTGAAAGTGCCTGGAGGGAACATTGGGGCTTCTTCTCAGTGTCTCTGATATAGGGTTTCACTGTCCCGGGAAACTCTCTGCTAACACCCTGCAGAGCGCTGTGCCCAATAATCAGAAACGTCTTGCGGTATCTCCTACAGGGAAAGTGCCAGGAGGGAAAAGTGAGGATTATGTTTAGACTTTCTCGGAACTGCTTCAAATCAACTAGATATCTTTGTGCTGTAAATCTCCCAACAGCCAAATGTAAAAGCAGCAAACATCTCGCTGTATGTCCCACATCCAAAGTGCCAAGAGAGAGCTTGCTCTCCCTGTCTTTGAGTACTGTTTGCACTGTCCCGATTACCTCTTTGCTAACATTCTCTTCAGAGCTGCAGTGAAACCAGGAACCACGTGGAGAAGGCACCCACACTGAAAGTGCCTGGAGGGAACATTGGGGCTTCTTCTCAGTGTCTCTGACATAGGGTTTCACTGTCCCGGGAAAGTCTCTGCTAACAGCCTGCACAGCGCTGTGCCCAATATACAGAAACGTCTTGCGGTATCCCCTACAGGGAAAGTGCCAGGAGGGAAAAGTGAGGCTTATGCTTAGACTTTCTCGGAACTGCTTCAAATCAACTAGATATCTTTGTGCTGTAAATCTCCCAACAGCCAAACGCAAAAGCAGCAAACATCTCGCTGTATGTCCCACATCCAAAGTGCCAAGAGAGTAATGTAGAGCTTGCTCTCCCTGTCTTTGAGTACTGTTTGCACTGTCCCGATTACCTCTTTGCTAACATTCTCTTCAGAGCTGCAGTGAAACCAGGAACCACGTGGAGAAGGCACCCACACTGAAAGTGCCTGGAGGGAATTGTGGAGCTTGTTCTCAGTGTCTCTGAGAATTGCTCTGATTATCTGTGTGACCTCTTTGCTAAGACTCTCCAGAGAGCCGTCCTCAAAACCAACACACGTCTTGACATATCTCCCACATTGATCGCACTGTCTCCAGAAACGGCATTCAAGGAGCCAGGAACTTTTCTCCCTACACTGTCCATTGAGTTGTCCTCAAAACCAATATACATCCTGCTATATCTCCCACACGGAAAGTGCCAGGAGGGAAAAGTGAGGCTTATGCTTAGACTTTCTCGGAACTGCTTCAAATCAACTAGATATCTTTGTGCTGTAAATCTCCCAACAGCCAAACACAAAAGCAGCAAACATCTCGCTGTATGTCCCACATCCAAAGTGCCAAGAGAGAGCTTGCTCTCCCTGTCTTTGAGTACTGTTTGCACTGTCCCGATTACCTCTTTGCTAACATTCTCTTCAGAGCTGCAGTGAAACCAGGAACCACGTGGAGAAGGCACCCACACTGAAAGTGCCTGGAGGGAACATTGGGGCTTCTTCTCAGTGTCTCTGACATAGGGTTTCACTGTCCCGGGAAAGTCTCTGCTAACACCCTGCAGAGCGCTGTGCCCAATATACAGAAACGTCTTGCGGTATCCCCTACAGGGAAAGTGCCAGGAGGGAAAAGTGAGGATTATGCTTAGACTTTCTCGGAACTGCTTCAAATCAACTAGATATCTTTGTGCTGTAAATCTCCCAACAGCCAAACGCAAAAGCAGCAAACATCTCGCTGTATGTCCCACATCCAAAGTGCCAAGAGAGTAATGTAGAGCTTGCTCTCCCTGTCTTTGAGTACTGTTTGCACTGTCCCGATTACCTCTTTGCTAACATTCTCTTCAGAGCTGCAGTGAAACCAGGAACCACGTGGAGAAGGCACCCACACTGAAAGTGCCTGGAAGGAACGTTGGGGCTTCTTCTCAGTGTCTCTGATATAGGGTTTCACTGTCCCGGGAAAGTCTCTGCTAACACCCTGCACAGCGCTGTGCCCAATATACAGAAACGTCTTGCGGTATCTCCTACAGGGAAAGTGCCAGGAGGGAAAAGTGAGGATTATGTTTAGACTTTCTCGGAACTGCTTCAAATCAACTAGATATCTTTGTGCTGTAAATCTCCCAACAGCCAAATGTAAAAGCAGCAAACATCTCGCTGTATGTCCCACATCCAAAGTGCCAAGAGAGAGCTTGCTCTCCCTGTCTTTGAGTACTGTTTGCACTGTCCCGATTACCTCTTTGCTAACATTCTCTTCAGAGCTGCAGTGAAACCAGGAACCACGTGGAGAAGGCACCCACACTGAAAGTGCCTGGAGGGAACATTGGGGCTTCTTCTCAGTGTCTGACATAGGGTTTCACTGTCCCGGGAAAGTCTCTGCTAACACCCTGCAGAGCGCTGTGCCCAATATACAGAAACATCTTGCGGTATCTCCTACAGGGAAAGTGCCAGGAGGAATTGTGGAGCTTGTTCTCAGTGTCTCTGAGAATTGCTCTGGTTATCCCTGTGACCTCTTTGCTAAGACTCTCCAGAGAGCCGTCCTCAAAACCATCTTAACATATCTCCCACATTGATCGCAGTGTCTCCAGAAACGGCATTCAAGGAGCCAGGAACTTTTCTCCCTACACTGTCCATTGAGTTGTCCTCAAAACCAATATACATCCCGCTATATCTCCCACACGGAAAGTGCCAGGAGGGAAAAGTGAGGATTATGCTTAGACTTTCTCGGAACTGCTTCAAATCAACTAGATATCTTTGTGCTGTAAATCTCCCAACAGCCAAACGCAAAAGCAGCAAACATCTCGCTGTATGTCCCACATCCAAAGTGCCAAGAGAGTAATGTAGAGCTTGCTCTCCCTGTCTTTGAGTACTGTTTGCACTGTCCCGATTACCTCTTTGCTAACATTCTCTTCAGAGCTGCAGTGAAACCAGGAACCACGTGGAGAAGGCACCCACACTGAAAGTGCCTGGAGGGAACATTGGGGCTTCTTCTCAGTGTCTCTGACATAGGGTTTCACTGTCCCGGGAAAGTCTCTGCTAACAGCCTGCACAGCGCTGTGCCCAATAATCAGAAACGTCTTGCGGTACCCCCTACAGGGAAAGTGCCAGGAGGGAAAAGTGAGGATTATGTTTAGACTTTCTCGGAACTGCTTCAAATCAACTAGATATCTTTGTGCTGTAAATCTCCCAACAGCCAAATGTAAAAGCAGCAAACATCTCGCGGTATGTCCCACATCCAAAGTGCCAAGAGAGAGCTTGCTCTCCCTGTCTTTGAGTACTGTTTGCACTGTCCCGATTACCTCTTTGCTAACATTCTCTTCAGAGCTGCAGTGAAACCAGGAACCACGTGGAGAAGGCACCCACACTGAAAGTGCCTGGAGGGAACATTGGGGCTTCTTCTCAGTGTCTCTGATATAGGGTTTCACTGTCCCGGGAAACTCTCTGCTAACACCCTGCAGAGCGCTGTGCCCAATAATCAGAAACGTCTTGCGGTATCTCCTACAGGGAAAGTGCCAGGAGGGAAAAGTGAGGATTATGTTTAGACTTTCTCGGAACTGCTTCAAATCAACTAGATATCTTTGTGCTGTAAATCTCCCAACAGCCAAATGTAAAAGCAGCAAACATCTCGCTGTATGTCCCACATCCAAAGTGCCAAGAGAGAGCTTGCTCTCCCTGTCTTTGAGTACTGTTTGCACTGTCCCGATTACCTCTTTGCTAACATTCTCTTCAGAGCTGCAGTGAAACCAGGAACCACGTGGAGAAGGCACCCACACTGAAAGTGCCTGGAGGGAACATTGGGGCTTCTTCTCAGTGTCTCTGACATAGGGTTTCACTGTCCCGGGAAAGTCTCTGCTAACAGCCTGCACAGCGCTGTGCCCAATATACAGAAACGTCTTGCGGTATCCCCTACAGGGAAAGTGCCAGGAGGGAAAAGTGAGGCTTATGCTTAGACTTTCTCGGAACTGCTTCAAATCAACTAGATATCTTTGTGCTGTAAATCTCCCAACAGCCAAACGCAAAAGCAGCAAACATCTCGCTGTATGTCCCACATCCAAAGTGCCAAGAGAGTAATGTAGAGCTTGCTCTCCCTGTCTTTGAGTACTGTTTGCACTGTCCCGATTACCTCTTTGCTAACATTCTCTTCAGAGCTGCAGTGAAACCAGGAACCACGTGGAGAAGGCACCCACACTGAAAGTGCCTGGAGGGAATTGTGGAGCTTGTTCTCAGTGTCTCTGAGAATTGCTCTGATTATCTGTGTGACCTCTTTGCTAAGACTCTCCAGAGAGCCGTCCTCAAAACCAACACACGTCTTGACATATCTCCCACATTGATCGCACTGTCTCCAGAAACGGCATTCAAGGAGCCAGGAACTTTTCTCCCTACACTGTCCATTGAGTTGTCCTCAAAACCAATATACATCCTGCTATATCTCCCACACGGAAAGTGCCAGGAGGGAAAAGTGAGGATTATGTTTAGACTTTCTCGGAACTGCTTCAAATCAACTAGATATCTTTGTGCTGTAAATCTCCCAACAGCCAAACGCAAAAGCAGCAAACATCTCGCTGTATGTCCCACATCCAACGTGCCAAGAGAGAGCTTGCTCTCCCTGTCTTTGAGTACTGTTTGCACTGTCCCGATTACCTCTTTGCTAACATTCTCTTCAGAGCTGCAGTGAAACCAGGAACCACGTGGAGAAGGCACCCACACTGAAAGTGCCTGGAGGGAACATTGGGGCTTCTTCTCAGTGTCTCTGATATAGGGTTTCACTGTCCCGGGAAAGTCTCTGCTAACACCCTGCACAGCGCTGGGCCCAATATACAGAAACGTCTTGCGGTATCCCCTACAGGGAAAGTGCCAGGAGGGAAAAGTGAGGCTTATGCTTAGACTTTCTCGGAACTGCTTCAAATCAACTAGATATCTTTGTGCTGTAAATCTCCCAACAGCCAAACACAAAAGCAGCAAACATCTCGCTGTATGTCCCACATCCAAAGTGCCAAGAGAGAGCTTGCTCTCCCTGTCTTTGAGTACTGTTTGCACTGTCCCGATTACCTCTTTGCTAACATTCTCTTCAGAGCTGCAGTGAAACCAGGAACCACGTGGAGAAGGCACCCACACTGAAAGTGCCTGGAGGGAACATTGGGGCTTCTTCTCAGTGTCTCTGACATAGGGTTTCACTGTCCCGGGAAACTCTCTGCTAACACCCTGCAGAGCGCTGTGCCCAATATACAGAAACGTCTTGCGGTATCTCCTACAGGGAAAGTGCCAGGAGGAATTGTGGAGCTTGTTCTCAGTGTCTCTGAGAATTGCTCTGGTTATCCCTGTGACCTCTTTGCTAAGACTCTCCAGAGAGCCGTCCTCAAAACCATCTTAACATATCTCCCACATTGATCGCAGTGTCTCCAGAAATGGCATTCAAGGAGCCAGGAACTTTTCTCCCTACACTGTCCATTGAGTTGTCCTCAAAACCAATATACATCCCGCTATATCTCCCACACGGAAAGTGCCAGGAGGGAAAAGTGAGGATTATGCTTAGACTTTCTCGGAACTGCTTCAAATCAACTAGATATCTTTGTGCTGTAAATCTCCCAACAGCCAAACGCAAAAGCAGCAAACATCTCGCTGTATGTCCCACATCCAAAGTGCCAAGAGAGTAATGTAGAGCTTGCTCTCCCTGTCTTTGAGTACTGTTTGCACTGTCCCGATTACCTCTTTGCTAACATTCTCTTCAGAGCTGCAGTGAAACCAGGAACCACGTGGAGAAGGCACCCACACTGAAAGTGCCTGGAGGGAACATTGGGGCTTCTTCTCAGTGTCTCTGACATAGGGTTTCACTGTCCCGGGAAACTCTCTGCTAACACCCTGCAGAGCGCTGTGCCCAATATACAGAAACGTCTTGCGGTATCTCCTACAGGGAAAGTGCCAGGAGGGAAAAGTGAGGATTATGTTTAGACTTTCTCAGAACTGCTTCAAATCAACTAGATATCTTTGTGCTGTAAATCTCCCAACAGCCAAATGTAAAAGCAGCAAACATCTCGCTGTATGTCCCACATCCAAAGTGCCAAGAGAGAGCTTGCTCTCCCTGTCTTTGAGTACTGTTTGCACTGTCCCGATTACCTCTTTGCTAACATTCTCTTCAGAGCTGCAGTGAAACCAGGAACCACGTGGAGAAGGCACCCACACTGAAAGTGCCTGGAAGGAACGTTGGGGCTTCTTCTCAGTGTCTCTGATATAGGGTTTCACTGTCCCGGGAAACTCTCTGCTAACACCCTGCAGAGCGCTGTGCCCAATATACAGAAACGTCTTGCGGTATCCCCTACAGGGAAAGTGCCAGGAGGGAAAAGTGAGGATTATGCTTAGACTTTCTCGGAACTGCTTCAAATCAACTAGATATCTTTGTGCTGTAAATCTCCCAACAGCCAAACACAAAAGCAGCAAACATCTCGCTGTATGTCCCACATCCAAAGTGCCAAGAGAGTAATGTAGAGCTTGCTCTCCCTGTCTTTGAGTACTGTTTGCACTGTCCCGATTACCTCTTTGCTAACACTCTCTTCAGAGCTGCAGTGAAACCAGGAACCACGTGGAGAAGGCACCCACACTGAAAGTGCCTGCAGGGAACATTGGGGCTTCTTCTCAGTGTCTCTGACATAGGGTTTCACTGTCCCGGGAAAGTCTCTGCTAACACCCTGCAGAGCGCTGGGCCCAATATACAGAAACGTCTTGCGGTATCCCCTACAGGGAAAGTGCCAGGAGGGAAAAGTGAGGATTATGCTTAGACTTTCTCGGAACTGCTTCAAATCAACTAGATATCTTTGTGCTGTAAATCTCCCAACAGCCAAACACAAAAGCAGCAAACATCTCGCTGTATGTCCCACATCCAAAGTGCCAAGAGAGAGCTTGCTCTCCCTGTCTTTGAGTACTGTTTGCACTGTCCCGATTACCTCTTTGCTAACATTCTCTTCAGAGCTGCAGTGAAACCAGGAACCACGTGGAGAAGGCACCCACACTGAAAGTGCCTGGAAGGAACGTTGGGGCTTCTTCTCAGTGTCTCTGATATAGGGTTTCACTGTCCCGGGAAAGTCTCTGCTAACACCCTGCAGAGCGCTGTGCCCAATATACAGAAACGTCTTGCGGTATCCCCTACAGGGAAAGTGCCAGGAGGGAAAAGTGAGGCTTATGCTTAGACTTTCTCGGAACTGCTTCAAATCAACTAGATATCTTTGTGCTGTAAATCTCCCAACAGCCAAACGCAAAAGCAGCAAACATCTCGCTGTATGTCCCACATCCAAAGTGCCAAGAGAGAGCTTGCTCTCCCTGTCTTTGAGTACTGTTTGCACTGTCCCGATTACCTCTTTGCTAACATTCTCTTCAGAGCTGCAGTGAAACCAGGAACCACGTGGAGAAGGCACCCACACTGAAAGTGCCTGGAGGGAACATTGGGGCTTCTTCTCAGTGTCTCTGACATAGGGTTTCACTGTCCCGGGAAAGTCTCTGCTAACACCCTGCAGAGCGCTGTGCCCAATATACAGAAACGTCTTGCGGTATCCCCTACAGGGAAAGTGCCAGGAGGGAAAAGTGAGGATTATGCTTAGACTTTCTCGGAACTGCTTCAAATCAACTAGATATCTTTGTGCTGTAAATCTCCCAACAGCCAAACGCAAAAGCAGCAAACATCTCGCTGTATGTCCCACATCCAAAGTGCCAAGAGAGTAATGTAGAGCTTGCTCTCCCTGTCTTTGAGTACTGTTTGCACTGTCCCGATTACCTCTTTGCTAACATTCTCTTCAGAGCTGCAGTGAAACCAGGAACCACGTGGAGAAGGCACCCACACTGAAAGTGCCTGGAAGGAACGTTGGGGCTTCTTCTCAGTGTCTCTGATATAGGGTTTCACTGTCCCGGGAAAGTCTCTGCTAACACCCTGCACAGCGCTGTGCCCAATATACAGAAACGTCTTGCGGTATCTCCTACAGGGAAAGTGCCAGGAGGGAAAAGTGAGGATTATGTTTAGACTTTCTCGGAACTGCTTCAAATCAACTAGATATCTTTGTGCTGTAAATCTCCCAACAGCCAAATGTAAAAGCAGCAAACATCTCGCTGTATGTCCCACATCCAAAGTGCCAAGAGAGAGCTTGCTCTCCCTGTCTTTGAGTACTGTTTGCACTGTCCCGATTACCTCTTTGCTAACATTCTCTTCAGAGCTGCAGTGAAACCAGGAACCACGTGGAGAAGGCACCCACACTGAAAGTGCCTGGAGGGAACATTGGGGCTTCTTCTCAGTGTCTGACATAGGGTTTCACTGTCCCGGGAAACTCTCTGCTAACACCCTGCAGAGCGCTGTGCCCAATATACAGAAACGTCTTGCGGTATCTCCTACAGGGAAAGTGCCAGGAGGAATTGTGGAGCTTGTTCTCAGTGTCTCTGAGAATTGCTCTGGTTATCCCTGTGACCTCTTTGCTAAGACTCTCCAGAGAGCCGTCCTCAAAACCATCTTAACATATCTCCCACATTGATCGCAGTGTCTCCAGAAACGGCATTCAAGGAGCCAGGAACTTTTCTCCCTACACTGTCCATTGAGTTGTCCTCAAAACCAATATACATCCCGCTATATCTCCCACACGGAAAGTGCCAGGAGGGAAAAGTGAGGATTATGCTTAGACTTTCTCGGAACTGCTTCAAATCAACTAGATATCTTTGTGCTGTAAATCTCCCAACAGCCAAACGCAAAAGCAGCAAACATCTCGCTTTATGTCCCACATCCAAAGTGCCAAGAGAGTAATGTAGAGCTTGCTCTCCCTGTCTTTGAGTACTGTTTGCACTGTCCCGATTACCTCTTTGCTAACATTCTCTTCAGAGCTGCAGTGAAACCAGGAACCACGTGGAGAAGGCACCCACACTGAAAGTGCCTGGAGGGAACATTGGGGCTTCTTCTCAGTGTCTCTGACATAGGGTTTCACTGTCCCGGGAAAGTCTCTGCTAACAGCCTGCACAGCGCTGTGCCCAATAATCAGAAACGTCTTGCGGTACCCCCTACAGGGAAAGTGCCAGGAGGGAAAAGTGAGGATTATGTTTAGACTTTCTCGGAACTGCTTCAAATCAACTAGATATCTTTGTGCTGTAAATCTCCCAACAGCCAAATGTAAAAGCAGCAAACATCTCGCGGTATGTCCCACATCCAAAGTGCCAAGAGAGAGCTTGCTCTCCCTGTCTTTGAGTACTGTTTGCACTGTCCCGATTACCTCTTTGCTAACATTCTCTTCAGAGCTGCAGTGAAACCAGGAACCACGTGGAGAAGGCACCCACACTGAAAGTGCCTGGAGGGAACATTGGGGCTTCTTCTCAGTGTCTCTGATATAGGGTTTCACTGTCCCGGGAAACTCTCTGCTAACACCCTGCAGAGCGCTGTGCCCAATAATCAGAAACGTCTTGCGGTATCTCCTACAGGGAAAGTGCCAGGAGGGAAAAGTGAGGATTATGTTTAGACTTTCTCGGAACTGCTTCAAATCAACTAGATATCTTTGTGCTGTAAATCTCCCAACAGCCAAATGTAAAAGCAGCAAACATCTCGCTGTATGTCCCACATCCAAAGTGCCAAGAGAGAGCTTGCTCTCCCTGTCTTTGAGTACTGTTTGCACTGTCCCGATTACCTCTTTGCTAACATTCTCTTCAGAGCTGCAGTGAAACCAGGAACCACGTGGAGAAGGCACCCACACTGAAAGTGCCTGGAAGGAACGTTGGGGCTTCTTCTCAGTGTCTCTGATATAGGGTTTCACTGTCCCGGGAAACTCTCTGCTAACACCCTGCAGAGCGCTGTGCCCAATATACAGAAACGTCTTGCGGTATCCCCTACAGGGAAAGTGCCAGGAGGGAAAAGTGAGGATTATGCTTAGACTTTCTCGGAACTGCTTCAAATCAACTAGATATCTTTGTGCTGTAAATCTCCCAACAGCCAAACACAAAAGCAGCAAACATCTCGCTGTATGTCCCACATCCAAAGTGCCAAGAGAGTAATGTAGAGCTTGCTCTCCCTGTCTTTGAGTACTGTTTGCACTGTCCCGATTACCTCTTTGCTAACATTCTCTTCAGAGCTGCAGTGAAACCAGGAACCACGTGGAGAAGGCACCCACACTGAAAGTGCCTGCAGGGAACATTGGGGCTTCTTCTCAGTGTCTCTGACATAGGGTTTCACTGTCCCGGGAAAGTCTCTGCTAACACCCTGCAGAGCGCTGGGCCCAATATACAGAAACGTCTTGCGGTATCCCCTACAGGGAAAGTGCCAGGAGGGAAAAGTGAGGATTATGCTTAGACTTTCTCGGAACTGCTTCAAATCAACTAGATATCTTTGTGCTGTAAATCTCCCAACAGCCAAACACAAAAGCAGCAAACATCTCGCTGTATGTCCCACATCCAAAGTGCCAAGAGAGAGCTTGCTCTCCCTGTCTTTGAGTACTGTTTGCACTGTCCCGATTACCTCTTTGCTAACATTCTCTTCAGAGCTGCAGTGAAACCAGGAACCACGTGGAGAAGGCACCCACACTGAAAGTGCCTGGAAGGAACGTTGGGGCTTCTTCTCAGTGTCTCTGATATAGGGTTTCACTGTCCCGGGAAAGTCTCTGCTAACACCCTGCAGAGCGCTGTGCCCAATATACAGAAACGTCTTGCGGTATCCCCTACAGGGAAAGTGCCAGGAGGGAAAAGTGAGGCTTATGCTTAGACTTTCTCGGAACTGCTTCAAATCAACTAGATATCTTTGTGCTGTAAATCTCCCAACAGCCAAACGCAAAAGCAGCAAACATCTCGCTGTATGTCCCACATCCAAAGTGCCAAGAGAGAGCTTGCTCTCCCTGTCTTTGAGTACTGTTTGCACTGTCCCGATTACCTCTTTGCTAACATTCTCTTCAGAGCTGCAGTGAAACCAGGAACCACGTGGAGAAGGCACCCACACTGAAAGTGCCTGGAGGGAACATTGGGGCTTCTTCTCAGTGTCTCTGACATAGGGTTTCACTGTCCCGGGAAAGTCTCTGCTAACACCCTGCAGAGCGCTGTGCCCAATATACAGAAACGTCTTGCGGTATCCCCTACAGGGAAAGTGCCAGGAGGGAAAAGTGAGGATTATGCTTAGACTTTCTCGGAACTGCTTCAAATCAACTAGATATCTTTGTGCTGTAAATCTCCCAACAGCCAAACGCAAAAGCAGCAAACATCTCGCTGTATGTCCCACATCCAAAGTGCCAAGAGAGTAATGTAGAGCTTGCTCTCCCTGTCTTTGAGTACTGTTTGCACTGTCCCGATTACCTCTTTGCTAACATTCTCTTCAGAGCTGCAGTGAAACCAGGAACCACGTGGAGAAGGCACCCACACTGAAAGTGCCTGGAAGGAACGTTGGGGCTTCTTCTCAGTGTCTCTGATATAGGGTTTCACTGTCCCGGGAAAGTCTCTGCTAACACCCTGCACAGCGCTGTGCCCAATATACAGAAACGTCTTGCGGTATCTCCTACAGGGAAAGTGCCAGGAGGGAAAAGTGAGGATTATGTTTAGACTTTCTCGGAACTGCTTCAAATCAACTAGATATCTTTGTGCTGTAAATCTCCCAACAGCCAAATGTAAAAGCAGCAAACATCTCGCTGTATGTCCCACATCCAAAGTGCCAAGAGAGAGCTTGCTCTCCCTGTCTTTGAGTACTGTTTGCACTGTCCCGATTACCTCTTTGCTAACATTCTCTTCAGAGCTGCAGTGAAACCAGGAACCACGTGGAGAAGGCACCCACACTGAAAGTGCCTGGAGGGAACATTGGGGCTTCTTCTCAGTGTCTGACATAGGGTTTCACTGTCCCGGGAAACTCTCTGCTAACACCCTGCAGAGCGCTGTGCCCAATATACAGAAACGTCTTGCGGTATCTCCTACAGGGAAAGTGCCAGGAGGAATTGTGGAGCTTGTTCTCAGTGTCTCTGAGAATTGCTCTGGTTATCCCTGTGACCTCTTTGCTAAGACTCTCCAGAGAGCCGTCCTCAAAACCATCTTAACATATCTCCCACATTGATCGCAGTGTCTCCAGAAACGGCATTCAAGGAGCCAGGAACTTTTCTCCCTACACTGTCCATTGAGTTGTCCTCAAAACCAATATACATCCCGCTATATCTCCCACACGGAAAGTGCCAGGAGGGAAAAGTGAGGATTATGCTTAGACTTTCTCGGAACTGCTTCAAATCAACTAGATATCTTTGTGCTGTAAATCTCCCAACAGCCAAACGCAAAAGCAGCAAACATCTCGCTTTATGTCCCACATCCAAAGTGCCAAGAGAGTAATGTAGAGCTTGCTCTCCCTGTCTTTGAGTACTGTTTGCACTGTCCCGATTACCTCTTTGCTAACATTCTCTTCAGAGCTGCAGTGAAACCAGGAACCACGTGGAGAAGGCACCCACACTGAAAGTGCCTGGAAGGAACGTTGGGGCTTCTTCTCAGTGTCTCTGATATAGGGTTTCACTGTCCCGGGAAACTCTCTGCTAACACCCTGCAGAGCGCTGTGCCCAATATACAGAAACGTCTTGCGGTATCCCCTACAGGGAAAGTGCCAGGAGGGAAAAGTGAGGATTATGCTTAGACTTTCTCGGAACTGCTTCAAATCAACTAGATATCTTTGTGCTGTAAATCTCCCAACAGCCAAACACAAAAGCAGCAAACATCTCGCTGTATGTCCCACATCCAAAGTGCCAAGAGAGTAATGTAGAGCTTGCTCTCCCTGTCTTTGAGTACTGTTTGCACTGTCCCGATTACCTCTTTGCTAACATTCTCTTCAGAGCTGCAGTGAAACCAGGAACCACGTGGAGAAGGCACCCACACTGAAAGTGCCTGCAGGGAACATTGGGGCTTCTTCTCAGTGTCTCTGACATAGGGTTTCACTGTCCCGGGAAAGTCTCTGCTAACACCCTGCAGAGCGCTGGGCCCAATATACAGAAACGTCTTGCGGTATCCCCTACAGGGAAAGTGCCAGGAGGGAAAAGTGAGGATTATGCTTAGACTTTCTCGGAACTGCTTCAAATCAACTAGATATCTTTGTGCTGTAAATCTCCCAACAGCCAAACACAAAAGCAGCAAACATCTCGCTGTATGTCCCACATCCAAAGTGCCAAGAGAGAGCTTGCTCTCCCTGTCTTTGAGTACTGTTTGCACTGTCCCGATTACCTCTTTGCTAACATTCTCTTCAGAGCTGCAGTGAAACCAGGAACCACGTGGAGAAGGCACCCACACTGAAAGTGCCTGGAAGGAACGTTGGGGCTTCTTCTCAGTGTCTCTGATATAGGGTTTCACTGTCCCGGGAAAGTCTCTGCTAACACCCTGCAGAGCGCTGTGCCCAATATACAGAAACGTCTTGCGGTATCCCCTACAGGGAAAGTGCCAGGAGGGAAAAGTGAGGCTTATGCTTAGACTTTCTCGGAACTGCTTCAAATCAACTAGATATCTTTGTGCTGTAAATCTCCCAACAGCCAAACGCAAAAGCAGCAAACATCTCGCTGTATGTCCCACATCCAAAGTGCCAAGAGAGAGCTTGCTCTCCCTGTCTTTGAGTACTGTTTGCACTGTCCCGATTACCTCTTTGCTAACATTCTCTTCAGAGCTGCAGTGAAACCAGGAACCACGTGGAGAAGGCACCCACACTGAAAGTGCCTGGAGGGAACATTGGGGCTTCTTCTCAGTGTCTCTGACATAGGGTTTCACTGTCCCGGGAAAGTCTCTGCTAACACCCTGCAGAGCGCTGTGCCCAATATACAGAAACGTCTTGCGGTATCCCCTACAGGGAAAGTGCCAGGAGGGAAAAGTGAGGATTATGCTTAGACTTTCTCGGAACTGCTTCAAATCAACTAGATATCTTTGTGCTGTAAATCTCCCAACAGCCAAACGCAAAAGCAGCAAACATCTCGCTGTATGTCCCACATCCAAAGTGCCAAGAGAGTAATGTAGAGCTTGCTCTCCCTGTCTTTGAGTACTGTTTGCACTGTCCCGATTACCTCTTTGCTAACATTCTCTTCAGAGCTGCAGTGAAACCAGGAACCACGTGGAGAAGGCACCCACACTGAAAGTGCCTGGAAGGAACGTTGGGGCTTCTTCTCAGTGTCTCTGATATAGGGTTTCACTGTCCCGGGAAAGTCTCTGCTAACACCCTGCACAGCGCTGTGCCCAATATACAGAAACGTCTTGCGGTATCTCCTACAGGGAAAGTGCCAGGAGGGAAAAGTGAGGATTATGTTTAGACTTTCTCGGAACTGCTTCAAATCAACTAGATATCTTTGTGCTGTAAATCTCCCAACAGCCAAATGTAAAAGCAGCAAACATCTCGCTGTATGTCCCACATCCAAAGTGCCAAGAGAGAGCTTGCTCTCCCTGTCTTTGAGTACTGTTTGCACTGTCCCGATTACCTCTTTGCTAACATTCTCTTCAGAGCTGCAGTGAAACCAGGAACCACGTGGAGAAGGCACCCACACTGAAAGTGCCTGGAGGGAACATTGGGGCTTCTTCTCAGTGTCTGACATAGGGTTTCACTGTCCCGGGAAACTCTCTGCTAACACCCTGCAGAGCGCTGTGCCCAATATACAGAAACGTCTTGCGGTATCTCCTACAGGGAAAGTGCCAGGAGGAATTGTGGAGCTTGTTCTCAGTGTCTCTGAGAATTGCTCTGGTTATCCCTGTGACCTCTTTGCTAAGACTCTCCAGAGAGCCGTCCTCAAAACCATCTTAACATATCTCCCACATTGATCGCAGTGTCTCCAGAAACGGCATTCAAGGAGCCAGGAACTTTTCTCCCTACACTGTCCATTGAGTTGTCCTCAAAACCAATATACATCCCGCTATATCTCCCACACGGAAAGTGCCAGGAGGGAAAAGTGAGGATTATGCTTAGACTTTCTCGGAACTGCTTCAAATCAACTAGATATCTTTGTGCTGTAAATCTCCCAACAGCCAAACGCAAAAGCAGCAAACATCTCGCTTTATGTCCCACATCCAAAGTGCCAAGAGAGTAATGTAGAGCTTGCTCTCCCTGTCTTTGAGTACTGTTTGCACTGTCCCGATTACCTCTTTGCTAACATTCTCTTCAGAGCTGCAGTGAAACCAGGAACCACGTGGAGAAGGCACCCACACTGAAAGTGCCTGGAGGGAACATTGGGGCTTCTTCTCAGTGTCTCTGACATAGGGTTTCACTGTCCCGGGAAAGTCTCTGCTAACAGCCTGCACAGCGCTGTGCCCAATAATCAGAAACGTCTTGCGGTACCCCCTACAGGGAAAGTGCCAGGAGGGAAAAGTGAGGATTATGTTTAGACTTTCTCGGAACTGCTTCAAATCAACTAGATATCTTTGTGCTGTAAATCTCCCAACAGCCAAATGTAAAAGCAGCAAACATCTCGCGGTATGTCCCACATCCAAAGTGCCAAGAGAGAGCTTGCTCTCCCTGTCTTTGAGTACTGTTTGCACTGTCCCGATTACCTCTTTGCTAACATTCTCTTCAGAGCTGCAGTGAAACCAGGAACCACGTGGAGAAGGCACCCACACTGAAAGTGCCTGGAGGGAACATTGGGGCTTCTTCTCAGTGTCTCTGATATAGGGTTTCACTGTCCCGGGAAACTCTCTGCTAACACCCTGCAGAGCGCTGTGCCCAATAATCAGAAACGTCTTGCGGTATCTCCTACAGGGAAAGTGCCAGGAGGGAAAAGTGAGGATTATGTTTAGACTTTCTCGGAACTGCTTCAAATCAACTAGATATCTTTGTGCTGTAAATCTCCCAACAGCCAAATGTAAAAGCAGCAAACATCTCGCTGTATGTCCCACATCCAAAGTGCCAAGAGAGAGCTTGCTCTCCCTGTCTTTGAGTACTGTTTGCACTGTCCCGATTACCTCTTTGCTAACATTCTCTTCAGAGCTGCAGTGAAACCAGGAACCACGTGGAGAAGGCACCCACACTGAAAGTGCCTGGAGGGAATTGTGGAGCTTGTTCTAAGTGTCTCTGAGAATTGCTCTGATTATCTGTGTGACCTCTTTGCTAAGACTCTCCAGAGAGCCGTCCTCAAAACCAACACACGTCTTGACATATCTCCCACATTGATCGCAGTGTCTCCAGAAACGGCATTCAAGGAGCCAGGAACTTTTCTCCCTACACTGTCCATTGAGTTGTCCTCAAAACCAATATACATCCTGCTATATCTCCCACACGGAAAGTGCCAGGAGGGAAAAGTGAGGATTATGTTTAGACTTTCTCGGAACTGCTTCAAATCAACTAGATATCTTTGTGCTGTAAATCTCCCAACAGCCAAACGCAAAAGCAGCAAACATCTCGCTGTATGTCCCACATCCAAAGTGCCAAGAGAGTAATGTAGAGCTTGCTCTCCCTGTCTTTGAGTACTGTTTGCACTGTCCCGATTACCTCTTTGCTAACATTCTCTTCAGAGCTGCAGTGAAACCAGGAACCACGTGGAGAAGGCACCCACACTGAAAGTGCCTGGAGGGAACATTGGGGCTTCTTCTCAGTGTCTCTGACATAGGGTTTCACTGTCCCGGGAAAGTCTCTGCTAACAGCCTGCACAGCGCTGTGCCCAATATACAGAAACGTCTTGCGGTATCCCCTACAGGGAAAGTGCCAGGAGGGAAAAGTGAGGCTTATGCTTAGACTTTCTCGGAACTGCTTCAAATCAACTAGATATCTTTGTGCTGTAAATCTCCCAACAGCCAAACGCAAAAGCAGCAAACATCTCGCTGTATGTCCCACATCCAAAGTGCCAAGAGAGTAATGTAGAGCTTGCTCTCCCTGTCTTTGAGTACTGTTTGCACTGTCCCGATTACCTCTTTGCTAACATTCTCTTCAGAGCTGCAGTGAAACCAGGAACCACGTGGAGAAGGCACCCACACTGAAAGTGCCTGGAGGGAATTGTGGAGCTTGTTCTCAGTGTCTCTGAGAATTGCTCTGATTATCTGTGTGACCTCTTTGCTAAGACTCTCCAGAGAGCCGTCCTCAAAACCAACACAAGTCTTGACATATCTCCCACATTGATCGCACTGTCTCCAGAAACGGCATTCAAGGAGCCAGGAACTTTTCTCCCTACACTGTCCATTGAGTTGTCCTCAAAACCAATATACATCCTGTTATATCTCCCACACGGAAAGTGCCAGGAGGGAAAAGTGAGGATTATGTTTAGACTTTCTCGGAACTGCTTCAAATCAACTAGATATCTTTGTGCTGTAAATCTCCCAACAGCCAAACGCAAAAGCAGCAAACATCTCGCTGTATGTCCCACATCCAAAGTGCCAAGAGAGAGCTTGCTCTCCCTGTCTTTGAGTACTGTTTGCACTGTCCCGATTACCTCTTTGCTAACATTCTCTTCAGAGCTGCAGTGAAACCAGGAACCACGTGGAGAAGGCACCCACACTGAAAGTGCCTGGAGGGAACATTGGGGCTTCTTCTCAGTGTCTCTGATATAGGGTTTCACTGTCCCGGGAAAGTCTCTGCTAACACCCTGCACAGCGCTGTGCCCAATATACAGAAACGTCTTGCGGTATCTCCTACAGGGAAAGTGCCAGGAGGGAAAAGTGAGGATTATGTTTAGACTTTCTCGGAACTGCTTCAAATCAACTAGATATCTTTGTGCTGTAAATCTCCCAACAGCCAAATGTAAAAGCAGCAAACATCTCGCTGTATGTCCCACATCCAAAGTGCCAAGAGAGAGCTTGCTCTCCCTGTCTTTGAGTACTGTTTGCACTGTCCCGATTACCTCTTTGCTAACATTCTCTTCAGAGCTGCAGTGAAACCAGGAACCACATGGAGAAGGCACCCACACTGAAAGTGCCTGGAAGGAACGTTGGGGCTTCTTCTCAGTGTCTCTGATATAGGGTTTCACTGTCCCGGGAAAGTCTCTGCTAACACCCTGCACAGCGCTGGGCCCAATATACAGAAACGTCTTGCGGTATCCCCTACAGGGAAAGTGCCAGGAGGGAAAAGTGAGGCTTATGCTTAGACTTTCTCGGAACTGCTTCAAATCAACTAGATATCTTTGTGCTGTAAATCTCCCAACAGCCAAACACAAAAGCAGCAAACATCTCGCTGTATGTCCCACATCCAAAGTGCCAAGAGAGAGCTTGCTCTCCCTGTCTCTGAGTACTGTTTGCACTGTCCCGATTACCTCTTTGCTAACATTCTCTTCAGAGCTGCAGTGAAACCAGGAACCACGTGGAGAAGGCACCCACACTGAAAGTGCCTGGAGGGAACATTGGGGCTTCTTCTCAGTGTCTCTGACATAGGGTTTCACTGTCCCGGGAAAGTCTCTGCTAACACCCTGCACAGCACTGTGCCCAATATACAGAAACGTCTTGCGGTATCCCCTACAGGGAAAGTGCCAGGAGGGAAAAGTGAGGATTATGCTTAGACTTTCTCGGAACTGCTTCAAATCAACTAGATATCTTTGTGCTGTAAATCTCCCAACAGCCAAACGCAAAAGCAGCAAACATCTCGCTGTATGTCCCACATCCAAAGTGCCAAGAGAGTAATGTAGAGCTTGCTCTCCCTGTCTTTGAGTACTGTTTGCACTGTCCCGATTACCTCTTTGCTAACATTCTCTTCAGAGCTGCAGTGAAACCAGGAACCACGTGGAGAAGGCACCCACACTGAAAGTGCCTGGAAGGAACGTTGGGGCTTCTTCTCAGTGTCTCTGATATAGGGTTTCACTGTCCCGGGAAAGTCTCTGCTAACACCCTGCACAGCGCTGTGCCCAATATACAGAAACGTCTTGCGGTATCCCCTACAGGGAAAGTGCCAGGAGGGAAAAGTGAGGATTATGCTTAGACTTTCTCGGAACTGCTTCAAATCAACTAGATATCTTTGTGCTGTAAATCTCCCAACAGCCAAATGTAAAAGCAGCAAACATCTCGCTGTATGTCCCACATCCAAAGTGCCAAGAGAGAGCTTGCTCTCCCTGTCTTTGAGTACTATTTGCACTGTCCCGATTACCTCTTTGCTAACATTCTCTTCAGAGCTGCAGTGAAACAAGGAACCACGTGGAGAAGGCACCCACACTGAAAGTGCCTGGAGGGAACATTGGGGCTTCTTCTCAGTGTCTCTGATATAGGGTTTCACTGTCCCGGGAAAGTCTCTGCTAACACCCTGCACAGCGCTGTGCCCAATATACAGAAACGTCTTGCGGTATCTCCTACAGGGAAAGTGCCAGGAGGGAAAAGTGAGGATTATGCTTAGACTTTCTCGGAACTGCTTCAAATCAACTAGATATCTTTGTGCTGTAAATCTCCCAACAGCCAAATGTAAAAGCAGCAAACATCTCGCTGTATGTCCCACATCCAAAGTGCCAAGAGAGAGCTTGCTCTCCCTGTCTTTGAGTACTGTTTGCACTGTCCCGATTACCTCTTTGCTAACATTCTCTTCAGAGCTGCAGTGAAACCAGGAACCACGTGGAGAAGGCACCCACACTGAAAGTGCCTGGAAGGAACGTTGGGGCTTCTTCTCAGTGTCTCTGATATAGGGTTTCACTGTCCCGGGAAAGTCTCTGCTAACACCCTGCACAGCGCTGGGCCCAATATACAGAAACGTCTTGCGGTATCTCCTACAGGGAAAGTGCCAGGAGGGAAAAGTGAGGATTATGCTTAGACTTTCTCGGAACTGCTTCAAATCAACTAGATATCTTTGTGCTGTAAATCTCCCAACAGCCAAACGCAAAAGCAGCAAACATCTCGCTGTATGTCCCACATCCAAAGTGCCAAGAGAGAGCTTGCTCTCCCTGTCTTTGAGTACTGTTTGCACTGTCCCGATTACCTCTTTGCTAACATTCTCTTCAGAGCTGCAGTGAAACCAGGAACCACGTGGAGAAGGCACCCACACTGAAAGTGCCTGGAGGGAACATTGGGGCTTCTTCTCAGTGTCTCTGATATAGGGTTTCACTGTCCCGGGAAAGTCTCTGCTAACACCCTGCAGAGCGCTGTGCCCAATATACAGAAACGTCTTGCGGTATCCCCTACAGGGAAAGTGCCAGGAGGGAAAAGTGAGGATTATGCTTAGACTTTCTCGGAACTGCTTCAAATCAACTAGATATCTTTGTGCTGTAAATCTCCCAACAGCCAAACGCAAAAGCAGCAAACATCTCGCTGTATGTCCCACATCCAAAGTGCCAAGAGAGTAATGTAGAGCTTGCTCTCCCTGTCTTTGAGTACTGTTTGCACTGTCCCGATTACCTCTTTGCTAACATTCTCTTCAGAGCTGCAGTGAAACCAGGAACCACGTGGAGAAGGCACCCACACTGAAAGTGCCTGGAGGGAACATTGGGGCTTCTTCTCAGTGTCTCTGACATAGGGTTTCACTGTCCCGGGAAAGTCTCTGCTAAAAACAGCCTGCACAGCGCTGTGCCCAATATACAGAAACGTCTTGCGGTATCCCCTACAGGGAAAGTGCCAGGAGGGATAAGTGAGGCTTATGCTTAGACTTTCTCGGAACTGCTTCAAATCAACTAGATATCTTTGTGCTGTAAATCTCCCAACAGCCAAACGCAAAAGCAGCAAACATCTCGCTGTATGTCCCACATCCAAAGTGCCAAGAGAGTAATGTAGAGCTTGCTCTCCCTGTCTTTGAGTACTGTTTGCACTGTCCCGATTACCTCTTTGCTAACATTCTCTTCAGAGCTGCAGTGAAACCAGGAACCACGTGGAGAAGGCACCCACACTGAAAGTGCCTGGAAGGAACGTTGGGGCTTCTTCTCAGTGTCTCTGATATAGGGTTTCACTGTCCCGGGAAAGTCTCTGCTAACACCCTGCAGAGCGCTGTGCCCAATATACAGAAACGTCTTGCGGTATCCCCTACAGGGAAAGTGCCAGGAGGGAAAAGTGAGGATTATGCTTAGACTTTCTCGGAACTGCTTCAAATCAACTAGATATCTTTGTGCTGTAAATCTCCCAACAGCCAAACGCAAAAGCAGCAAACATCTCGCTGTATGTCCCACATCCAAAGTGCCAAGAGAGAGCTTGCTCTCCCTGTCTTTGAGTACTATTTGCACTGTCCCGATTACCTCTTTGCTAACATTCTCTTCAGAGCTGCAGTGAAACCAGGAACCACGTGGAGAAGGCACCCACACTGAAAGTGCCTGGAGGGAACATTGGGGCTTCTTCTCAGTGTCTCTGATATAGGGTTTCACTGTCCCGGGAAAGTCTCTGCTAACACCCTGCACAGCGCTGTGCCCAATATACAGAAACGTCTTGCGGTATCCCCTACAGGGAAAGTGCCAGGAGGGAAAAGTGAGGATTATGCTTAGACTTTCTCGGAACTGCTTCAAATCAACTAGATATCTTTGTGCTGTAAATCTCCCAACAGCCAAATGTAAAAGCAGCAAACATCTCGCTGTATGTCCCACATCCAAAGTGCCAAGAGAGAGCTTGCTCTCCCTGTCTTTGAGTACTGTTTGCACTGTCCCGATTACCTCTTTGCTAACATTCTCTTCAGAGCTGCAGTGAAACCAGGAACCACGTGGAGAAGGCACCCACACTGAAAGTGCTTAGAAGGAACGTTGGGGCTTCTTCTCAGTGTCTCTGATATAGGGTTTCACTGTCCCGGGAAAGTCTCTGCTAACACCCTGCAGAGCGCTGTGCCCAATATACAGAAACGTCTTGCGGTATCCCCTACAGGGAAAGTGCCAGGAGGGAAAAGTGAGGATTATGCTTAGACTTTCTCGGAACTGCTTCAAATCAACTAGATATCTTTGTGCTGTAAATCTCCCAACAGCCAAACGCAAAAGCAGCAAACATCTCGCTGTATGTCCCACATCCAAAGTGCCAAGAGAGTAATGTAGAGCTTGCTCTCCCTGTCTTTGAGTACTGTTTGCACTGTCCCGATTACCTCTTTGCTAACATTCTCTTCAGAGCTGCAGTGAAACCAGGAACCACGTGGAGAAGGCACCCACACTGAAAGTGCCTGGAGGGAACATTGGGGCTTCTTCTCAGTGTCTCTGATATAGGGTTTCACTGTCCCGGGAAAGTCTCTGCTAACACCCTGCACAGCGCTGTGCCCAATATACAGAAACGTCTTGCGGTATCTCCTACAGGGAAAGTGCCAGGAGGGAAAAGTGAGGATTATGTTTAGACTTTCTCGGAACTGCTTCAAATCAACTAGATATCTTTGTGCTGTAAATCTCCCAACAGCCAAATGTAAAAGCAGCAAACATCTCGCTGTATGTCCCACATCCAAAGTGCCAAGAGAGAGCTTGCTCTCCCTGTCTTTGAGTACTGTTTGCACTGTCCCGATTACCTCTTTGCTAACATTCTCTTCAGAGCTGCAGTGAAACCAGGAACCACGTGGAGAAGGCACCCACACTGAAAGTGCCTGGAGGGAACATTGGGGCTTCTTCTCAGTGTCTGACATAGGGTTTCACTGTCCCGGGAAACTCTCTGCTAACACCCTGCAGAGCGCTGTGCCCAATATACAGAAACGTCTTGCGGTATCTCCTACAGGGAAAGTGCCAGGAGGAATTGTGGAGCTTGTTCTCAGTGTCTCTGAGAATTGCTCTGGTTATCCCTGTGACCTCTTTGCTAAGACTCTCCAGAGAGCCGTCCTCAAAACCATCTTGACATATCTCCCACATTGATCGCAGTGTCTCCAGAAACGGCATTCAAGGAGCCAGGAACTTTTCTCCCTACACTGTCCATTGAGTTGTCCTCAAAACCAATATACATCCCGCTATATCTCCCACACGGAAAGTGCCAGGAGGGAAAAGTGAGGATTATGCTTAGACTTTCTCGGAACTGCTTCAAATCAACTAGATATCTTTGTGCTGTAAATCTCCCAACAGCCAAACGCAAAAGCAGCAAACATCTCGCTGTATGTCCCACATCCAAAGTGCCAAGAGAGTAATGTAGAGCTTGCTCTCCCTGTCTTTGAGTACTGTTTGCACTGTCCCGATTACCTCTTTGCTAACATTCTCTTCAGAGCTGCAGTGAAACCAGGAACCACGTGGAGAAGGCACCCACACTGAAAGTGCCTGGAGGGAACATTGGGGCTTCTTCTCAGTGTCTCTGACATAGGGTTTCACTGTCCCGGGAAACTCTCTGCTAACACCCTGCAGAGCGCTGTGCCCAATATACAGAAACGTCTTGCGGTACCCCCTACAGGGAAAGTGCCAGGAGGGAAAAGTGAGGATTATGTTTAGACTTTCTCGGAACTGCTTCAAATCAACTAGATATCTTTGTGCTGTAAATCTCCCAACAGCCAAATGTAAAAGCAGCAAACATCTCGCGGTATGTCCCACATCCAAAGTGCCAAGAGAGAGCTTGCTCTCCCTGTCTTTGAGTACTGTTTGCACTGTCCCGATTACCTCTTTGCTAACATTCTCTTCAGAGCTGCAGTGAAACCAGGAACCACGTGGAGAAGGCACCCACACTGAAAGTGCCTGGAGGGAACATTGGGGCTTCTTCTCAGTGTCTCTGATATAGGGTTTCACTGTCCCGGGAAACTCTCTGCTAACACCCTGCAGAGCGCTGTGCCCAATAATCAGAAACGTCTTGCGGTATCTCCTACAGGGAAAGTGCCAGGAGGGAAAAGTGAGGATTATGTTTAGACTTTCTCGGAACTGCTTCAAATCAACTAGATATCTTTGTGCTGTAAATCTCCCAACAGCCAAATGTAAAAGCAGCAAACATCTCGCTGTATGTCCCACATCCAAAGTGCCAAGAGAGAGCTTGCTCTCCCTGTCTTTGAGTACTGTTTGCACTGTCCCGATTACCTCTTTGCTAACATTCTCTTCAGAGCTGCAGTGAAACCAGGAACCACGTGGAGAAGGCACCCACACTGAAAGTGCCTGGAGGGAATTGTGGAGCTTGTTCTCAGTGTCTCTGAGAATTGCTCTGATTATCTGTGTGACCTCTTTGCTAAGACTCTCCAGAGAGCCGTCCTCAAAACCAACACACGTCTTGACATATCTCCCACATTGATCGCAGTGTCTCCAGAAACCGCATTCAAGGAGCCAGGAACTTTTCTCCCTACACTGTCCATTGAGTTGTCCTCAAAACCAATATACATCCTGCTATATCTCCCACACGGAAAGTCCCAGGAGGGAAAAGTGAGGATTATGCTTAGACTTTCTCGGAACTGCTTCAAATCAACTAGATATCTTTGTGCTGTAAATCTCCCAACAGCCAAACGCAAAAGCAGCAAACATCTCGCTGTATGTCCCACATCCAAAGTGCTAAGAGAGTAATGTAGAGCTTGCTCTCCCTGTCTTTGAGTACTGTTTGCACTGTCCCGATTACCTCTTTGCTAACATTCTCTTCAGAGCTGCAGTGAAACCAGGAAGCACCTGGAGAAGGCACCCACACTGAAAGTGCCTGGAGGGAAC
The DNA here is from genome assembly GCF_963924245.1 of Chroicocephalus ridibundus. NCBI lineage: Eukaryota > Metazoa > Chordata > Aves > Charadriiformes > Laridae > Chroicocephalus > Chroicocephalus ridibundus. Next base: position 256,441 of record NW_026961692.1, read on the forward strand.
ATTGGGGCTTCTTCTCAGTGTCTCTGACATAGGGTTTCACTGTCCCGGGAAAGTCTCTGCTAACACCCTGCAGAGCGCTGTGCCCAATATACAGAAACGTCTTGCGGTATCCCCTACAGGGAAAGTGCCAGGAGGGAAAAGTGAGGCTTATGCTTAGACTTTCTCGGAACTGCTTCAAATCAACTAGATATCTTTGTGCTGTAAATCTCCCAACAGCCAAACGCAAAAGCAGCAAACATCTCGCTGTATGTCCCACATCCAAAGTGCCAAGAGAGTAATGTAGAGCTTGCTCTCCCTGTCTTTGAGTACTGTTTGCACTGTCCCGATTACCTCTTTGCTAACATTCTCTTCAGAGCTGCAGTGAAACCAGGAACCACGTGGAGAAGGCACCCACACTGAAAGTGCCTGGAGGGAATTGTGGAGCTTGTTCTCAGTGTCTCTGAGAATTGCTCTGGTTATCCCTGTGACCTCTTTGCTAAGACTCTCCAGAGAGCCGTCCTCAAAACCAACACACGTCTTGACATATCTCCCACATTGATCGCAGTGTCTCCAGAAACGGCATTCAAGGAGCCAGGAACTTTTCTCGCTACACTGTCCATTGAGTTGTCCTCAAAACCAATATACATCCTGCTATATCTCCCACACGGAAAGTGCCAGGAGGGAAAAGTGAGGATTATGCTTAGACTTTCTCGGAACTGCTTCAAATCAACTAGATATCTTTGTGCTGTAAATCTCCCAACAGCCAAACGCAAAAGCAGCAAACATCTCGCTGTATGTCCCACATCCAAAGTGCTAAGAGAGTAATGTAGAGCTTGCTCTCCCTGTCTTTGAGTACTGTTTGCACTGTCCCGATTACCTCTTTGCTAACATTCTCTTCAGAGCTGCAGTGAAACCAGGAAGCACCTGGAGAAGGCACCCACACTGAAAGTGCCTGGAGGGAACATTGGGGCTTCTTCTCAGTGTCTCTGACATAGGGTTTCACTGTCCCGGGAAAGTCTCTGCTAACACCCTGCAGAGCGCTGTGCCCAATATACAGAAACGTCTTGCGGTATCCCCTACAGGGAAAGTGCCAGGAGGGAAAAGTGAGGCTTATGCTTAGACTTTCTCGGAACTGCTTCAAATCAACTAGATATCTTTGTGCTGTAAATCTCCCAACAGCCAAACGCAAAAGCAGCAAACATCTCGCTGTATGTCCCACATCCAAAGTGCCAAGAGAGTAATGTAGAGCTTGCTCTCCCTGTCTTTGAGTACTGTTTGCACTGTCCCGATTACCTCTTTGCTAACATTCTCTTCAGAGCTGCAGTGAAACCAGGAACCACGTGGAGAAGGCACCCACACTGAAAGTGCCTGGAGGGAATTGTGGAGCTTGTTCTCAGTGTCTCTGAGAATTGCTCTGGTTATCCCTGTGACCTCTTTGCTAAGACTCTCCAGAGAGCCGTCCTCAAAACCAACACACGTCTTGACATATCTCCCACATTGATCGCAGTGTCTCCAGAAACGGCATTCAAGGAGCCAGGAACTTTTTTCCCTACACTGTCCATTGAGTTGTCCTCAAAACCAATATACATCCTGCTATATCTCCCACACGGAAAGTGCCAGGAGGGAAAAGTGAGGATTATGCTTAGACTTTCTCGGAACTGCTTCAAATCAACTAGATATCTTTGTGCTGTAAATCTCCCAACAGCCAAATGCAAAAGCAGCAAACATCTCGCTGTATGTCCCACATCCAAAGTGCCAAGAGAGTAATGTAGAGCTTGCTCTCCCTGTCTTTGAGTACTGTTTGCACTGTCCCGATTACCTCTTTGCTAACATTCTCTTCAGAGCTGCAGTGAAACCAGGAACCATGTGGAGAAGGCACCCACACTGAAAGTGCCTGGAGGGAATTGTGGAGCTTGTTCTCAGTGTCTCTGAGAATTGCTCTGATTATCTGTGTGACCTCTTTGCTAAGACTCTCCAGAGAGCCGTCCTCAAAACCAACACACGTCTTGACATATCTCCCACATTGATCGCAGTGTCTCCAGAAACGGCATTCAAGGAGCCAGGAACTTTTCTCCCTACACTGTCCATTGAGTTGTCCTCAAAACCAATATACATCCTGCTATATCTCCCACACGGAAAGTGCCAGGAGGGAAAAGTGAGGATTATGCTTAGACTTTCTCGGAACTGCTTCAAATCAACTAGATATCTTTGTGCTGTAAATCTCCCAACAGCCAAACGCAAAAGCAGCAAACATCTCGCTGTATGTCCCACATCCAAAGTGCTAAGAGAGTAATGTAGAGCTTGCTCTCCCTGTCTTTGAGTACTGTTTGCACTGTCCCGATTACCTCTTTGCTAACATTCTCTTCAGAGCTGCAGTGAAACCAGGAACCACGTGGAGAAGGCACCCACACTGAAAGTGCCTGGAGGGAACATTGGGGCTTCTTCTCAGTGTCTCTGACATAGGGTTTCACTGTCCCGGGAAAGTCTCTGCTAACACCCTGCAGAGCGCTGTGCCCAATATACAGAAACGTCTTGCGGTATCCCCTACAGGGAAAGTGCCAGGAGGGAAAAGTGAGGATTATGCTTAGACTTTCTCGGAACTGCTTCAAATCAACTAGATATCTTTGTGCTGTAAATCTCCCAACAGCCAAACGCAAAAGCAGCAAACATCTCGCTGTATGTCCCACATCCAAAGTGCCAAGAGAGTAATGTAGAGCTTGCTCTCCCTGTCTTTGAGTACTGTTTGCACTGTCCCGATTACCTCTTTGCTAACATTCTCTTCAGAGCTGCAGTGAAACCAGGAACCACGTGGAGAAGGCACCCACACTGAAAGTGCCTGGAGGGAATTGTGGAGCTTGTTCTCAGTGTCTCTGAGAATTGCTCTGGTTATCCCTGTGACCTCTTTGCTAAGACTCTCCAGAGAGCCGTCCTCAAAACCAACACACGTCTTGACATATCTCCCACATTGATCGCAGTGTCTCCAGAAACGGCATTCAAGGAGCCAGGAACTTTTCTCCCTACACTGTCCATTGAGTTGTCCTCAAAACCAATATACATCCTGCTATATCTCCCACACGGAAAGTGCCAGGAGGGAAAAGTGAGGATTATGCTTAGACTTTCTCGGAACTGCTTCAAATCAACTAGATATCTTTGTGCTGTAAATCTCCCAACAGCCAAATGCAAAAGCAGCAAACATCTCGCTGTATGTCCCACATCCAAAGTGCCAAGAGAGTAATGTAGAGCTTGCTCTCCCTGTCTTTGAGTACTGTTTGCACTGTCCCGATTACCTCTTTGCTAACATTCTCTTCAGAGCTGCAGTGAAACCAGGAACCACGTGGAGAAGGCACCCACACTGAAAGTGCCTGGAGGGAACATTGGGGCTTCTTCTCAGTGTCTCTGACATAGGGTTTCACTGTCCCGGGAAAGTCTCTGCTAACACCCTGCAGAGCGCTGTGCCCAATAATCAGAAACGTCTTGCGGTATCTCCTACAGGGAAAGTGCCAGGAGGGAAAAGTGAGGATTATGTTTAGACTTTCTCGGAACTGCTTCAAATCAACTAGATATCTTTGTGCTGTAAATCTCCCAACAGCCAAATGTAAAAGCAGCAAACATCTCGCTGTATGTCCCACATCCAAAGTGCCAAGAGAGAGCTTGCTCTCCCTGTCTTTGAGTACTGTTTGCACTGTCCCGATTACCTCTTTGCTAACATTCTCTTCAGAGCTGCAGTGAAACCAGGAACCACGTGGAGAAGGCACCCACACTGAAAGTGCCTGGAGGGAATTGTGGAGCTTGTTCTCAGTGTCTCTGAGAATTGCTCTGATTATCTGTGTGACCTCTTTGCTAAGACTCTCCAGAGAGCCGTCCTCAAAACCAACACACGTCTTGACATATCTCCCACATTGATCGCAGTGTCTCCAGAAACGGCATTCAAGGAGCCAGGAACTTTTCTCCCTACACTGTCCATTGAGTTGTCCTCAAAACCAATATACATCCTGCTATATCTCCCACACGGAAAGTGCCAGGAGGGAAAAGTGAGGATTATGTTTAGACTTTCTCGGAACTGCTTCAAATCAACTAGATATCTTTGTGCTGTAAATCTCCCAACAGCCAAACGCAAAAGCAGCAAACATCTCGCTGTATGTCCCACATCCAAAGTGCCAAGAGAGTAATGTAGAGCTTGCTCTCCCTGTCTTTGAGTACTGTTTGCACTGTCCCGATTACCTCTTTGCTAACATTCTCTTCAGAGCTGCAGTGAAACCAGGAACCACGTGGAGAAGGCACCCACACTGAAAGTGCCTGGAGGGAATTGTGGAGCTTGTTCTCAGTGTCTCTGAGAATTGCTCTGATTATCTGTGTGACCTCTTTGCTAAGACTCTCCAGAGAGCCGTCCTCAAAACCAACACACGTCTTGACATATCTCCCACATTGATCGCAGTGTCTCCAGAAACCGCATTCAAGGAGCCAGGAACTTTTCTCCCTACACTGTCCATTGAGTTGTCCTCAAAACCAATATACATCCTGCTATATCTCCCACACGGAAAGTGCCAGGAGGGAAAAGTGAGGATTATGCTTAGACTTTCTCGGAACTGCTTCAAATCAACTAGATATCTTTGTGCTGTAAATCTCCCAACAGCCAAACGCAAAAGCAGCAAACATCTCGCTGTATGTCCCACATCCAAAGTGCTAAGAGAGTAATGTAGAGCTTGCTCTCCCTGTCTTTGAGTACTGTTTGCACTGTCCCGATTACCTCTTTGCTAACATTCTCTTCAGAGCTGCAGTGAAACCAGGAAGCACCTGGAGAAGGCACCCACACTGAAAGTGCCTGGAGGGAACATTGGGGCTTCTTCTCAGTGTCTCTGACATAGGGTTTCACTGTCCCGGGAAAGTCTCTGCTAACAGCCTGCACAGCGCTGTGCCCAATATACAGAAACGTCTTGCGGTATCCCCTACAGGGAAAGTGCCAGGAGGGAAAAGTGAGGCTTATGCTTAGACTTTCTCGGAACTGCTTCAAATCAACTAGATATCTTTGTGCTGTAAATCTCCCAACAGCCAAACGCAAAAGCAGCAAACATCTCGCTGTATGTCCCACATCCAAAGTGCCAAGAGAGTAATGTAGAGCTTGCTCTCCCTGTCTTTGAGTACTGTTTGCACTGTCCCGATTACCTCTTTGCTAACATTCTCTTCAGAGCTGCAGTGAAACCAGGAACCACGTGGAGAAGGCACCCACACTGAAAGTGCCTGGAGGGAATTGTGGAGCTTGTTCTCAGTGTCTCTGAGAATTGCTCTGGTTATCCCTGTGACCTCTTTGCTAAGACTCTCCAGAGAGCCGTCCTCAAAACCAACACACGTCTTGACATATCTCCCACATTGATCGCAGTGTCTCCAGAAACGGCATTCAAGGAGCCAGGAACTTTTTTCCCTACACTGTCCATTGAGTTGTCCTCAAAACCAATATACATCCTGCTATATCTCCCACACGGAAAGTGCCAGGAGGGAAAAGTGAGGATTATGCTTAGACTTTCTCGGAACTGCTTCAAATCAACTAGATATCTTTGTGCTGTAAATCTCCCAACAGCCAAATGCAAAAGCAGCAAACATCTCGCTGTATGTCCCACATCCAAAGTGCCAAGAGAGTAATGTAGAGCTTGCTCTCCCTGTCTTTGAGTACTGTTTGCACTGTCCCGATTACCTCTTTGCTAACATTCTCTTCAGAGCTGCAGTGAAACCAGGAACCACGTGGAGAAGGCACCCACACTGAAAGTGCCTGGAGGGAATTGTGGAGCTTGTTCTCAGTGTCTCTGAGAATTGCTCTGGTTATCCCTGTGACCTCTTTGCTAAGACTCTCCAGAGAGCCGTCCTCAAAACCAACACACGTCTTGACATATCTCCCACATTGATCGCAGTGTCTCCAGAAACGGCATTCAAGGAGCCAGGAACTTTTTTCCCTACACTGTCCATTGAGTTGTCCTCAAAACCAATATACATCCTGCTATATCTCCCACACGGAAAGTGCCAGGAGGGAAAAGTGAGGATTATGCTTAGACTTTCTCGGAACTGCTTCAAATCAACTAGATATCTTTGTGCTGTAAATCTCCCAACAGCCAAACGCAAAAGCAGCAAACATCTCGCTGTATGTCCCACATCCAAAGTGCTAAGAGAGTAATGTAGAGCTTGCTCTCCCTGTCTTTGAGTACTGTTTGCACTGTCCCGATTACCTCTTTGCTAACATTCTCTTCAGAGCTGCAGTGAAACCAGGAAGCACCTGGAGAAGGCACCCACACTGAAAGTGCCTGGAGGGAACATTGGGGCTTCTTCTCAGTGTCTCTGACATAGGGTTTCACTGTCCCGGGAAAGTCTCTGCTAACACCCTGCAGAGCGCTGTGCCCAATATACAGAAACGTCTTGCGGTATCCCCTACAGGGAAAGTGCCAGGAGGGAAAAGTGAGGCTTATGCTTAGACTTTCTCGGAACTGCTTCAAATCAACTAGATATCTTTGTGCTGTAAATCTCCCAACAGCCAAACGCAAAAGCAGCAAACATCTCGCTGTATGTCCCACATCCAAAGTGCCAAGAGAGTAATGTAGAGCTTGCTCTCCCTGTCTTTGAGTACTGTTTGCACTGTCCCGATTACCTCTTTGCTAACATTCTCTTCAGAGCTGCAGTGAAACCAGGAACCACGTGGAGAAGGCACCCACACTGAAAGTGCCTGGAGGGAATTGTGGAGCTTGTTCTCAGTGTCTCTGAGAATTGCTCTGGTTATCCCTGTGACCTCTTTGCTAAGACTCTCCAGAGAGCCGTCCTCAAAACCAACACACGTCTTGACATATCTCCCACATTGATCGCAGTGTCTCCAGAAACGGCATTCAAGGAGCCAGGAACTTTTTTCCCTACACTGTCCATTGAGTTGTCCTCAAAACCAATATACATCCTGCTATATCTCCCACACGGAAAGTGCCAGGAGGGAAAAGTGAGGATTATGCTTAGACTTTCTCGGAACTGCTTCAAATCAACTAGATATCTTTGTGCTGTAAATCTCCCAACAGCCAAATGCAAAAGCAGCAAACATCTCGCTGTATGTCCCACATCCAAAGTGCCAAGAGAGTAATGTAGAGCTTGCTCTCCCTGTCTTTGAGTACTGTTTGCACTGTCCCGATTACCTCTTTGCTAACATTCTCTTCAGAGCTGCAGTGAAACCAGGAACCATGTGGAGAAGGCACCCACACTGAAAGTGCCTGGAGGGAATTGTGGAGCTTGTTCTCAGTGTCTCTGAGAATTGCTCTGATTATCTGTGTGACCTCTTTGCTAAGACTCTCCAGAGAGCCGTCCTCAAAACCAACACACGTCTTGACATATCTCCCACATTGATCGCAGTGTCTCCAGAAACGGCATTCAAGGAGCCAGGAACTTTTCTCCCTACACTGTCCATTGAGTTGTCCTCAAAACCAATATACATCCTGCTATATCTCCCACACGGAAAGTGCCAGGAGGGAAAAGTGAGGATTATGCTTAGACTTTCTCGGAACTGCTTCAAATCAACTAGATATCTTTGTGCTGTAAATCTCCCAACAGCCAAACGCAAAAGCAGCAAACATCTCGCTGTATGTCCCACATCCAAAGTGCTAAGAGAGTAATGTAGAGCTTGCTCTCCCTGTCTTTGAGTACTGTTTGCACTGTCCCGATTACCTCTTTGCTAACATTCTCTTCAGAGCTGCAGTGAAACCAGGAACCACGTGGAGAAGGCACCCACACTGAAAGTGCCTGGAGGGAACATTGGGGCTTCTTCTCAGTGTCTCTGACATAGGGTTTCACTGTCCCGGGAAAGTCTCTGCTAACACCCTGCAGAGCGCTGTGCCCAATATACAGAAACGTCTTGCGGTATCCCCTACAGGGAAAGTGCCAGGAGGGAAAAGTGAGGATTATGCTTAGACTTTCTCGGAACTGCTTCAAATCAACTAGATATCTTTGTGCTGTAAATCTCCCAACAGCCAAACGCAAAAGCAGCAAACATCTCGCTGTATGTCCCACATCCAAAGTGCCAAGAGAGTAATGTAGAGCTTGCTCTCCCTGTCTTTGAGTACTGTTTGCACTGTCCCGATTACCTCTTTGCTAACATTCTCTTCAGAGCTGCAGTGAAACCAGGAACCACGTGGAGAAGGCACCCACACTGAAAGTGCCTGGAGGGAATTGTGGAGCTTGTTCTCAGTGTCTCTGAGAATTGCTCTGGTTATCCCTGTGACCTCTTTGCTAAGACTCTCCAGAGAGCCGTCCTCAAAACCAACACACGTCTTGACATATCTCCCACATTGATCGCAGTGTCTCCAGAAACGGCATTCAAGGAGCCAGGAACTTTTTTCCCTACACTGTCCATTGAGTTGTCCTCAAAACCAATATACATCCTGCTATATCTCCCACACGGAAAGTGCCAGGAGGGAAAAGTGAGGATTATGCTTAGACTTTCTCGGAACTGCTTCAAATCAACTAGATATCTTTGTGCTGTAAATCTCCCAACAGCCAAATGCAAAAGCAGCAAACATCTCGCTGTATGTCCCACATCCAAAGTGCCAAGAGAGTAATGTAGAGCTTGCTCTCCCTGTCTTTGAGTACTGTTTGCACTGTCCCGATTACCTCTTTGCTAACATTCTCTTCAGAGCTGCAGTGAAACCAGGAACCACGTGGAGAAGGCACCCACACTGAAAGTGCCTGGAGGGAACATTGGGGCTTCTTCTCAGTGTCTCTGACATAGGGTTTCACTGTCCCGGGAAAGTCTCTCCTAACACCCTGCACAGCGCTGTGCCCAATATACAGAAACGTCTTGCGGTATCCCCTACAGGGAAAGTGCCAGGAGGGAAAAGTGAGGATTATGTTTAGACTTTCTCGGAACTGCTTCAAATCAACTAGATATCTTTGTGCTGTAAATCTCCCAACAGCCAAATGTAAAAGCAGCAAACATCTCGCTGTATGTCCCACATCCAAAGTGCCAAGAGAGAGCTTGCTCTCCCTGTCTTTGAGTACTGTTTGCACTGTCCCGATTACCTCTTTGCTAACATTCTCTTCAGAGCTGCAGTGAAACCAGGAACCACGTGGAGAAGGCACCCACACTGAAAGTGCCTGGAGGGAACATTGGGGCTTCTTCTCAGTGTCTGATATAGGGTTTCACTGTCCCGGGAAACACTCTGCTAACACCCTGCAGAGCGCTGTGCCCAATATACAGAAACGTCTTGCGGTATCTCCTACAGGGAAAGTGCCAGGAGGAATTGTGGAGCTTGTTCTCAGTGTCTCTGAGAATTGCTCTGGTTATCCCTGTGACCTCTTTGCTAAGACTCTCCAGAGAGCCGTCCTCAAAACCATCTTAACATATCTCCCACATTGATCGCAGTGTCTCCAGAAACGGCATTCAAGGAGCCAGGAACTTTTCTCCCTACACTGTCCATTGAGTTGTCCTCAAAACCAATATACATCCCGCTATATCTCCCACACGGAAAGTGCCAGGAGGGAAAAGTGAGGCTTATGCTTAGACTTTCTCGGAACTGCTTCAAATCAACTAGATATCTTTGTGCTGTAAATCTCCCAACAGCCAAACGCAAAAGCAGCAAACATCTCGCTGTATGTCCCACATCCAAAGTGCCAAGAGAGTAATGTAGAGCTTGCTCTCCCTGTCTTTGAGTACTGTTTGCACTGTCCCGATTACCTCTTTGCTAACATTCTCTTCAGAGCTGCAGTGAAACCAGGAACCACGTGGAGAAGGCACCCACACTGAAAGTGCCTGCAGGGAACATTGGGGCTTCTTCTCAGTGTCTCTGATATAGGGTTTCACTGTCCCGGGAAAGTCTCTGCTAACACCCTGCAGAGCGCTGTGCCCAATATACAGAAACGTCTTGCGGTATCTCCTACAGGGAAAGTGCCAGGAGGGAAAAGTGAGGATTATGTTTAGACTTTCTCGGAACTGCTTCAAATCAACTAGATATCTTTGTGCTGTAAATCTCCCAACAGCCAAATGTAAAAGCAGCAAACATCTCGCTGTATGTCCCACATCCAAAGTGCCAAGAGAGAGCTTGCTCTCCCTGTCTCTGAGTACTGTTTGCACTGTCCCGATTACCTCTTTGCTAACATTCTCTTCAGAGCTGCAGTGAAACCAGGAACCACGTGGAGAAGGCACCCACACTGAAAGTGCCTGGAGGGAACATTGGGGCTTCTTCTCAGTGTCTGATATAGGGTTTCACTGTCCCGGGAAACACTCTGCTAACACCCTGCAGAGCGCTGTGCCCAATATACAGAAACGTCTTGCGGTATCTCCTACAGGGAAAGTGCCAGGAGGAATTGTGGAGCTTGTTCTCAGTGTCTCTGAGAATTGCTCTGGTTATCCCTGTGACCTCTTTGCTAAGACTCTCCAGAGAGCCGTCCTCAAAACCATCTTAACATATCTCCCACATTGATCGCAGTGTCTCCAGAAACGGCATTCAAGGAGCCAGGAACTTTTCTCCCTACACTGTCCATTGAGTTGTCCTCAAAACCAATATACATCCCGCTATATCTCCCACACGGAAAGTGCCAGGAGGGAAAAGTGAGGATTATGCTTAGACTTTCTCGGAACTGCTTCAAATCAACTAGATATCTTTGTGCTGTAAATCTCCCAACAGCCAAATGCAAAAGCAGCAAACATCTCGCTGTATGTCCCACATCCAAAGTGCCAAGAGAGTAATGTAGAGCTTGCTCTCCCTGTCTTTGAGTACTGTTTGCACTGTCCCGATTACCTCTTTGCTAACATTCTCTTCAGAGCTGCAGTGAAACCAGGAACCACGTGGAGAAGGCACCCACACTGAAAGTGCCTGGAGGGAACATTGGGGCTTCTTCTCAGTGTCTCTGACATAGGGTTTCACTGTCCCGGGAAACTCTCTGCTAACACCCTGCAGAGCGCTGTGCCCAATATACAGAAACGTCTTGCGGTATCTCCTACAGGGAAAGTGCCAGGAGGGAAAAGTGAGGATTATGTTTAGACTTTCTCGGAACTGCTTCAAATCAACTAGATATCTTTGTGCTGTAAATCTCCCAACAGCCAAACGCAAAAGCAGCAAACATCTCGCTGTATGTCCCACATCCAAAGTGCCAAGAGAGTAATGTAGAGCTTGCTCTCCCTGTCTTTGAGTACTGTTTGCACTGTCCCGATTACCTCTTTGCTAACATTCTCTTCAGAGCTGCAGTGAAACCAGGAAGCACCTGGAGAAGGCACCCACACTGAAAGTGCCTGGAGGGAACATTGGGGCTTCTTCTCAGTGTCTCTGACATAGGGTTTCACTGTCCCGGGAAAGTCTCTGCTAACACCCTGCAGAGCGCTGTGCCCAATATACAGAAACGTCTTGCGGTATCCCCTACAGGGAAAGTGCCAGGAGGGAAAAGTGAGGCTTATGCTTAGACTTTCTCGGAACTGCTTCAAATCAACTAGATATCTTTGTGCTGTAAATCTCCCAACAGCCAAACGCAAAAGCAGCAAACATCTCGCTGTATGTCCCACATCCAAAGTGCCAAGAGAGTAATGTAGAGCTTGCTCTCCCTGTCTTTGAGTACTGTTTGCACTGTCCCGATTACCTCTTTGCTAACATTCTCTTCAGAGCTGCAGTGAAACCAGGAACCACGTGGAGAAGGCACCCACACTGAAAGTGCCTGGAGGGAATTGTGGAGCTTGTTCTCAGTGTCTCTGAGAATTGCTCTGGTTATCCCTGTGACCTCTTTGCTAAGACTCTCCAGAGAGCCGTCCTCAAAACCAACACACGTCTTGACATATCTCCCACATTGATCGCAGTGTCTCCAGAAACGGCATTCAAGGAGCCAGGAACTTTTTTCCCTACACTGTCCATTGAGTTGTCCTCAAAACCAATATACATCCTGCTATATCTCCCACACGGAAAGTGCCAGGAGGGAAAAGTGAGGATTATGCTTAGACTTTCTCGGAACTGCTTCAAATCAACTAGATATCTTTGTGCTGTAAATCTCCCAACAGCCAAACGCAAAAGCAGCAAACATCTCGCTGTATGTCCCACATCCAAAGTGCCAAGAGAGTAATGTAGAGCTTGCTCTCCCTGTCTTTGAGTACTGTTTGCACTGTCCCGATTACCTCTTTGCTAACATTCTCTTCAGAGCTGCAGTGAAACCAGGAACCACGTGGAGAAGGCACCCACACTGAAAGTGCCTGGAGGGAATTGTGGAGCTTGTTCTCAGTGTCTCTGAGAATTGCTCTGGTTATCCCTGTGACCTCTTTGCTAAGACTCTCCAGAGAGCCGTCCTCAAAACCATCTTAACATATCTCCCACATTGATCGCAGTGTCTCCAGAAACGGCATTCAAGGAGCCAGGAACTTTTCTCCCTACACTGTCCATTGAGTTGTCCTCAAAACCAATATACATCCCGCTATATCTCCCACACGGAAAGTGCCAGGAGGGAAAAGTGAGGATTATGCTTAGACTTTCTCGGAACTGCTTCAAATCAACTAGATATCTTTGTGCTGTAAATCTCCCAACAGCCAAATGCAAAAGCAGCAAACATCTCGCTGTATGTCCCACATCCAAAGTGCCAAGAGAGTAATGTAGAGCTTGCTCTCCCTGTCTTTGAGTACTGTTTGCACTGTCCCGATTACCTCTTTGCTAACATTCTCTTCAGAGCTGCAGTGAAACCAGGAACCACGTGGAGAAGGCACCCACACTGAAAGTGCCTGGAGGGAACATTGGGGCTTCTTCTCAGTGTCTCTGACATAGGGTTTCACTGTCCCGGGAAAGTCTCTGCTAACACCCTGCAGAGCGCTGTGCCCAATATACAGAAACGTCTTGCGGTATCCCCTACAGGGAAAGTGCCAGGAGGGAAAAGTGAGGCTTATGCTTAGACTTTCTCGGAACTGCTTCAAATCAACTAGATATCTTTGTGCTGTAAATCTCCCAACAGCCAAACGCAAAAGCAGCAAACATCTCGCTGTATGTCCCACATCCAAAGTGCCAAGAGAGTAATGTAGAGCTTGCTCTCCCTGTCTTTGAGTACTGTTTGCACTGTCCCGATTACCTCTTTGCTAACATTCTCTTCAGAGCTGCAGTGAAACCAGGAACCACGTGGAGAAGGCACCCACACTGAAAGTGCCTGGAGGGAATTGTGGAGCTTGTTCTCAGTGTCTCTGAGAATTGCTCTGGTTATCCCTGTGACCTCTTTGCTAAGACTCTCCAGAGAGCCGTCCTCAAAACCAACACACGTCTTGACATATCTCCCACATTGATCGCAGTGTCTCCAGAAACGGCATTCAAGGAGCCAGGAACTTTTTTCCCTACACTGTCCATTGAGTTGTCCTCAAAACCAATATACATCCTGCTATATCTCCCACACGGAAAGTGCCAGGAGGGAAAAGTGAGGATTATGCTTAGACTTTCTCGGAACTGCTTCAAATCAACTAGATATCTTTGTGCTGTAAATCTCCCAACAGCCAAATGCAAAAGCAGCAAACATCTCGCTGTATGTCCCACATCCAAAGTGCCAAGAGAGTAATGTAGAGCTTGCTCTCCCTGTCTTTGAGTACTGTTTGCACTGTCCCGATTACCTCTTTGCTAACATTCTCTTCAGAGCTGCAGTGAAACCAGGAACCACGTGGAGAAGGCACCCACACTGAAAGTGCCTGGAGGGAATTGTGGAGCTTGTTCTCAGTGTCTCTGAGAATTGCTCTGGTTATCCCTGTGACCTCTTTGCTAAGACTCTCCAGAGAGCCGTCCTCAAAACCAACACACGTCTTGACATATCTCCCACATTGATCGCAGTGTCTCCAGAAACGGCATTCAAGGAGCCAGGAACTTTTTTCCCTACACTGTCCATTGAGTTGTCCTCAAAACCAATATACATCCTGCTATATCTCCCACACGGAAAGTGCCAGGAGGGAAAAGTGAGGATTATGCTTAGACTTTCTCGGAACTGCTTCAAATCAACTAGATATCTTTGTGCTGTAAATCTCCCAACAGCCAAACGCAAAAGCAGCAAACATCTCGCTGTATGTCCCACATCCAAAGTGCTAAGAGAGTAATGTAGAGCTTGCTCTCCCTGTCTTTGAGTACTGTTTGCACTGTCCCGATTACCTCTTTGCTAACATTCTCTTCAGAGCTGCAGTGAAACCAGGAAGCACCTGGAGAAGGCACCCACACTGAAAGTGCCTGGAGGGAACATTGGGGCTTCTTCTCAGTGTCTCTGACATAGGGTTTCACTGTCCCGGGAAAGTCTCTGCTAACACCCTGCAGAGCGCTGTGCCCAATATACAGAAACGTCTTGCGGTATCCCCTACAGGGAAAGTGCCAGGAGGGAAAAGTGAGGCTTATGCTTAGACTTTCTCGGAACTGCTTCAAATCAACTAGATATCTTTGTGCTGTAAATCTCCCAACAGCCAAACGCAAAAGCAGCAAACATCTCGCTGTATGTCCCACATCCAAAGTGCCAAGAGAGTAATGTAGAGCTTGCTCTCCCTGTCTTTGAGTACTGTTTGCACTGTCCCGATTACCTCTTTGCTAACATTCTCTTCAGAGCTGCAGTGAAACCAGGAACCACGTGGAGAAGGCACCCACACTGAAAGTGCCTGGAGGGAATTGTGGAGCTTGTTCTCAGTGTCTCTGAGAATTGCTCTGGTTATCCCTGTGACCTCTTTGCTAAGACTCTCCAGAGAGCCGTCCTCAAAACCAACACACGTCTTGACATATCTCCCACATTGATCGCAGTGTCTCCAGAAACGGCATTCAAGGAGCCAGGAACTTTTTTCCCTACACTGTCCATTGAGTTGTCCTCAAAACCAATATACATCCTGCTATATCTCCCACACGGAAAGTGCCAGGAGGGAAAAGTGAGGATTATGCTTAGACTTTCTCGGAACTGCTTCAAATCAACTAGATATCTTTGTGCTGTAAATCTCCCAACAGCCAAATGCAAAAGCAGCAAACATCTCGCTGTATGTCCCACATCCAAAGTGCCAAGAGAGTAATGTAGAGCTTGCTCTCCCTGTCTTTGAGTACTGTTTGCACTGTCCCGATTACCTCTTTGCTAACATTCTCTTCAGAGCTGCAGTGAAACCAGGAACCACGTGGAGAAGGCACCCACACTGAAAGTGCCTGGAGGGAATTGTGGAGCTTGTTCTCAGTGTCTCTGAGAATTGCTCTGATTATCTGTGTGACCTCTTTGCTAAGACTCTCCAGAGAGCCGTCCTCAAAACCAACACACGTCTTGACATATCTCCCACATTGATCGCAGTGTCTCCAGAAACGGCATTCAAGGAGCCAGGAACTTTTCTCCCTACACTGTCCATTGAGTTGTCCTCAAAACCAATATACATCCTGCTATATCTCCCACACGGAAAGTGCCAGGAGGGAAAAGTGAGGATTATGCTTAGACTTTCTCGGAACTGCTTCAAATCAACTAGATATCTTTGTGCTGTAAATCTCCCAACAGCCAAATGCAAAAGCAGCAAACATCTCGCTGTATGTCCCACATCCAAAGTGCTAAGAGAGTAATGTAGAGCTTGCTCTCCCTGTCTTTGAGTACTGTTTGCACTGTCCCGATTACCTCTTTGCTAACATTCTCTTCAGAGCTGCAGTGAAACCAGGAACCACGTGGAGAAGGCACCCACACTGAAAGTGCCTGGAGGGAACATTGGGGCTTCTTCTCAGTGTCTCTGACATAGGGTTTCACTGTCCCGGGAAAGTCTCTGCTAACACCCTGCAGAGCGCTGTGCCCAATATACAGAAACGTCTTGCGGTATCCCCTACAGGGAAAGTGCCAGGAGGGAAAAGTGAGGATTATGCTTAGACTTTCTCGGAACTGCTTCAAATCAACTAGATATCTTTGTGCTGTAAATCTCCCAACAGCCAAACGCAAAAGCAGCAAACATCTCGCTGTATGTCCCACATCCAAAGTGCCAAGAGAGTAATGTAGAGCTTGCTCTCCCTGTCTTTGAGTACTGTTTGCACTGTCCCGATTACCTCTTTGCTAACATTCTCTTCAGAGCTGCAGTGAAACCAGGAACCACGTGGAGAAGGCACCCACACTGAAAGTGCCTGGAGGGAATTGTGGAGCTTGTTCTCAGTGTCTCTGAGAATTGCTCTGGTTATCCCTGTGACCTCTTTGCTAAGACTCTCCAGAGAGCCGTCCTCAAAACCAACACACGTCTTGACATATCTCCCACATTGATCGCAGTGTCTCCAGAAACGGCATTCAAGGAGCCAGGAACTTTTTTCCCTACACTGTCCATTGAGTTGTCCTCAAAACCAATATACATCCTGCTATATCTCCCACACGGAAAGTGCCAGGAGGGAAAAGTGAGGATTATGCTTAGACTTTCTCGGAACTGCTTCAAATCAACTAGATATCTTTGTGCTGTAAATCTCCCAACAGCCAAATGCAAAAGCAGCAAACATCTCGCTGTATGTCCCACATCCAAAGTGCCAAGAGAGTAATGTAGAGCTTGCTCTCCCTGTCTTTGAGTACTGTTTGCACTGTCCCGATTACCTCTTTGCTAACATTCTCTTCAGAGCTGCAGTGAAACCAGGAACCACGTGGAGAAGGCACCCACACTGAAAGTGCCTGGAGGGAACATTGGGGCTTCTTCTCAGTGTCTCTGACATAGGGTTTCACTGTCCCGGGAAAGTCTCTCCTAACACCCTGCACAGCGCTGTGCCCAATATACAGAAACGTCTTGCGGTATCCCCTACAGGGAAAGTGCCAGGAGGGAAAAGTGAGGATTATGTTTAGACTTTCTCGGAACTGCTTCAAATCAACTAGATATCTTTGTGCTGTAAATCTCCCAACAGCCAAATGTAAAAGCAGCAAACATCTCGCTGTATGTCCCACATCCAAAGTGCCAAGAGAGAGCTTGCTCTCCCTGTCTTTGAGTACTGTTTGCACTGTCCCGATTACCTCTTTGCTAACATTCTCTTCAGAGCTGCAGTGAAACCAGGAACCACGTGGAGAAGGCACCCACACTGAAAGTGCCTGGAGGGAACATTGGGGCTTCTTCTCAGTGTCTGATATAGGGTTTCACTGTCCCGGGAAACACTCTGCTAACACCCTGCAGAGCGCTGTGCCCAATATACAGAAACGTCTTGCGGTATCTCCTACAGGGAAAGTGCCAGGAGGAATTGTGGAGCTTGTTCTCAGTGTCTCTGAGAATTGCTCTGGTTATCCCTGTGACCTCTTTGCTAAGACTCTCCAGAGAGCCGTCCTCAAAACCATCTTAACATATCTCCCACATTGATCGCAGTGTCTCCAGAAACGGCATTCAAGGAGCCAGGAACTTTTCTCCCTACACTGTCCATTGAGTTGTCCTCAAAACCAATATACATCCCGCTATATCTCCCACACGGAAAGTGCCAGGAGGGAAAAGTGAGGATTATGCTTAGACTTTCTCGGAACTGCTTCAAATCAACTAGATATCTTTGTGCTGTAAATCTCCCAACAGCCAAACGCAAAAGCAGCAAACATCTCGCTGTATGTCCCACATCCAAAGTGCCAAGAGAGTAATGTAGAGCTTGCTCTCCCTGTCTTTGAGTACTGTTTGCACTGTCCCGATTACCTCTTTGCTAACATTCTCTTCAGAGCTGCAGTGAAACCAGGAACCACGTGGAGAAGGCACCCACACTGAAAGTGCCTGGAAGGAACGTTGGGGCTTCTTCTCAGTGTCTCTGATATAGGGTTTCACTGTCCCGGGAAAGTCTCTGCTAACACCCTGCACAGCGCTGTGCCCAATATACAGAAACGTCTTGCGGTATCCCCTACAGGGAAAGTGCCAGGAGGGAAAAGTGAGGATTATGCTTAGACTTTCTCGGAACTGCTTCAAATCAACTAGATATCTTTGTGCTGTAAATCTCCCAACAGCCAAACGCAAAAGCAGCAAACATCTCGCTGTATGTCCCACATCCAAAGTGCCAAGAGAGTAATGTAGAGCTTGCTCTCCCTGTCTTTGAGTACTGTTTGCACTGTCCCGATTACCTCTTTGCTAACATTCTCTTCAGAGCTGCAGTGAAACCAGGAACCACGTGGAGAAGGCACCCACACTGAAAGTGCCTGGAGGGAACATTGGGGCTTCTTCTCAGTGTCTCTGACATAGGGTTTCACTGTCCCGGGAAACTCTCTGCTAACACCCTGCAGAGCGCTGTGCCCAATATACAGAAACGTCTTGCGGTATCTCCTACAGGGAAAGTGCCAGGAGGGAAAAGTGAGGATTATGTTTAGACTTTCTCGGAACTGCTTCAAATCAACTAGATATCTTTGTGCTGTAAATCTCCCAACAGCCAAACGCAAAAGCAGCAAACATCTCGCTGTATGTCCCACATCCAAAGTGCCAAGAGAGTAATGTAGATCTTGCTCTCCCTGTCTTTGAGTACTGTTTGCACTGTCCCGATTACCTCTTTGCTAACATTCTCTTCAGAGCTGCAGTGAAACCAGGAAGCACCTGGAGAAGGCACCCACACTGAAAGTGCCTGGAGGGAACATTGGGGCTTCTTCTCAGTGTCTCTGACATAGGGTTTCACTGTCCCGGGAAAGTCTCTGCTAACACCCTGCAGAGCGCTGTGCCCAATATACAGAAACGTCTTGCGGTATCCCCTACAGGGAAAGTGCCAGGAGGGAAAAGTGAGGCTTATGCTTAGAGTTTCTCGGAACTGCTTCAAATCAACTAGATATCTTTGTGCTGTAAATCTCCCAACAGCCAAACGCAAAAGCAGCAAACATCTCGCTGTATGTCCCACATCCAAAGTGCCAAGAGAGTAATGTAGAGCTTGCTCTCCCTGTCTTTGAGTACTGTTTGCACTGTCCCGATTACCTCTTTGCTAACATTCTCTTCAGAGCTGCAGTGAAACCAGGAACCACGTGGAGAAGGCACCCACACTGAAAGTGCCTGGAGGGAATTGTGGAGCTTGTTCTCAGTGTCTCTGAGAATTGCTCTGGTTATCCCTGTGACCTCTTTGCTAAGACTCTCCAGAGAGCCGTCCTCAAAACCAACACACGTCTTGACATATCTCCCACATTGATCGCAGTGTCTCCAGAAACGGCATTCAAGGAGCCAGGAACTTTTTTCCCTACACTGTCCATTGAGTTGTCCTCAAAACCAATATACATCCTGCTATATCTCCCACACGGAAAGTGCCAGGAGGGAAAAGTGAGGATTATGCTTAGACTTTCTCGGAACTGCTTCAAATCAACTAGATATCTTTGTGCTGTAAATCTCCCAACAGCCAAATGCAAAAGCAGCAAACATCTCGCTGTATGTCCCACATCCAAAGTGCCAAGAGAGTAATGTAGAGCTTGCTCTCCCTGTCTTTGAGTACTGTTTGCACTGTCCCGATTACCTCTTTGCTAACATTCTCTTCAGAGCTGCAGTGAAACCAGGAACCACGTGGAGAAGGCACCCACACTGAAAGTGCCTGGAGGGAATTGTGGAGCTTGTTCTCAGTGTCTCTGAGAATTGCTCTGGTTATCCCTGTGACCTCTTTGCTAAGACTCTCCAGAGAGCCGTCCTCAAAACCATCTTAACATATCTCCCACATTGATCGCAGTGTCTCCAGAAACGGCATTCAAGGAGCCAGGAACTTTTCTCCCTACACTGTCCATTGAGTTGTCCTCAAAACCAATATACATCCCGCTATATCTCCCACACGGAAAGTGCCAGGAGGGAAAAGTGAGGATTATGCTTAGACTTTCTCGGAACTGCTTCAAATCAACTAGATATCTTTGTGCTGTAAATCTCCCAACAGCCAAATGCAAAAGCAGCAAACATCTCGCTGTATGTCCCACATCCAAAGTGCCAAGAGAGTAATGTAGAGCTTGCTCTCCCTGTCTTTGAGTACTGTTTGCACTGTCCCGATTACCTCTTTGCTAACATTCTCTTCAGAGCTGCAGTGAAACCAGGAACCACGTGGAGAAGGCACCCACACTGAAAGTGCCTGGAGGGAACATTGGGGCTTCTTCTCAGTGTCTCTGACATAGGGTTTCACTGTCCCGGGAAACTCTCTGCTAACACCCTGCAGAGCGCTGTGCCCAATATACAGAAACGTCTTGCGGTATCTCCTACAGGGAAAGTGCCAGGAGGGAAAAGTGAGGATTATGTTTAGACTTTCTCGGAACTGCTTCAAATCAACTAGATATCTTTGTGCTGTAAATCTCCCAACAGCCAAACGCAAAAGCAGCAAACATCTCGCTGTATGTCCCACATCCAAAGTGCCAAGAGAGTAATGTAGAGCTTGCTCTCCCTGTCTTTGAGTACTGTTTGCACTGTCCCGATTACCTCTTTGCTAACATTCTCTTCAGAGCTGCAGTGAAACCAGGAAGCACCTGGAGAAGGCACCCACACTGAAAGTGCCTGGAGGGAACATTGGGGCTTCTTCTCAGTGTCTCTGACATAGGGTTTCACTGTCCCGGGAAAGTCTCTGCTAACACCCTGCAGAGCGCTGTGCCCAATATACAGAAACGTCTTGCGGTATCCCCTACAGGGAAAGTGCCAGGAGGGAAAAGTGAGGCTTATGCTTAGACTTTCTCGGAACTGCTTCAAATCAACTAGATATCTTTGTGCTGTAAATCTCCCAACAGCCAAACGCAAAAGCAGCAAACATCTCGCTGTATGTCCCACATCCAAAGTGCCAAGAGAGTAATGTAGAGCTTGCTCTCCCTGTCTTTGAGTACTGTTTGCACTGTCCCGATTACCTCTTTGCTAACATTCTCTTCAGAGCTGCAGTGAAACCAGGAACCACGTGGAGAAGGCACCCACACTGAAAGTGCCTGGAGGGAATTGTGGAGCTTGTTCTCAGTGTCTCTGAGAATTGCTCTGGTTATCCCTGTGACCTCTTTGCTAAGACTCTCCAGAGAGCCGTCCTCAAAACCAACACACGTCTTGACATATCTCCCACATTGATCGCAGTGTCTCCAGAAACGGCATTCAAGGAGCCAGGAACTTTTTTCCCTACACTGTCCATTGAGTTGTCCTCAAAACCAATATACATCCTGCTATATCTCCCACACGGAAAGTGCCAGGAGGGAAAAGTGAGGATTATGCTTAGACTTTCTCGGAACTGCTTCAAATCAACTAGATATCTTTGTGCTGTAAATCTCCCAACAGCCAAATGCAAAAGCAGCAAACATCTCGCTGTATGTCCCACATCCAAAGTGCCAAGAGAGTAATGTAGAGCTTGCTCTCCCTGTCTTTGAGTACTGTTTGCACTGTCCCGATTACCTCTTTGCTAACATTCTCTTCAGAGCTGCAGTGAAACCAGGAACCACGTGGAGAAGGCACCCACACTGAAAGTGCCTGGAGGGAATTGTGGAGCTTGTTCTCAGTGTCTCTGAGAATTGCTCTGGTTATCCCTGTGACCTCTTTGCTAAGACTCTCCAGAGAGCCGTCCTCAAAACCAACACACGTCTTGACATATCTCCCACATTGATCGCAGTGTCTCCAGAAACGGCATTCAAGGAGCCAGGAACTTTTTTCCCTACACTGTCCATTGAGTTGTCCTCAAAACCAATATACATCCTGCTATATCTCCCACACGGAAAGTGCCAGGAGGGAAAAGTGAGGATTATGCTTAGACTTTCTCGGAACTGCTTCAAATCAACTAGATATCTTTGTGCTGTAAATCTCCCAACAGCCAAACGCAAAAGCAGCAAACATCTCGCTGTATGTCCCACATCCAAAGTGCTAAGAGAGTAATGTAGAGCTTGCTCTCCCTGTCTTTGAGTACTGTTTGCACTGTCCCGATTACCTCTTTGCTAACATTCTCTTCAGAGCTGCAGTGAAACCAGGAAGCACCTGGAGAAGGCACCCACACTGAAAGTGCCTGGAGGGAACATTGGGGCTTCTTCTCAGTGTCTCTGACATAGGGTTTCACTGTCCCGGGAAAGTCTCTGCTAACACCCTGCAGAGCGCTGTGCCCAATATACAGAAACGTCTTGCGGTATCCCCTACAGGGAAAGTGCCAGGAGGGAAAAGTGAGGCTTATGCTTAGACTTTCTCGGAACTGCTTCAAATCAACTAGATATCTTTGTGCTGTAAATCTCCCAACAGCCAAACGCAAAAGCAGCAAACATCTCGCTGTATGTCCCACATCCAAAGTGCCAAGAGAGTAATGTAGAGCTTGCTCTCCCTGTCTTTGAGTACTGTTTGCACTGTCCCGATTACCTCTTTGCTAACATTCTCTTCAGAGCTGCAGTGAAACCAGGAACCACGTGGAGAAGGCACCCACACTGAAAGTGCCTGGAGGGAATTGTGGAGCTTGTTCTCAGTGTCTCTGAGAATTGCTCTGGTTATCCCTGTGACCTCTTTGCTAAGACTCTCCAGAGAGCCGTCCTCAAAACCAACACACGTCTTGACATATCTCCCACATTGATCGCAGTGTCTCCAGAAACGGCATTCAAGGAGCCAGGAACTTTTTTCCCTACACTGTCCATTGAGTTGTCCTCAAAACCAATATACATCCTGCTATATCTCCCACACGGAAAGTGCCAGGAGGGAAAAGTGAGGATTATGCTTAGACTTTCTCGGAACTGCTTCAAATCAACTAGATATCTTTGTGCTGTAAATCTCCCAACAGCCAAATGCAAAAGCAGCAAACATCTCGCTGTATGTCCCACATCCAAAGTGCCAAGAGAGTAATGTAGAGCTTGCTCTCCCTGTCTTTGAGTACTGTTTGCACTGTCCCGATTACCTCTTTGCTAACATTCTCTTCAGAGCTGCAGTGAAACCAGGAACCACGTGGAGAAGGCACCCACACTGAAAGTGCCTGGAGGGAACATTGGGGCTTCTTCTCAGTGTCTCTGACATAGGGTTTCACTGTCCCGGGAAAGTCTCTGCTAACACCCTGCAGAGCGCTGTGGCCAATATACAGAAACGTCTTGCGGTATCCCCTACAGGGAAAGTGCCAGGAGGGAAAAGTGAGGATTATGCTTAGACTTTCTCGGAACTGCTTCAAATCAACTAGATATCTTTGTGCTGTAAATCTCCCAACAGCCAAACGCAAAAGCAGCAAACATCTCGCTGTATGTCCCACATCCAAAGTGCCAAGAGAGTAATGTAGAGCTTGCTCTCCCTGTCTTTGAGTACTGTTTGCACTGTCCCGATTACCTCTTTGCTAACATTCTCTTCAGAGCTGCAGTGAAACCAGGAACCACGTGGAGAAGGCACCCACACTGAAAGTGCCTGGAGGGAATTGTGGAGCTTGTTCTCAGTGTCTCTGAGAATTGCTCTGGTTATCCCTGTGACCTCTTTGCTAAGACTCTCCAGAGAGCCGTCCTCAAAACCAACACACGTCTTGACATATCTCCCACATTGATCGCAGTGTCTCCAGAAACGGCATTCAAGGAGCCAGGAACTTTTTTCCCTACACTGTCCATTGAGTTGTCCTCAAAACCAATATACATCCTGCTATATCTCCCACACGGAAAGTGCCAGGAGGGAAAAGTGAGGATTATGCTTAGACTTTCTCGGAACTGCTTCAAATCAACTAGATATCTTTGTGCTGTAAATCTCCCAACAGCCAAATGCAAAAGCAGCAAACATCTCGCTGTATGTCCCACATCCAAAGTGCCAAGAGAGTAATGTAGAGCTTGCTCTCCCTGTCTTTGAGTACTGTTTGCACTGTCCCGATTACCTCTTTGCTAACATTCTCTTCAGAGCTGCAGTGAAACCAGGAACCACGTGGAGAAGGCACCCACACTGAAAGTGCCTGGAGGGAACATTGGGGCTTCTTCTCAGTGTCTCTGACATAGGGTTTCACTGTCCCGGGAAAGTCTCTCCTAACACCCTGCACAGCGCTGTGCCCAATATACAGAAACGTCTTGCGGTATCCCCTACAGGGAAAGTGCCAGGAGGGAAAAGTGAGGATTATGTTTAGACTTTCTCGGAACTGCTTCAAATCAACTAGATATCTTTGTGCTGTAAATCTCCCAACAGCCAAATGTAAAAGCAGCAAACATCTCGCTGTATGTCCCACATCCAAAGTGCCAAGAGAGAGCTTGCTCTCCCTGTCTTTGAGTACTGTTTGCACTGTCCCGATTACCTCTTTGCTAACATTCTCTTCAGAGCTGCAGTGAAACCAGGAACCACGTGGAGAAGGCACCCACACTGAAAGTGCCTGGAGGGAACATTGGGGCTTCTTCTCAGTGTCTGATATAGGGTTTCACTGTCCCGGGAAACACTCTGCTAACACCCTGCAGAGCGCTGTGCCCAATATACAGAAACGTCTTGCGGTATCTCCTACAGGGAAAGTGCCAGGAGGAATTGTGGAGCTTGTTCTCAGTGTCTCTGAGAATTGCTCTGGTTATCCCTGTGACCTCTTTGCTAAGACTCTCCAGAGAGCCGTCCTCAAAACCATCTTAACATATCTCCCACATTGATCGCAGTGTCTCCAGAAACGGCATTCAAGGAGCCAGGAACTTTTCTCCCTACACTGTCCATTGAGTTGTCCTCAAAACCAATATACATCCCGCTATATCTCCCACACGGAAAGTGCCAGGAGGGAAAAGTGAGGATTATGCTTAGACTTTCTCGGAACTGCTTCAAATCAACTAGATATCTTTGTGCTGTAAATCTCCCAACAGCCAAACGCAAAAGCAGCAAACATCTCGCTGTATGTCCCACATCCAAAGTGCCAAGAGAGTAATGTAGAGCTTGCTCTCCCTGTCTTTGAGTACTGTTTGCACTGTCCCGATTACCTCTTTGCTAACATTCTCTTCAGAGCTGCAGTGAAACCAGGAACCACGTGGAGAAGGCACCCACACTGAAAGTGCCTGGAAGGAACGTTGGGGCTTCTTCTCAGTGTCTCTGATATAGGGTTTCACTGTCCCGGGAAAGTCTCTGCTAACACCCTGCACAGCGCTGTGCCCAATATACAGAAACGTCTTGCGGTATCCCCTACAGGGAAAGTGCCAGGAGGGAAAAGTGAGGATTATGCTTAGACTTTCTCGGAACTGCTTCAAATCAACTAGATATCTTTGTGCTGTAAATCTCCCAACAGCCAAACGCAAAAGCAGCAAACATCTCGCTGTATGTCCCACATCCAAAGTGCCAAGAGAGTAATGTAGAGCTTGCTCTCCCTGTCTTTGAGTACTGTTTGCACTGTCCCGATTACCTCTTTGCTAACATTCTCTTCAGAGCTGCAGTGAAACCAGGAACCACGTGGAGAAGGCACCCACACTGAAAGTGCCTGCAGGGAACATTGGGGCTTCTTCTCAGTGTCTCTGATATAGGGTTTCACTGTCCCGGGAAAGTCTCTGCTAACACCCTGCAGAGCGCTGTGCCCAATATACAGAAACGTCTTGCGGTATCTCCTACAGGGAAAGTGCCAGGAGGGAAAAGTGAGGATTATGTTTAGACTTTCTCGGAACTGCTTCAAATCAACTAGATATCTTTGTGCTGTAAATCTCCCAACAGCCAAATGTAAAAGCAGCAAACATCTCGCTGTATGTCCCACATCCAAAGTGCCAAGAGAGAGCTTGCTCTCCCTGTCTCTGAGTACTGTTTGCACTGTCCCGATTACCTCTTTGCTAACATTCTCTTCAGAGCTGCAGTGAAACCAGGAACCACGTGGAGAAGGCACCCACACTGAAAGTGCCTGGAGGGAACATTGGGGCTTCTTCTCAGTGTCTGATATAGGGTTTCACTGTCCCGGGAAACACTCTGCTAACACCCTGCAGAGCGCTGTGCCCAATATACAGAAACGTCTTGCGGTATCTCCTACAGGGAAAGTGCCAGGAGGAATTGTGGAGCTTGTTCTCAGTGTCTCTGAGAATTGCTCTGGTTATCCCTGTGACCTCTTTGCTAAGACTCTCCAGAGAGCCGTCCTCAAAACCATCTTAACATATCTCCCACATTGATCGCAGTGTCTCCAGAAACGGCATTCAAGGAGCCAGGAACTTTTCTCCCTACACTGTCCATTGAGTTGTCCTCAAAACCAATATACATCCCGCTATATCTCCCACACGGAAAGTGCCAGGAGGGAAAAGTGAGGATTATGCTTAGACTTTCTCGGAACTGCTTCAAATCAACTAGATATCTTTGTGCTGTAAATCTCCCAACAGCCAAATGCAAAAGCAGCAAACATCTCGCTGTATGTCCCACATCCAAAGTGCCAAGAGAGTAATGTAGAGCTTGCTCTCCCTGTCTTTGAGTACTGTTTGCACTGTCCCGATTACCTCTTTGCTAACATTCTCTTCAGAGCTGCAGTGAAACCAGGAACCACGTGGAGAAGGCACCCACACTGAAAGTGCCTGGAGGGAACATTGGGGCTTCTTCTCAGTGTCTCTGACATAGGGTTTCACTGTCCCGGGAAACTCTCTGCTAACACCCTGCAGAGCGCTGTGCCCAATATACAGAAACGTCTTGCGGTATCTCCTACAGGGAAAGTGCCAGGAGGGAAAAGTGAGGATTATGTTTAGACTTTCTCGGAACTGCTTCAAATCAACTAGATATCTTTGTGCTGTAAATCTCCCAACAGCCAAATGTAAAAGCAGCAAACATCTCGCTGTATGTCCCACATCCAAAGTGCCAAGAGAGAGCTTGCTCTCCCTGTCTTTGAGTACTGTTTGCACTGTCCCGATTACCTCTTTGCTAACATTCTCTTCAGAGCTGCAGTGAAACCAGGAACCACGTGGAGAAGGCACCCACACTGAAAGTGCCTGGAGGGAACATTGGGGCTTCTTCTCAGTGTCTCTGATATAGGGTTTCACTGTCCCGGGAAACTCTCTGCTAACACCCTGCAGAGCGCTGTGCCCAATATACAGAAACGTCTTGCGGTATCTCCTACAGGGAAAGTGCCAGGAGGGAAAAGTGAGGATTATGCTTAGACTTTCTCGGAACTGCTTCAAATCAACTAGATATCTTTGTGCTGTAAATCTCCCAACAGCCAAACGCAAAAGCAGCAAACATCTCGCTGTATGTCCCACATCCAAAGTGCCAAGAGAGTAATGTAGAGCTTGCTCTCCCTGTCTTTGAGTACTGTTTGCACTGTCCCGATTACCTCTTTGCTAACATTCTCTTCAGAGCTGCAGTGAAACCAGGAACCACGTGGAGAAGGCACCCACACTGCAAGTGCCTGGAGGGAACATTGGGGCTTCTTCTCAGTGTCTCTGATATAGGGTTTCACTGTCCCGGGAAAGTCTCTGCTAACACCCTGCACAGCGCTGTGCCCAATATACAGAAACGTCTTGCGGTATCTCCTACAGGGAAAGTGCCAGGAGGGAAAAGTGAGGATTATGCTTAGACTTTCTCGGAACTGCTTCAAATCAACTAGATATCTTTGTGCTGTAAATCTCCCAACAGCCAAATGTAAAAGCAGCAAACATCTCGCTGTATGTCCCACATCCAAAGTGCCAAGAGAGTAATGTAGAGCTTGCTCTCCCTGTCTTTGAGTACTGTTTGCACTGTCCCGATTACCTCTTTGCTAACATTCTCTTCAGAGCTGCAGTGAAACCAGGAACCACGTGGAGAAGGCACCCACACTGCAAGTGCCTGGAGGGAACATTGGGGCTTCTTCTCAGTGTCTCTGACATAGGGTTTCACTGTCCCGGGAAACTCTCTGCTAACACCCTGCAGAGCGCTGTGCCCAATATACAGAAACGTCTTGCGGTATCTCCTACAGGGAAAGTGCCAGGAGGGAAAAGTGAGGATTATGCTTAGACTTTCTCGGAACTGCTTCAAATCAACTAGATATCTTTGTGCTGTAAATCTCCCAACAGCCAAATGTAAAAGCAGCAAACATCTCGCTGTATGTCCCACATCCAAAGTGCCAAGAGAGAGCTTGCTCTCCCTGTCTTTGAGTACTGTTTGCACTGTCCCGATTACCTCTTTGCTAACATTCTCTTCAGAGCTGCAGTGAAACCAGGAACCACGTGGAGAAGGCACCCTCACTGCAAGTGCCTGGAGGGAACATTGGGGCTTCTTCTCAGTGTCTCTGATATAGGGTTTCACTGTCCCGGGAAACTCTCTGCTAACACCCTGCAGAGCGCTGTGCCCAATAATCAGAAACGTCTTGCGGTATCTCCTACAGGGAAAGTGCCAGGAGGGAAAAGTGAGGATTATGTTTAGACTTTCTCGGAACTGCTTCAAATCAACTAGATATCTTTGTGCTGTAAATCTCCCAACAGCCAAATGTAAAAGCAGCAAACATCTCGCTGTATGTCCCACATCCAAAGTGCCAAGAGAGAGCTTGCTCTCCCTGTCTTTGAGTACTGTTTGCACTGTCCCGATTACCTCTTTGCTAACATTCTCTTCAGAGCTGCAGCGAAACCAGGAACCACGTGGAGAAGGCACCCACACTGAAAGTGCCTGGAGGGAATTGTGGAGCTTGTTCTCAGTGTCTCTGAGAATTGCTCTGGTTATCCCTGTGACCTCTTTGCTAAGACTCTCCAGAGAGCCGTCCTCAAAACCAACACACGTCTTGACATATCTCCCACATTGATCGCAGTGTCTCCAGAAACGGCATTCAAGGAGCCAGGAACTTTTTTCCCTACACTGTCCATTGAGTTGTCCTCAAAACCAATATACATCCTGCTATATCTCCCACACGGAAAGTGCCAGGAGGGAAAAGTGAGGATTATGTTTAGACTTTCTCGGAACTGCTTCAAATCAACTAGATATCTTTGTGCTGTAAATCTCCCAACAGCCAAACGCAAAAGCAGCAAACATCTCGCTGTATGTCCCACATCCAAAGTGCTAAGAGAGTAATGTAGAGCTTGCTCTCCCTGTCTTTGAGTACTGTTTGCACTGTCCCGATTACCTCTTTGCTAACATTCTCTTCAGAGCTGCAGTGAAACCAGGAACCACGTGGAGAAGGCACCCACACTGAAAGTGCCTGGAGGGAACATTGGGGCTTCTTCTCAGTGTCTCTGACATAGGGTTTCACTGTCCCGGGAAAGTCTCTGCTAACACCCTGCAGAGCGCTGTGCCCAATATACAGAAACGTCTTGCGGTATCCCCTACAGGGAAAGTGCCAGGAGGGAAAAGTGAGGATTATGCTTAGACTTTCTCGGAACTGCTTCAAATCAACTAGATATCTTTGTGCTGTAAATCTCCCAACAGCCAAACGCAAAAGCAGCAAACATCTCGCTGTATGTCCCACATCCAAAGTGCCAAGAGAGTAATGTAGAGCTTGCTCTCCCTCTCTTTGAGTACTGTTTGCACTGTCCCGATTACCTCTTTGCTAACATTCTCTTCAGAGCTGCAGTGAAACCAGGAACCACGTGGAGAAGGCACCCACACTGAAAGTGCCTGGAGGGAATTGTGGAGCTTGTTCTCAGTGTCTCTGAGAATTGCTCTGGTTATCCCTGTGACCTCTTTGCTAAGACTCTCCAGAGAGCCGTCCTCAAAACCAACACACGTCTTGACATATCTCCCACATTGATCGCAGTGTCTCCAGAAACGGCATTCAAGGAGCCAGGAACTTTTTTCCCTACACTGTCCATTGAGTTGTCCTCAAAACCAATATACATCCTGCTATATCTCCCACACGGAAAGTGCCAGGAGGGAAAAGTGAGGATTATGCTTAGACTTTCTCGGAACTGCTTCAAATCAACTAGATATCTTTGTGCTGTAAATCTCCCAACAGCCAAACGCAAAAGCAGCAAACATCTCGCTGTATGTCCCACATCCAAAGTGCTAAGAGAGTAATGTAGAGCTTGCTCTCCCTGTCTTTGAGTACTGTTTGCACTGTCCCGATTACCTCTTTGCTAACATTCTCTTCAGAGCTGCAGTGAAACCAGGAACCACGTGGAGAAGGCACCCACACTGAAAGTGCCTGGAGGGAACATTGGGGCTTCTTCTCAGTGTCTCTGACATAGGGTTTCACTGTCCCGGGAAAGTCTCTGCTAACAGCCTGCACAGCGCTGTGCCCAATATACAGAAACGTCTTGCGGTATCCCCTACAGGGAAACTGCCAGGAGGGAAAAGTGAGGCTTATGTTTAGACTTTCTCGGAACTGCTTCAAATCAACTAGATATCTTTGTGCTGTAAATCTCCCAACAGCCAAACGCAAAAGCAGCAAACATCTCGCTGTATGTCCCACATCCAAAGTGCCAAGAGAGTAATGTAGAGCTTGCTCTCCCTGTCTTTGAGTACTGTTTGCACTGTCCCGATTACCTCTTTGCTAACATTCTCTTCAGAGCTGCAGTGAAACCAGGAACCACGTGGAGAAGGCACCCACACTGAAAGTGCCTGGAGGGAATTGTGGAGCTTGTTCTCAGTGTCTCTGAGAATTGCTCTGGTTATCCCTGTGACCTCTTTACTAAGACTCTCCAGAGAGCCGTCCTCAAAACCAACACACGTCTTGACATATCTCCCACATTGATCGCAGTGTCTCCAGAAACGGCATTCAAGGAGCCAGGAACTTTTTTCCCTACACAGTCCATTGAGTTGTCCTCAAAACCAGTATACATCCTGCTATATCTCCCACACGGAAAGTGCCAGGAGGGAAAAGTGAGGATTATGCTTAGACTTTCTCGGAACTGCTTCAAATCAACTAGATATCTTTGTGCTGTAAATCTCCCAACAGCCAAACGCAAAAGCAGCAAACATCTCGCTGTATGTCCCACATCCAAAGTGCTAAGAGAGTAATGTAGAGCTTGCTCTCCCTGTCTTTGAGTACTGTTTGCACTGTCCCGATTACCTCTTTGCTAACATTCTCTTCAGAGCTGCAGTGAAACCAGGAACCACGTGGAGAAGGCACCCACACTGAAAGTGCCTGGAGGGAACATTGGGGCTTCTTCTCAGTGTCTCTGACATAGGGTTTCACTGTCCCGGGAAAGTCTCTGCTAAAAACAGCCTGCACAGCGCTGTGCCCAATATACAGAAACGTCTTGCGGTATCCCCTACAGGGAAAGTGCCAGGAGGGAAAAGTGAGGCTTATGCTTAGACTTTCTCGGAACTGCTTCAAATCAACTAGATATCTTTGTGCTGTAAATCTCCCAACAGCCAAACGCAAAAGCAGCAAACATCTCGCTGTATGTCCCACATCCAAAGTGCCAAGAGAGTAATGTAGAGCTTGCTCTCCCTGTCTTTGAGTACTATTTGCACTGTCCCGATTACCTCTTTGCTAACATTCTCTTCAGAGCTGCAGTGAAACCAGGAACCACGTGGAGAAGGCACCCACACTGAAAGTGCCTGGAGGGAACATTGGGGCTTCTTCTCAGTGTCTCTGACATAGGGTTTCACTGTCCCGGGAAAGTCTCTGCTAACACCCTGCACAGCGCTGTGCCCAATATACAGAAACGTCTTGCGGTATCCCCTACAGGGAAAGTGCCAGGAGGGAAAAGTGAGGATTATGCTAAGACTTTCTCGGAACTGCTTCAAATCAACTAGATATCTTTGTGCTGTAAATCTCCCAACAGCCAAACGCAAAAGCAGCAAACATCTCGCTGTATGTCCCACATCCAAAGTGCCAAGAGAGTAATGTAGAGCTTGCTCTCCCTCTCTTTGAGTACCGTTTGCACTGTCCCGATTACCTCTTTGCTAACATTCTCTTCAGAGCTGCAGTGAAACCAGGAACCACGAGGAGAAGGCACCCACACTGAAAGTGCCTGCAGGGAACATTGGGGCTTCTTCTCAGTGTCTCTGATATAGGGTTTCACTGTCCCGGGAAAGTCTCTGCTAACACCCTGCAGAGCGCTGTGCCCAATATACAGAAACGTCTTGCGGTATCTCCTACAGGGAAAGTGCCAGGAGGGAAAAGTGAGGATTATGCTTAGACTTTCTCGGAACTGCTTCAAATCAACTAGATATCTTTGTGCTGTAAATCTCCCAACAGCCAAAGGCAAAAGCAGCAAACATCTCGCTTTATGTCCCACATCCAAAGTGCCAAGAGAGTAATGTAGAGCTTGCTCTCCCTGTCTTTGAGTACTGTTTGCACTGTCCCGATTACCTCTTTGCTAACATTCTCTTCAGAGCTGCAGTGAAACCAGGAACCACGTGGAGAAGGCACCCACACTGAAAGTGCCTGGAGGGAATTGTGGAGCTTGTTCTCAGTGCCTCTGAGAATTGCTCTGATTATCTGTGTGACCTCTTTGCTAAGACTCTCCAGAGAGCCGTCCTCAAAACCAACACACGTCTTGACATATCTCCCACATTGATCGCAGTGTCTCCAGAAACGGCATTCAAGGAGCCAGGAACTTTTCTCCCTACACTGTCCATTGAGTTGTCCTCAAAACCAATATACATCCCGCTATATCTCCCACACGGAAAGTGCCAGGAGGGAAAAGTGAGGATTATGCTTAGACTTTCTCGGAACTGCTTCAAATCAACTAGATATCTTTGTGCTGTAAATCTCCCAACAGCCAAACGCAAAAGCAGCAAACATCTCGCTGTATGTCCCACATCCAAAGTGCTAAGAGAGTAATGTAGAGCTTGCTCTCCCTGTCTTTGAGTACTGTTTGCACTGTCCCGATTACCTCTTTGCTAACATTCTCTTCAGAGCTGCAGTGAAACCAGGAACCACGTGGAGAAGGCACCCACACTGAAAGTGCCTGGAGGGAACATTGGGGCTTCTTCTCAGTGTCTCTGACATAGGGTTTCACTGTCCCGGGAAAGTCTCTGCTAACACCCTGCACAGCGCTGTGCCCAATATACAGAAACGTCTTGCGGTATCCCCTACAGGGAAAGTGCCAGGAGGGAAAAGTGAGGCTTATGCTTAGACTTTCTCGGAACTGCTTCAAATCAACTAGATATCTTTGTGCTGTAAATCTCCCAACAGCCAAACGCAAAAGCAGCAAACATCTCGCTGTATGTCCCACATCCAAAGTGCCAAGAGAGTAATGTAGAGCTTGCTCTCCCTGTCTTTGAGTACTGTTTGCACTGTCCCGATTACCTCTTTGCTAACATTCTCTTCAGAGCTGCAGTGAAACCAGGAACCACGTGGAGAAGGCACCCACACTGAAAGTGCCTGGAGGGAACATTGGGGCTTCTTCTCAGTGTCTCTGACATAGGGTTTCACTGTCCCGGGAAAGTCTCTGCTAACACCCTGCACAGCGCTGTGCCCAATATACAGAAACGTCTTGCGGTATCCCCTACAGGGAAAGTGCCAGGAGGGAAAAGTGAGGATTATGCTAAGACTTTCTCG
Source organism: Chroicocephalus ridibundus (assembly GCF_963924245.1). Taxonomy (NCBI): domain Eukaryota; kingdom Metazoa; phylum Chordata; class Aves; order Charadriiformes; family Laridae; genus Chroicocephalus; species Chroicocephalus ridibundus. The sequence goes on from NW_026961692.1 coordinate 289,503, forward strand.
GAACTGCTTCAAATCAACTAGATATCTTTGTGCTGTAAATCTCCCAACAGCCAAACGCAAAAGCAGCAAACATCTCGCTGTATGTCCCACATCCAAAGTGCCAAGAGAGTAATGTAGAGCTTGCTCTCCCTGTCTTTGAGTACTGTTTGCACTGTCCCGATTACCTCTTTGCTAACATTCTCTTCAGAGCTGCAGTGAAACCAGGAACCACGTGGAGAAGGCACCCACACTGAAAGTGCCTGGAGGGAACATTGGGGCTTCTTCTCAGTGTCTCTGACATAGGGTTTCACTGTCCCGGGAAAGTCTCTGCTAACAGCCTGCACAGCGCTGTGCCCAATATACAGAAACGTCTTGCGGTATCCCCTACAGGGAAAGTGCCAGGAGGGAAAAGTGAGGCTTATGCTTAGACTTTCTCGGAACTGCTTCAAATCAACTAGATATCTTTGTGCTCTAAATCTCCCAACAGCCAAACGCAAAAGCAGCAAACATCTCGCTGTATGTCCCACATCCAAAGTGCCAAGAGAGTAATGTAGAGCTTGCTCTCCCTGTCTTTGAGTACTGTTTGCACTGTCCCGATTACCTCTTTGCTAACATTCTCTTCAGAGCTGCAGTGAAACCAGGAACCACGTGGAGAAGGCACCCACACTGAAAGTGCCTGCAGGGAACATTGGGGCTTCTTCTCAGTGTCTCTGATATAGGGTTTCACTGTCCCGGGAAAGTCTCTGCTAACACCCTGCAGAGCGCTGTGCCCAATATACAGAAACGTCTTGCGGTATCTCCTACAGGGAAAGTGCCAGGAGGGAATAGTGAGGATTATGCTTAGACTTTCTCGGAACTGCTTCAAATCAACTAGATATCTTTGTGCTGTAAATCTCCCAACAGCCAAACGCAAAAGCAGCAAACATCTCGCTTTATGTCCCACATCCAAAGTGCCAAGAGAGTAATGTAGAGCTTGCTCTCCCTGTCTTTGAGTACTGTTTGCACTGTCCCGATTACCTCTTTGCTAACATTCTCTTCAGAGCTGCAGTGAAACCAGGAACCACGTGGAGAAGGCACCCACACTGAAAGTGCCTGGAGGGAATTGTGGAGCTTGTTCTCAGTGTCTCTGAGAATTGCTCTGATTATCTGTGTGACCTCTTTGCTAAGACTCTCCAGAGAGCTGTCCTCAAAACCAACACACGTCTTGACATATCTCCCACATTGATCGCAGTGTCTCCAGAAACGGCATTCAAGGAGCCAGGAACTTTTCTCCCTACACTGTCCATTGAGTTGTCCTCAAAACCAATATACATCCTGCTATATCTCCCACACGGAAAGTGCCAGGAGGGAAAAGTGAGGATTATGTTTAGACTTTCTCGGAACTGCTTCAAATCAACTAGATATCTTTGTGCTGTAAATCTCCCAACAGCCAAATGCAAAAGCAGCAAACATCTCGCTTTATGTCCCACATCCAAAGTGCCAAGAGAGTAATGTAGAGCTTGCTCTCCCTGTCTTTGAGTACTGTTTGCACTGTCCCGATTACCTCTTTGCTAACATTCTCTTCAGAGCTGCAGTGAAACCAGGAACCACGTGGAGAAGGCACCCACACTGAAAGTGCCTGGAGGGAACATTGGGGCTTCTTCTCAGTGTCTCTGACATAGGGTTTCACTGTCCCGGGAAAGTCTCTGCTAACAGCCTGCACAGCGCTGTGCCCAATATACAGAAACGTCTTGCGGTATCCCCTACAGTGAAAGTGCCAGGAGGGAAAAGTGAGGATTATGTTTAGACTTTCTCGGAACTGCTTCAAATCAACTAGATATCTTTGTGCTGTAAATCTCCCAACAGCCAAACGCAAAAGCAGCAAACATCTCGCTGTATGTCCCACATCCAAAGTGCCAAGAGAGTAATGTAGAGCTTGCTCTCCCTGTCTTTGAGTACTGTTTGCACTGTCCCGATTACCTCTTTGCTAACATTCTCTTCAGAGCTGCAGTGAAACCAGGAACCACGTGGAGAAGGCACCCACACTGAAAGTGCCTGGAGGGAATTGTGGAGCTTGTTCTCAGTGTCTCTGAGAATTGCTCTGATTATCTGTGTGACCTCTTTGCTAAGACTCTCCAGAGAGCCGTCCTCAAAACCAACACACGTCTTGACATATCTCCCACATTGATCGCAGTGTCTCCAGAAACGGCATTCAAGGAGCCAGGAACTTTTCTCCCTACACTGTCCATTGAGTTGTCCTCAAAACCAGTATACATCCTGCTATATCTCCCACACGGAAAGTGCCAGGAGGGAAAAGTGAGGATTATGTTTAGACTTTCTCGGAACTGCTTCAAATCAACTAGATATCTTTGTGCTGTAAATCTCCCAACAGCCAAACGCAAAAGCAGCAAACATCTCGCTTTATGTCCCACATCCAAAGTGCCAAGAGAGTAATGCAGAGCTTGCTCTCCCTGTCTTTGAGTACTGTTTGCACTGTCCCGATTACCTCTTTGCTAACATTCTCTTCAGAGCTGCAGTGAAACCAGGAACCACGTGGAGAAGGCACCCACACTGAAAGTGCCTGGAGGGAACATTGGGGCTTCTTCTCAGTGTCTCTGACATAGGGTTTCACTGTCCCGGGAAAGTCTCTGCTAAAAACAGCCTGCACAGCGCTGTGCCCAATATACAGAAACGTCTTGCGGTATCCCCTACAGGGAAAGTGCCAGGAGGGAAAAGTGAGGCTTATGCTTAGACTTTCTCGGAACTGCTTCAAATCAACTAGATATCTTTGTGCTGTAAATCTCCCAACAGCCAAACGCAAAAGCAGCAAACATCTCGCTGTATGTCCCACATCCAAAGTGCCAAGAGAGTAATGTAGAGCTTGCTCTCCCTGTCTTTGAGTACTATTTGCACTGTCCCGATTACCTCTTTGCTAACATTCTCTTCAGAGCTGCAGTGAAACCAGGAACCACGTGGAGAAGGCACCCACACTGAAAGTGCCTGGAGGGAACATTGGGGCTTCTTCTCAGTGTCTCTGACATAGGGTTTCACTGTCCCGGGAAAGTCTCTGCTAACACCCTGCACAGCGCTGTGCCCAATATACAGAAACGTCTTGCGGTATCCCCTACAGGGAAAGTGCCAGGAGGGAAAAGTGAGGATTATGCTAAGACTTTCTCGGAACTGCTTCAAATCAACTAGATATCTTTGTGCTGTAAATCTCCCAACAGCCAAACGCAAAAGCAGCAAACATCTCGCTGTATGTCCCACATCCAAAGTGCCAAGAGAGTAATGTAGAGCTTGCTCTCCCTCTCTTTGAGTACCGTTTGCACTGTCCCGATTACCTCTTTGCTAACATTCTCTTCAGAGCTGCAGTGAAACCAGGAACCACGAGGAGAAGGCACCCACACTGAAAGTGCCTGCAGGGAACATTGGGGCTTCTTCTCAGTGTCTCTGATATAGGGTTTCACTGTCCCGGGAAAGTCTCTGCTAACACCCTGCAGAGCGCTGTGCCCAATATACAGAAACGTCTTGCGGTATCTCCTACAGGGAAAGTGCCAGGAGGGAAAAGTGAGGATTATGCTTAGACTTTCTCGGAACTGCTTCAAATCAACTAGATATCTTTGTGCTGTAAATCTCCCAACAGCCAAAGGCAAAAGCAGCAAACATCTCGCTTTATGTCCCACATCCAAAGTGCCAAGAGAGTAATGTAGAGCTTGCTCTCCCTGTCTTTGAGTACTGTTTGCACTGTCCCGATTACCTCTTTGCTAACATTCTCTTCAGAGCTGCAGTGAAACCAGGAACCACGTGGAGAAGGCACCCACACTGAAAGTGCCTGGAGGGAATTGTGGAGCTTGTTCTCAGTGCCTCTGAGAATTGCTCTGATTATCTGTGTGACCTCTTTGCTAAGACTCTCCAGAGAGCCGTCCTCAAAACCAACACACGTCTTGACATATCTCCCACATTGATCGCAGTGTCTCCAGAAACGGCATTCAAGGAGCCAGGAACTTTTCTCCCTACACTGTCCATTGAGTTGTCCTCAAAACCAATATACATCCCGCTATATCTCCCACACGGAAAGTGCCAGGAGGGAAAAGTGAGGATTATGCTTAGACTTTCTCGGAACTGCTTCAAATCAACTAGATATCTTTGTGCTGTAAATCTCCCAACAGCCAAACGCAAAAGCAGCAAACATCTCGCTGTATGTCCCACATCCAAAGTGCTAAGAGAGTAATGTAGAGCTTGCTCTCCCTGTCTTTGAGTACTGTTTGCACTGTCCCGATTACCTCTTTGCTAACATTCTCTTCAGAGCTGCAGTGAAACCAGGAACCACGTGGAGAAGGCACCCACACTGAAAGTGCCTGGAGGGAACATTGGGGCTTCTTCTCAGTGTCTCTGACATAGGGTTTCACTGTCCCGGGAAAGTCTCTGCTAACAGCCTGCACAGCGCTGTGCCCAATATACAGAAACGTCTTGCGGTATCCCCTACAGGGAAAGTGCCAGGAGGGAAAAGTGAGGCTTATGCTTAGACTTTCTCGGAACTGCTTCAAATCAACTAGATATCTTTGTGCTGTAAATCTCCCAACAGCCAAACGCAAAAGCAGCAAACATCTCGCTGTATGTCCCACATCCAAAGTGCCAAGAGAGTAATGTAGAGCTTGCTCTCCCTGTCTTTGAGTACTGTTTGCACTGTCCCGATTACCTCTTTGCTAACATTCTCTTCAGAGCTGCAGTGAAACCAGGAACCACGTGGAGAAGGCACCCACACTGAAAGTGCCTGGAGGGAACATTGGGGCTTCTTCTCAGTGTCTCTGACATAGGGTTTCACTGTCCCGGGAAAGTCTCTGCTAACACCCTGCACAGCGCTGTGCCCAATATACAGAAACGTCTTGCGGTATCCCCTACAGGGAAAGTGCCAGGAGGGAAAAGTGAGGATTATGCTAAGACTTTCTCGGAACTGCTTCAAATCAACTAGATATCTTTGTGCTGTAAATCTCCCAACAGCCAAACGCAAAAGCAGCAAACATCTCGCTGTATGTCCCACATCCAAAGTGCCAAGAGAGTAATGTAGAGCTTGCTCTCCCTGTCTTTGAGTACTGTTTGCACTGTCCCGATTACCTCTTTGCTAACATTCTCTTCAGAGCTGCAGTGAAACCAGGAACCACGTGGAGAAGGCACCCACACTGAAAGTGCCTGGAGGGAACATTGGGGCTTCTTCTCAGTGTCTCTGACATAGGGTTTCACTGTCCCGGGAAAGTCTCTGCTAACAGCCTGCACAGCGCTGTGCCCAATATACAGAAACGTCTTGCGGTATCCCCTACAGGGAAAGTGCCAGGAGGGAAAAGTGAGGCTTATGCTTAGACTTTCTCGGAACTGCTTCAAATCAACTAGATATCTTTGTGCTCTAAATCTCCCAACAGCCAAACGCAAAAGCAGCAAACATCTCGCTGTATGTCCCACATCCAAAGTGCCAAGAGAGTAATGTAGAGCTTGCTCTCCCTGTCTTTGAGTACTGTTTGCACTGTCCCGATTACCTCTTTGCTAACATTCTCTTCAGAGCTGCAGTGAAACCAGGAACCACGTGGAGAAGGCACCCACACTGAAAGTGCCTGCAGGGAACATTGGGGCTTCTTCTCAGTGTCTCTGATATAGGGTTTCACTGTCCCGGGAAAGTCTCTGCTAACACCCTGCAGAGCGCTGTGCCCAATATACAGAAACGTCTTGCGGTATCTCCTACAGGGAAAGTGCCAGGAGGGAATAGTGAGGATTATGCTTAGACTTTCTCGGAACTGCTTCAAATCAACTAGATATCTTTGTGCTGTAAATCTCCCAACAGCCAAACGCAAAAGCAGCAAACATCTCGCTTTATGTCCCACATCCAAAGTGCCAAGAGAGTAATGTAGAGCTTGCTCTCCCTGTCTTTGAGTACTGTTTGCACTGTCCCGATTACCTCTTTGCTAACATTCTCTTCAGAGCTGCAGTGAAACCAGGAACCACGTGGAGAAGGCACCCACACTGAAAGTGCCTGGAGGGAACATTGGGGCTTCTTCTCAGTGTCTCTGACATAGGGTTTCACTGTCCCGGGAAAGTCTCTGCTAACAGCCTGCACAGCGCTGTGCCCAATATACAGAAACGTCTTGCGGTATCCCCTACAGGGAAAGTGCCAGGAGGGAAAAGTGAGGCTTATGCTTAGACTTTCTCGGAACTGCTTCAAATCAACTAGATATCTTTGTGCTGTAAATCTCCCAACAGCCAAACGCAAAAGCAGCAAACATCTCGCTGTATGTCCCACATCCAAAGTGCCAAGAGAGTAATGTAGAGCTTGCTCTCCCTGTCTTTGAGTACTGTTTGCACTGTCCCGATTACCTCTTTGCTAACATTCTCTTCAGAGCTGCAGTGAAACCAGGAACCACGTGGAGAAGGCACCCACACTGAAAGTGCCTGGAGGGAACATTGGGGCTTCTTCTCAGTGTCTCTGACATAGGGTTTCACTGTCCCGGGAAAGTCTCTGCTAACACCCTGCACAGCGCTGTGCCCAATATACAGAAACGTCTTGCGGTATCCCCTACAGGGAAAGTGCCAGGAGGGAAAAGTGAGGATTATGCTAAGACTTTCTCGGAACTGCTTCAAATCAACTAGATATCTTTGTGCTGTAAATCTCCCAACAGCCAAACGCAAAAGCAGCAAACATCTCGCTGTATGTCCCACATCCAAAGTGCCAAGAGAGTAATGTAGAGCTTGCTCTCCCTGTCTTTGAGTACTGTTTGCACTGTCCCGATTACCTCTTTGCTAACATTCTCTTCAGAGCTGCAGTGAAACCAGGAACCACGTGGAGAAGGCACCCACACTGAAAGTGCCTGCAGGGAACATTGGGGCTTCTTCTCAGTGTCTCTGATATAGGGTTTCACTGTCCCGGGAAAGTCTCTGCTAACACCCTGCAGAGCGCTGTGCCCAATATACAGAAACGTCTTGCGGTATCTCCTACAGGGAAAGTGCCAGGAGGGAATAGTGAGGATTATGCTTAGACTTTCTCGGAACTGCTTCAAATCAACTAGATATCTTTGTGCTGTAAATCTCCCAACAGCCAAACGCAAAAGCAGCAAACATCTCGCTTTATGTCCCACATCCAAAGTGCCAAGAGAGTAATGTAGAGCTTGCTCTCCCTGTCTTTGAGTACTGTTTGCACTGTCCCGATTACCTCTTTGCTAACATTCTCTTCAGAGCTGCAGTGAAACCAGGAACCACGTGGAGAAGGCACCCACACTGAAAGTGCCTGGAGGGAATTGTGGAGCTTGTTCTCAGTGTCTCTGAGAATTGCTCTGATTATCTGTGTGACCTCTTTGCTAAGACTCTCCAGAGAGCTGTCCTCAAAACCAACACACGTCTTGACATATCTCCCACATTGATCGCAGTGTCTCCAGAAACGGCATTCAAGGAGCCAGGAACTTTTCTCCCTACACTGTCCATTGAGTTGTCCTCAAAACCAATATACATCCTGCTATATCTCCCACACGGAAAGTGCCAGGAGGGAAAAGTGAGGATTATGTTTAGACTTTCTCGGAACTGCTTCAAATCAACTAGATATCTTTGTGCTGTAAATCTCCCAACAGCCAAATGCAAAAGCAGCAAACATCTCGCTTTATGTCCCACATCCAAAGTGCCAAGAGAGTAATGTAGAGCTTGCTCTCCCTGTCTTTGAGTACTGTTTGCACTGTCCCGATTACCTCTTTGCTAACATTCTCTTCAGAGCTGCAGTGAAACCAGGAACCACGTGGAGAAGGCACCCACACTGAAAGTGCCTGGAGGGAATTGTGGAGCTTGTTCTCAGTGTCTCTGAGAATTGCTCTGGTTATCCCTGTGACCTCTTTGCTAAGACTCTCCAGAGAGCCGTCCTCAAAACCAACACACGTCTTGACATATCTCCCACATTGATCGCAGTGTCTCCAGAAACGGCATTCAAGGAGCCAGGAACTTTTTTCCCTACACTGTCCATTGAGTTGTCCTCAAAACCAATATACATCCTGCTATATCTCCCACACGGAAAGTGCCAGGAGGGAAAAGTGAGGATTATGCTTAGACTTTCTCGGAACTGCTTCAAATCAACTAGATATCTTTGTGCTGTAAATCTCCCAACAGCCAAACGCAAAAGCAGCAAACATCTCGCTGTATGTCCCACATCCAAAGTGCTAAGAGAGTAATGTAGAGCTTGCTCTCCCTGTCTTTGAGTACTGTTTGCACTGTCCCGATTACCTCTTTGCTAACATTCTCTTCAGAGCTGCAGTGAAACCAGGAACCACGTGGAGAAGGCACCCACACTGAAAGTGCCTGGAGGGAACATTGGGGCTTCTTCTCAGTGTCTCTGACATAGGGTTTCACTGTCCCGGGAAAGTCTCTGCTAACACCCTGCACAGCGCTGTGCCCAATATACAGAAACGTCTTGCGGTATCCCCTACAGGGAAAGTGCCAGGAGGGAAAAGTGAGGATTATGTTTAGACTTTCTCGGAACTGCTTCAAATCAACTAGATATCTTTGTGCTGTAAATCTCCCAACAGCCAAACGCAAAAGCAGCAAACATCTCGCTGTATGTCCCACATCCAAAGTGCCAAGAGAGTAATGTAGAGCTTGCTCTCCCTGTCTTTGAGTACTGTTTGCACTGTCCCGATTACCTCTTTGCTAACATTCTCTTCAGAGCTGCAGTGAAACCAGGAACCACGTGGAGAAGGCACCCACACTGAAAGTGCCTGGAGGGAATTGTGGAGCTTGTTCTCAGTGTCTCTGAGAATTGCTCTGATTATCTGTGTGACCTCTTTGCTAAGACTCTCCAGAGAGCCGTCCTCAAAACCAACACACGTCTTGACATATCTCCCACATTGATCGCAGTGTCTCCAGAAACGGCATTCAAGGAGCCAGGAACTTTTCTCCCTACACTGTCCATTGAGTTGTCCTCAAAACCAGTATACATCCTGCTATATCTCCCACACGGAAAGTGCCAGGAGGGAAAAGTGAGGATTATGTTTAGACTTTCTCGGAACTGCTTCAAATCAACTAGATATCTTTGTGCTGTAAATCTCCCAACAGCAAAACGCAAAAGCAGCAAACATCTCGCTTTATGTCCCACATCCAAAGTGCCAAGAGAGTAATGCAGAGCTTGCTCTCCCTGTCTTTGAGTACTGTTTGCACTGTCCCGATTACCTCTTTGCTAACATTCTCTTCAGAGCTGCAGTGAAACCAGGAACCACGTGGAGAAGGCACCCACACTGAAAGTGCCTGGAGGGAACATTGGGGCTTCTTCTCAGTGTCTCTGACATAGGGTTTCACTGTCCCGGGAAAGTCTCTGCTAACACCCTGCACAGCGCTGTGCCCAATATACAGAAACGTCTTGCGGTATCCCCTACAGGGAAAGTGCCAGGAGGGAAAAGTGAGGATTATGTTTAGACTTTCTCGGAACTGCTTCAAATCAACTAGATATCTTTGTGCTGTAAATCTCCCAACAGCCAAATGTAAAAGCAGCAAACATCTCGCTGTATGTCCCACATCCAAAGTGCCAAGAGAGAGCTTGCTCTCCCTGTCTTTGAGTACTGTTTACACTGTCCCGATTACCTCTTTGCTAACATTCTCTTCAGAGCTGCAGTGAAACCAGGAACCACGTGGAGAAGGCACCCACACTGAAAGTGCCTGGAGGGAACATTGGGGCTTCTTCTCAGTGTCTCTGACATAGGGTTTCACTGTCCCGGGAAAGTCTCTGCTAACACCCTGCACAGCGCTGTGCCCAATATTCAGAAACGTCTTGCGGTATCCCCTACAGGGAAAGTGCCAGGAGGGAAAAGTGAGGATTATGCTTAGACTTTCTCGGAACTGCTTCAAATCAACTAGATATCTTTGTGCTGTAAATCTCCCAACAGCCAAACGCAAAAGCAGCAAACATCTCGCTGTATGTCCCACATCCAAAGTGCCAAGAGAGTAATGTAGAGCTTGCTCTCCCTGTCTTTGAGTACTGTTTGCACTGTCCCGATTACCTCTTTGCTAACATTCTCTTCAGAGCTGCAGTGAAACCAGGAACCACGTGGAGAAGGCACCCACACTGAAAGTGCCTGGAGGGAACATTGGGGCTTCTTCTCAGTGTCTCTGATATAGGGTTTCACTGTCCCGGGAAAGTCTCTGCTAACACCCTGCAGAGCGCTGTGCCCAATATACAGAAACGTCTTGCGGTATCTCCTACAGGGAAAGTGCCAGGAGGGAAAAGTGAGGATTATGTTTAGACTTTCTCGGAACTGCTTCAAATCAACTAGATATCTTTGTGCTGTAAATCTCCCAACAGCCAAATGTAAAAGCAGCAAACATCTCGCTGTATGTCCCACATCCAAAGTGCCAAGAGAGAGCTTGCTCTCCCTGTCTTTGAGTACTGTTTGCACTGTCCCGATTACCTCTTTGCTAACATTCTCTTCAGAGCTGCAGTGAAACCAGGAACCACGTGGAGAAGGCACCCACACTGAAAGTGCCTGGAGGGAATTGTGGAGCTTGTTCTCAGTGTCTCTGAGAATTG